>NW_011888923.1:2485877-2486409 GCF_000151845.1 Pteropus vampyrus
CCGACGTGAGGGAGCGTCCTGGGTTATCCAACGTCATCACGGGGTCCGTCTCAAGGGAAGAAGGAGGTGACAGCGGACTCGGGGGCAGAGAGCGGTGGTGCTGCCGGCCTTGCAGATGGAGGCGGGGCCGAGAGCCAGGGGACACGGGCGGCCTCCGGAAGCTGGAGAGGGCCAGGAGAGGGGTTCTCCCCGGAGCCCCCAGAGGAGCCCGCCCTGCCCGCTTCCTGATTTCAGCCCCGGGAGGCCCGCGTCCGCCTCCGGAAATACACAGCTGCGAAATGACAGATTTGTGTTAAGCCGCTCAGCTGGCAAGTTGTAGGGCAGCGACGGGAGAGTTCACAGCCTCTCTCCCCGCGGACCGGGCGGGGGAGGTGGACAGGGCCTCAGGCCCCCAGCAGCCCCTCCGCAGCCTGTGTGGGGAGCGTGTCCAAGCCACGGGCCCCCCTTACGCGCCCAGACGCCAGCTCTGACCTGGTGTGATTTGGGGACTGGGGGTTGATGCTTGGAGAGGTTGGCGGGCATCCTCAAGCTC
>NW_011888923.1:2487283-2487558 GCF_000151845.1 Pteropus vampyrus
GAGTTTGGGGTCCCTGAGGGCCTCGAGCGTCCAAGGTCCTGCTCCTCATCGTTTTGGGGTTTCTGTGAAGGGACAGGGAGCCCCGCTGGGCCCGAGGGCCTGACGCGGAGGTGCCGTGCCCGCGGGCTGGATTTTCCTTGCTTGTTCCTTGACGTCCCCCAGGCCTGGCCCGCTGTCTTGCTGGACGGAAGAGCCTATGGGGGGGAGGGATGTTCCTTAGGACAGCGGTCCCCAGCCTGTGTGGCACCAGGGCCTGGTGCTCCTAGGAGAACCTA
>NW_011888923.1:2487888-2488411 GCF_000151845.1 Pteropus vampyrus
CCTGCCCTAGGACTTTGTACTCAGCAACCAGACACCCACCAGGGTAACGTCTGCTGTTCCTGTAATCAGCCCGGTGCCTGCCTGTGAGGCCTGGCCGGCCTGGCTGCTGGCGGACCGTCCTGGGCCGGCTTGGGAAGCTGGGAAACGGAGGCTGGTCAGCGCCTCAGCTTAGCGTCCAGCAAGCAGGTGCTTCAGGCCGTGGTTCTGGGACCCCGCGTGGTTGTCTCGTCTTCATTGGCCCCAAGGGCCTGGGCCCACCAACACGCCACCTCTAACATCCTGGCAAGCCGGGCTGCTTCTTGGGGGCTCCCTCACCCTGCACATCTTGGGTCGGAAGCGGGGTTTTACTGGCTCATGGGCTGCGTCTCTTGTTCGGGGTGTCCAGGAGCTTGCCGATGCCTGTGACCTCGCCCCTCGCTGGGCCACGTTTCGGTCCCCTGTGACACGGGGCGCGGGGTTGCACCAATGCTCTCTCTGTCCTGTTTAGTTCTAAGAGCTCCCCGTCCCAGGGGGCTGCTGGGCG
>NW_011888923.1:2489136-2491222 GCF_000151845.1 Pteropus vampyrus
GATTGGGGACCCCCTGCCCTAGGACTTTGTACTCAGCAACCAGACACCCACCAGGGTAACGTCTGCTGTTCCTGTAATCAGCCCGGTGCCTGCCTGTGAGGCCTGGCTGGCCTGGCTGCTGGCGGACCGTCCTGGGCCGGCTTGGGAAGCTGGGAAACGGAGGCTGGTCAGCGCCTCAGCTCAGCGTCCAGCAAGCAGGTGCTCCAGGCCGTGGTTCTGGGACCCCATGTGGTTGTCTTGTCTTCATTGGCCCCAAGGGCCTGGGCCCACCAACACGCCACCTCTAACATCCCGGCAAGCCGGGCTGCTTCTCGGGGGCTCCCTCGCCCTGCACATCTTGGGTCGGAAGTGGGGTTTTACTGGCTCATGGGCTGCGTCTCTTGTTCGGGGTGTCCAGGAGCTTGCCGATGCCTGTGACCTCGCCCCTTGCTGGGCCACGGTTCGGTCCCCTGTGACACGGGGCGCGGGGTTGCACCAATGCTCTCTCTGTCCTGTTTAGTTCTAAGAGCTCCCCGTCCCAGGGGGCTGCTGGGCGGGGTCTCCAGCGGGGGTCGGGGCTCAGGACCAGGACAGGGTGGGCGGGCCTCCCCGCCAGAGGGGCTGGGTTTGCCTCCCGGGATGGGGGACGTGGGAAAATGAGCGGTTCCTTTAGCTTTGGTTTCTTGGATCGCAAAACAGAGCTGCTAGCTGGTTCCTACCCCGAGGGCCGTCGTGGGATGAAATGCCCTGGGCTCTGGACAGGACCCGCTAGTGACGGCTAGCTCTCCTCTTCCACGAGTCTGCGTCTGAGCCTCCACTCAGGGCCTGCTGGTCGCCCTCCGCGGCGTCCTTCCGGGCCCTGAGTGTGGCTGTCCCACCAGCAGATCGGAAATGCCAGCTCCGCATCCAAGGACCCGGCACTTGGTACCCAGGCGGCTGCCGCTTTCGTGCCGGGAGGGCGGTGCCGCTTCGCAGGGGCCTGGTTTAGACCCCGCGGACCTGAGACACTCAGCGCTCAGGCTGTAGATTCGGCAGACGTTTCTCGAGAGCCTCACGCCGGCCCTGGCTGGGGACTGAGCGTCCGTTCTCCGAGCTGACTGTTCTCCAGGGGCCCGGCCGCCTTCCGAGCTTCCCCTCCCTTGCTCAGCGCCTCGTGCTGCGCTGGTGCCTTGACTTCCACCCACAGCTCCTGACACGGCCCTGCTCTCTCTGTCCTCAGGGTGTGACGTGCCTGTCTTCCCGAGTTCCTGGTCTCTGGCTGGCATCGCTGAGCCACCTGGCCTTCCTACCATGAGGCCGGCAGAGTCTGGAGTGCTCGCCTCTGCGCCCACCCCCACACCCCCTGCCCTGAGAGGCACTCAGGGACGTCGGGGGCGAGGGCACCCTGGCCTCTACCCCACCGTGGCCTCACACTGACGGTGGTGGGGTCTGGGCTCAGGGCGCAGCTGCGGCTCAGGCCCGCTTCTGTGCATGCGGCCAGCAGGTGACAAGGGGGGGAGCTCTTGTCCCTGGAATGAAGAGGCCGAATGAGCATTTTTCGTTGGCATGCTTGTTCTACCCGAAAACTGTGTAAGTGGCTGGTTCGTGGGGCGAAAAGTAAAACCTGCATGGAATTTGCAAATATTCACGCTCCTCCAGTCCCGAATGCTGTCTCTCCAATCACGGAGACGCGTTGCCAAGGGGGGCGTGGCACACGCTGGGTCCCAGCGGCAGACGGCAGACGGAGGAGGCTCTATTTAGAGTAATTCCAGATAAACAGTTCTCTGACCTGGCAACTGCTTGTGCTCGAAGCGTCTTAGTCTCACTCTGTTTATGAAAAATTGCTTCCCAGACGGGGCCGAAGCCCCTGGGACTGCCAGCCTCCCACCTTCCCTGTCCCCTGTGCTTTTCGAGATCCTTCTTACTGAGCGAATCGATGCTGGCTGGGCTCGTCCCCCACCCAGGATGCGGGCTGGGGGCAGCGGCATTTCTGGGACGCCTGGGGGCCGGTCAGCCCACTCGTCAGCTTCTGCTGGACTCTGCGGGTCCGGGAACCTGGCCTGGCCGTCTGTGTTAGTTGGCCCGGCTGCTGTGAGGCCCCACGGGCTGGGTGGCTTGAACGGCAGGC
>NW_011888923.1:2492112-2492421 GCF_000151845.1 Pteropus vampyrus
TGGACTCTGCGGGTCCGGGAACCTGGCCTGGCCGTCTGTGTTAGTTGGCCCGGCTGCTGTGAGGCCCCACGGGCTGGGTGGCTTGAACGGCAGGCGGTTGTGTCTTCTGCAGAAATCTAGGACCGAGGTGCCGGCCAGGTCGGCTCCTTCCGAGGGCCGTGAAGAAGAATGCGCCTCCCCGGGGCGTACTCTGTCTGAACGTCCCCTTTCCACAAGGACATGGTGCCGTTGGGTCAGGGCCGGCCCTGCTCACCTTGTCTTAGCTTGATCACCGGCAAAAGCCGTATCGCCAAAGAAGGTCGCATTCAC
>NW_011888923.1:2492471-2494125 GCF_000151845.1 Pteropus vampyrus
AGGACATGGTGCCGTTGGGTCAGGGCCGGCCCTGCTCACCTTGTCTTAGCTTGATCACCGGCAAAAGCCGTATCGCCAAAGAAGGTCGCATTCACAGGCGCCCAGGGTTGGGACTTCGGGGGGACAGCATCCACGCCGGACGGTTGTCCTTCCTGACGGAGCTCCTGCCCCCAGCAGAGAGACGATGGAGACATTTCCAGGCAAACCTGCTTTCCGCATGATGCTTGTGCGGGGCCATGTTACAGGAGGCTCTGTCCTACAGCAGAGGAGGGTGTAGTCTCTCAGAGGAAAGCATGCTGGGGGCCAGAAACCACAGCGGCAACGGCAGGTCCTGGGGAGCAGCGAAATGAGCTCAGGCTGTGGCTCCCGAGGGCCGGCATGCGAACCCCAGCTCCGCCGCCTGCTTGCTGCGTGACTCTGGGAAAGTTATTCAGCCTCTCTGAGCCCCGCTTCGACCTGTGAAATACGGGCAAGGATAGCACCTGCTTCACGGAGTGCCCCTGAGGCTAAGTGGGGACACGTGGGCTCAGCACCCAGCGCAGCAGACTGTCACCAGCTCCGGACACCAGGTCCCGGGGGCCCGCATTTTCAGCGTTATTTCCTTTGGGCCCCGGGGGCACATGGCGTCCCAGGCTAGCCTTGCTCCTAGGCTCCCTTGGGAGCGGCAAGGCCCCTCATTAAGGAATTTAGAGCCTCAGTTCTGGGCTGACCTTTTTCTGAGGGGGGAGCCTCAGGTGTGTCTGGGCTCAGGGGGCTGAGCCTGGGGCGGGGAGCAGGCCGTGGACTGAATGTTTGTGTCCCCACAAAGTTTGCTTGTTGAAACCTAACCCCCAATGTGATGGCGTTATGTGACGAGGCCCCTGGGGTGATGAGGTCGTGAGGGGGTCCTCGTGGAGGGGAGCAGTGTCCTTACAAAGGGGCCCTGGAGAGCGCCCTCTCCCCTCCCACCATGTGAGGACAGAGCAGAGAAGGTGGCTGTGGACCAGGAGGCGGGTTCTCATCAGACGCCGGATCTGGCAGCACCTCGACCTTGGACTTCCAGCCTCCAAGACTGCGAGAAAGAAATCTCTTATCTACAAGGCCCTAGTCTGTGGTGTCCCGTCACCGCAGTCCCAACAGACTAACGCAGGGCACGTGCCACCAGGGGAGAGACGGTGACGAGGAGCTGGGACAGCTCGCAGCCCTCTCTGGGTCACGGTGAGAGAGGGGTCTCGCCCAGGCTTCTCTCCTGTGGATGCTTCGCCATCTTCCTGGGCGAGCTCGACTCCACGAGAGGCAGCCTCAGGGCTCGCTGCTGGCTTGGGTGGCCGCTGTCCCCTCCAGCAGATGCCTACCTCCCACCTGCTGGCCCTGCGGCCCGGTTTCTTTCTCCACGGGCTCCCTGTCCCCTGGGATGCGCACAGCCTGCAGGAGGAGACAGTCACCTACTCAGACAGGTCAGCCTGGCCTGACGTCTTGGTTAGGGATGTAAAAAAAGCCAGTGGAACCCGTGATCTCCCCCCCAGCTTCCTGGGTCACCGAGCACTGCCCCCAAAGGCAGGCTGGCAGGGAGTGGGGGTGATCACAGCCCCCCAGTCTGCCTAGGTGGTGGGCATGTCTCTAGCCTCCCCAGAGTTTTATGCCAGGGTGATCCTGATGTGTCCCTAGAAACTTG
>NW_011888923.1:2495910-2497391 GCF_000151845.1 Pteropus vampyrus
AGCACTGGGCACGGCCCGGTGTGGGACTGCCCCTCACCGCGATGGCTGCCGCGGCCGTCAGGAGAGTTTTCAGGGGGACTGTCCTTTCCGTTGCCGGCTCCTGCAGGATCCTCCGCAGCTCATGCTGGCTTTTAATGTTCCTAATCTCCTGTTGATTGTTCCTGGGGTTTCAGCCAAATAAGCACTTCCAATTAAAGCGCTCGCTGCCGCTGCCGCTCTGAGTTGGGTTGCCACGGAAACGAGAGGGGGACCCTACTTCTTCCCTGGAATGTACACGCACGTGTGTGAGTGTGTGCGGGTCTCTGCGTGTGCGTCTAGTGTCACTCCTGGGGCCCGGCTGGCAGGTGGCAGGGAGAGGGCGGAGGGTGGGGTGCCGGACGCCGTGCTGAGGCTCCTTCGGCACGGGTCCCCCTTTTGGCCTGGGGAAGGCTTTGCCCGACAGCGGGAGGGAAGTGCAGATTCCCCGTGCGAACTTGGCCTCCCCAGCGGTGGCCTCAAGCTCCCTGTCCAGCCAGGCTGGTGGGATGACGCCATGCGGGGTGGTGGACGGCCCTGCCCGTGTCTCTAGAGCATCACAGGCGTGTGCCTGTGTGAGTGTGAGTGTGTTTGTGTCTCAAGCTGGCCCTTGGAGCTGAATCTCAGACAGGGAGAATTCTGAACTCAGCTCAGGCCTGGGGTTGACTGAGGTCCCAGGAGGGGCTGAGCTGGAAGCATTGTCGAGAGGCATGGTCCGAGGGCTGTGTTCTCTGCATCAGCCCTACCCTGCACTGGGACTTCCTAGGGGGTGGCTGGCTGCTTCACGCGTGGATTGGCTGGGACTCTTTCAGTTGAAAGTGTCAGAGTAGCTTGTGAAAAAAATCCATCAATCGGTCAATGGAAGATGAAAAGGAAGAACATACATGCACACACATAAGACACAGACAAACTCACAGAGATGCTCACGCACACACGGAGCTTGTCCAGTTTCCTGCACAGCCGCATCTGCTCTCCTTGGTGGGGGGGGCTCCTCTAGACCTCATGCCGCCCTGTCGAGGGGGTGCCACCGTCCTTGAGGCAGAAGGACGGTCCACCCAGAGGTCTTGGTGCATGGGAGGGGGTGCTTTGCTCTGGCAGTGTTGAGGCAGCAGGTCTCGTGGAAGGATCTGGAAGGATCTAGTAGGTCCCCTCTCCACCTTCTCTCTTTGGACACTGACTAGAATGACCTGAGCCGGACTGACCTTCAGGCTTCAGCCACGTGGGAGGAAGCAGGTGTCCACGAAGAGCTGGAGTCTCTCTCGGGAGCCTCTGACCCCTGCTGTGGGTTCCGCACCCACGACGAAGGTTGGCTCGCTGGGCCCCGAACCCCCTCTCCCTGCAGCCCACTTCCCGATGTGCTGGGTGCTGTTGGGACCCCCGAGAGGCAGAGAAAAGCACAGTGGTGGCTTCTGGACCCCACTGCACCACCTGCTCCATGCGACTTTGGGTCCCTTATTTATGCGCAG
>NW_011888923.1:2500441-2500908 GCF_000151845.1 Pteropus vampyrus
GATGCTACTGCTTGCTTCCCTCCTGGGCACTCCAGCTGATGACGTCTCCAGTCCCCCTTGCTGCCAGGGCGGCCAAGTGACCGCTTTCTGGACAATGGAAAGTGAGACCCTCCCAGGGTGACTCTGCTTTCTTTCCCTGTCTTCTGGATGGACAGAGGGTGACTTCAGGGTCCTGAAAGATGGAGAGAGCCCGGGCCACTTGGGAGAGCCAGCCAAGGGCACTACTTGACAGGGACAGGCTGGGTTGCTGCCTGACAGAGAGAGAAGTTGGATTTTTGTGAAGCCACTAACACGTTGGGCTTGTTTGTTACGGCAGCTGGTCTAACCTGACGAATACACTTCCTAAGTCTGATTTTTCTTTGTGCGACCTTCGACCTATGCTCTGCTGTCCCAGGGTTTTACTTGGCCAATTGGCCGTCACTGATCAGGACCTAGTTCAGGTGGCGCATTTTCTGGGTGTCCTTCCC
>NW_011888923.1:2500958-2501343 GCF_000151845.1 Pteropus vampyrus
GGACCTAGTTCAGGTGGCGCATTTTCTGGGTGTCCTTCCCTGATCCTCCAGGACTGTGGGATGCCAGTTCTCTTGGTCCTGACTTTCTCTAGATTGACCTCTGTGTCATCATACCTACCGCGTGGTGTCATGAAGATCTACGTACGTGTTTCTCTCTTCCTCCAACCCGTGAGCATCTCGACGGGTGGAAGTATGTTTGCGTTCTCGGTGCCTGGCGTGGTACCGGAGAAGGGGTGCCGAGTGTGCTCTTGTGAAGCTGGCGGGGAGGCGGGGGGAGAGGAGGAGGTTCTCCAGAGTCTCGTCATCCTCCTTTGGAATTACAGTTAAGAAAGAAAGATCAGAATGCCCCAAACACCCCAAACGGATGCTCCTGGGACACAGCGGG
>NW_011888923.1:2502033-2503344 GCF_000151845.1 Pteropus vampyrus
GGACCTAGTTCAGGTGGCGCATTTTCTGGGTGTCCTTCCCTGATCCTCCAGGACTGTGGGATGCCAGTTCTCTTGGTCCTGACTTTCTCTAGATTTACCTCTGTGTCATCATACCTACCGCGTGGTGTCATGAAAATCTACGTACGTGTTTCTCTCTTCCTCCAACCCGTGAGCATCTCGACGGGTGGAAGTATGTTTGCATTCTCGGTGCCTGGCGTGGTACCGGAGAAGGGGTGCCGAGTGTGCTCTTCTGAAGCTGGCGGGGAGGCGGGGGGAGAGGCGGAGGTTCTCCAGAGTCTCGTCGTCCTCCTTTGGAATTACAGTTAAGAAAGAAAGATCAGAATGCCCCAAACACCCCAAACGGATGCTCCTGGGACACAGCGGGGTTTCTATTGAAAACTGGCTTTCTCTCCCTATCCCGTCCACCCATTAAGAGATTAGATCACTTCCCTCTGGTCTATTTTCCCTTTTATGGGTTTGCTCTTAGTCCTGCCTTCACGCTTACTTTTCTTATTGCTCTTTGTTTCCCCTCTCATCCATCCATCCATCCATCATCCATCCATCATCCATCCATCATCCATCCACCCATCATCCATCCATCCATCATCCATCCACCCATCCATCCATCCATCCACAATCCATCCATTATCCATCCATCCATCATCCATCCACCCATCCATCCATCCTTCCATCCATCCATCCATCCATCATACTTCTCTCCATCCACCAGGAATGTTCAGAGTGCTGTTCAAAACATAAAATCCATTACCATGAAAAAGCAGACAAAAATCCATGCCTTTAGGGAGTATACATCTATCCATCCATCTAAGAACCATCTATGTCTGTCTATCTATATCTATGTATCTATGTATCTATCATCTATCTATCTATCTCTGTCTGTCTATCTATCTATCTATCTATCTATCTATCTATCTATCTATCTACCCACCTATCTATCTAATCATCTATCATCTATCCATCTATCTTTTATCGCATAGCTATGCTAGAAGTCGAAGCACTCCCTTGCTGTGGCCAGCGTACCACGAGCAGGCGCAGCGTCCGTCACCGCTGGGAAGCGGTTCAGGGGCAGTTCTTGTTTCGTCCCATCCTTTTCCGTCCATCACTGCAGCCGGCAGCCTTCCAGCTGCGGCCTGCTTCATCGGCTTGGGTCCCGTGCCGACCACCCCTCTTCCCCAGCAGCGTGACCAAACCGCTGTGGACATGCGGAATGAGAAAGAATCGCAGCTTCGTTAGGGTCCATTACGATCTTTGGCTGTTTCCTCTGTAGTACACTCTGGCCTGGCCTGGCTG
>NW_011888923.1:2504629-2515798 GCF_000151845.1 Pteropus vampyrus
TGGACATGCGGAATGAGAAAGAATCGCAGCTTCGTTAGGGTCCATTACGATCTTTGGCTGTTTCCTCTGTAGTACACTCTGGCCTGGCCTGGCTGATGGATACAAAGTGACAGATTGTTTTCCAGATGGTTATGCCAATTTACACCTCCATCCTCAGTATTGCCGGTGACTGCCTTACTGTATCCTTATCCGCCTGGAATAGTATCTTTCTAATTTATTTTAAAAAATATGATCAGTTTGAAAGGTGAAAGGAATCTCATTTAATTTCTATTTCTTTGATTAGTGGGGAGGTGGGACATCTGTGGAATGGCCATTTGCTTTTCTCTCTTCAATAGCCATTCTTCTGTGTGCCTGGTGTGTGACATACACAAGGATGGACGAGACCCATTTTTGAGAAGTTCCGTTTCCTCCGACCCAGAAGGGGGCGGGGCGAGCCCGAGGCACAGATGTCGTAGGCCCGCAAAGTCCTGGGAACGGAATTCCCTTGTGGGGTGAAAAGCCCTGCGGGAAATTCCCAGCCGGGGCGGCTGGGCGGCCCACGTGGCCGACTCTGCCTTGGCTGTGCCGTGAGTGCCCACGCTGCCTCCCGATAGCCCCACTTGAAGCCTGGGATCGGGCGCAGGGCCGTGCATGGTGGTGGCTGCCCGTCCCCAGGCTCACGTAAGCACTTCGCCAGTCCCTCCTCTGAACCGGTCTTCAGGCGTGATGACCACGCACATTAGTTTCCAATGTGAAATTTGCTTTGGAGTGAAGCCTGTTGGAGACCTATGGGACGTGGGGGCTGGGCTCTGGGCGGAGGGTGGCGGCAGCTCCCGGGGCTGCCACTAAGTGGCAGTGGGTCAGAAGAGGCGGCTCAGGGTTCCAAATCTGCCTCTTCTGGATGCTGTGACAAATCATTCGGGCCAAAGGCTTTGGCCTGTGGACAGGACCGGATCACGTGGCGGCCTCCAGCCACCAGGCGGGGTGGTGCAGGGTGTGATGGAGTAGCAGTCGGGGAGCCATCTGCCCCTTTAAGCGTGGGGCGGGCGGGGCTGCGGCTACTCTCCCGGAGGTCAGCTCGGTGCTGGAGAGGGTCTCCCTGCATGAGGGTCTCTCGCGAGGCGGGACACCGAGGGAGAGGAAGGGAGCACGGGAACGACTGCCTCGAGGGATACCTGGCTGCCCGCCTTGCTTCCAAACGCACCTGTCTGCCTCCTCAGTGTCAGGCAGCACCTGCCCGCTCACCTGCGCTCACCTGCCCACGGGTGTTACTTGTCTGAGCAGACCGGCTGGGATCTTTCCCGGAGGCCTGGAATGGACCCTAAGGGCTGGGGGTCCTCACCAGACCCAGCGGCTTCCGGACCTGCGTCTTGCCCTCTACGATCTGCCCGGCACACTCCAGCCTGCAGAGGGCTGAGCCAGGGACGTGTGGGCCCAAGGCGAGTGACATGCCTGGGGCCCTCCGTGGACAGCTGGCCCGGGGCCTCCCCCGTCTGACTCCGGGTTTGATGACGATGGGCTGTGCTGGCACAGGCTCAGGCGACATGCCTCCCCCAGTGCTCTCGGCTCGGCCTCCAAAGCTGAAGCATCGAGTCACACACGCTTCGTTTTGGAAACTCTCTCGAACCAGTTGAACTGAGTGCTGGGTGCTCCCAATTGCTTCAGTACCCAGGAGAATCTTCCAGAACGCCCGGTGAGATGACCGAAGGACTTCTGCTGGCTGGCTCCACTCGTCCCCTTGGAGAGGTGACCGCCCCCCTGCAGAAACCACCAGTCGGGTCAGATTTACGAAGGTGCCTGGTGGGGTGCTGGGCGGGGCAGGGGTTGAGAATCCCAGAAGCTCCATCCCAGAGACCAGAAGAGAGAGAGAGAGAGAGAGGAGAGACCGAGCTGGGGAGCTCAGGGCACGCCAGCGCCCAGGACGCCCTCGGGGACTTGCAGGGACCTGCGGTGGGCACAGGAAGCCCCGCAGGCATGAGAAAGGGACTGGGATCCATTTATACCAAAACTCACAGGACAAGGTGTTCTTGGCCTGCACCTGGCTTACCTGTGAGCCCCGGGGCTGTGGGGTTCCCAGAGGCCATGCCTGGCTGACGGGCGAACCCTTGAGCCTGCAGAGCACCTGGCATGTCTGTGGCTGGAGGGAGGGCAGTCCACTGCCTGCCGCTTCTGTCTCCAGATCTGAGCAGGCACACCCCGCCCGGGGGCTGCAGGCGATCCCGCAGGGTTGGGGCCCCGACGGTGGCAGGCTGGTCTGCAGAGAGGACAGAGACTCCTCCCTTGAATGGAGGACAGGACAGGAGGCAGAGCAGCCCCAGGCCCCAACCCTCTGCAAGGACGGAGGCAGGAAGGGAGCCAGACAATTCGCTTTTAAACATATATCTGTATCTTTCTAAAACCCCAACCAAACCCATCAGAAAGCATTCCAATGAAGACACATTCCCCAGACAAGCCATGTTGTCAGCAAACCAAACCTCATCCTGGGAGATGCAGAGTGGGGTGCCTTCCACACCTGCGGCCCCGGGGGGCTCTCTGACAGGGTGCGGGGGAGGCGGCCGGGAGAGGAGAGGTGGGCCTCAGGCACCGTCGAGCCTCGCTGGCCCCTGGGGCTATGTCTTCCTGGAGAAGGGCAGACAGTTCTGCTGGGACTTTGTACTCCCTTTAATTATGGAGCACGTACGCCATGTGGGGTGCTGGCCATGAGCGCGGGTCGGGACTGCATGCAGGTGACCTTTAATGCCAGCAGAAACGCTTTATAAAGTTGCGTTAGGGCCCGGGATGCTCGGCAGGACACAGCCTCCACAGCCTGATCGCCCTTTCTGAGACGGCCTGGAAGACACAGTCACTCGGGGGCACGCAGCACGCAGGCCTAAGGCCCAGCCCCTCCTGGCCGCATGGGGGCGGAGTCAGGGGCGGAGCTTGCTGGGGCTGGGGAGGTGTTCTGGGCTCTCAACCCTTTGGGGCGAGGGAGAGCCGTGGCAGTGTCCTGCCTCCCCCACATTTTTGAAGTTGCTGTTGAGCAAGACACCTGGGTTCTCTGAGCCTGTCTCCTCATCATCAGGTTTCTGGGGAGCCTGAGTGTGCTGGGCACTTTCGATGCGTGTGTCATTTCTATGCGGTGGCATGGGGAGTCCTGGGGCCGGTGGCCGTCACCTGCCAGCTCTCGGGGATGGTGCAGAAGCACCGGCTTCCTCCTTCCCCCACCCCTCCATGGAGAGCCCAGCGCCGGGCACCGTGGGGACCAGCACGCAGGAGGCTCTGGCCAGCGTGCCCGGTGGAGCGAGCCGCCGCCAGGTGGCACTCCAGGACCCCGGGCTTCGGCTGAAGAGCCCCAGTCTGTCCTCAAGAGCATCTGGCCTTGACTCCCTGGCCTCCCTTCCTCCCTCTTCCCTACCCCCATCTGTCCCCTCTCCTTCCTCCAGGAAGTTTCGATCACCTCCTGTGTGTCACGCGCTCTTCTAGGTGCTAGAGACTCAGCAGAAAATGAAACGGAGCGAAGTCCCCGCTGTTTGCTCCAGGATGGGCCAGGGGCGAGCGACAGGCCCCGCGGCCATTTCGTCAGTCAGGCCCCGGGGCACGGCCAGGGCCTGGCTCTTGCGGCAGGGGTCAGGGCTCCACTCTGGGACGGGACACAGCCCGGGGCGGGCCCTTGTTCTTGCCGGGTTTTCATTTTGGTTGCCCCCGGGGGCCGGGGTTTTCCACGGGGGGGGGGGGGCGGTTTTTGGGTTGGGTTGGGGGGCCTTTTTTGGGGTTGCGGGTTCCTTGTTCCCCCCCCGGTTGTGCCTCCCGTAGGCCACTGGTGGAGCCCACAGCCTGGTTCTATAAGTCTCCCCACCCCCCAGCAGTTCTGTCTGTCCTGAGTGGTCCCCTGGTCACAGCCTGAGAAGCACTGGCAGGTAGCAGGTGTCGGTGGGGAGATGGCCTAGACTGAAGCCTAGCCTGCCACTTACTTCTCGACTATGACCTTGGTAAGTACCAACAACCACAGAGAGTCTGGGATTTTTCCTTACTTGCAAGGTAACAAGTCAGCCTGCCACCTTTTCATGGATGCCGGCTGAAGACACAAGATCCCTGGGTAGAGACAAAGGTTGTTGTTCCTCACCACACAGCAGGAGCCACCAGCTTCATGATCTTCTGGGTCCCCTTTGCCCCCTAAACCCCATGATGTAACACCAGGTGCTGTGTGTGCAGGGGGTTTGCCTTACAGCTGAGGACCCCGACTTCAGAGGGAATCCTGATCTTTTTGGACGGGCTGTAAGCAAATCTGCCTGGCCTCCGCCCTGGAGGGAAACGGTCTCTGTCTCCCAAGGCTGTCTGCTATTCGATCACCCTCGAAAAGACAGTCTGGAACCAAAGCGGTAGGTGCCTCTGCAGACGTGCAGGAACACGAGACCTCTGGGGAACAGTGTCCCAGCAGGAACAAATCGTCTAGAGCAGGGGTCCCCAGTCCCCGGCTGCAGACCGTTACTGGTCCGTGGCCTGTGAGGACCCGGGCCGCACAGCAGGAGGTGAGCGGCGGGTGAGGGAAGCTTCATCTGTGTCTGTAGCCGCTGCCCAGCGCTGGCATCACCGCCTCAGCTCCGCCTCAGATCACCAGGCGTTAGACTCTCAGAGGAGCCGGTCCCTGGTCCCTGGGACCGCTGCTCTAGAGGAACATTTCAAGCCAGGGGTGGACGTAGGCCATTCCCCCCGACGCCCACCACCCTCCACGACCCCTGTCCCATGGTGGGGGGCCAGTTTCTGGTCACTTCGTGAATCCTCCTGCCGGTTTGGAGTTGGCGTCTCTCTCCGGCTCAGCCTGCTGGGACCCCACTGTGGGTGCTGTGCGCACGGCCACCAGAGGCACATGTCCTGCTCTGGCGAAGTGTGATAGATGACTGACACCCAGAGACGAATAAGAAGTGCCTCTTTGGCTTTACTGTTCATCACTTATGTCATGCAATTTACATTTCTAGCTGTTAATGAAGGATTATAGATGTGTTAGAAAAACCCACAAAACTGCTAGTCTTTGCGCTCGGATTGTTAATTAAATTCCGAAGCTCCATTTTCAGGTTTTAATTAATAGAACAGGGTCTTACTTGTCACGTTGTCCTCATGGGTCGCCTTTCCCTCTGCTCCTCTCGAGGGAGGCTCCTGGCATAGGTATTGGCGTGGGATCTAATAAACGCTCCTCTTGACTGGCCACCAATCCCTGGATCTGCGCCCTTGGCCGAGCAGGGCCCAAGCATCTCGTCTCCCTTTTCTCTACTGGGTCCTCCCTGTGCAGGACTGTGGACCCCAAGGTCTAGTTTGAACAGAGCCAGGACTATGAGGCCGGCTCATAAAGTGATGGTTTTTTATTCCGCCCCCTGTAGCAACTCTGACCATACACGGTTGAGTTCTTACAAGTCGGATTTCCACAGGATGCCAACAGCATAAACGGCTAGGTGAACAGAGATCGGGGGTTATGAAGGAGGGCACAGACTGGGGGTGTGTGGGGTAGAGACTGAGGGCACAGTAGACACAGCTGCTGGGGGCTGAGAGGCGCTGCGTTCCCGGCTTGGGGCATGGGGAAGACGTCAGGGCGGAGATGGCGTGCTGGCTCCCGAAGGCTGCGTTTCATCCTTGAGAAGGTAAGAGATTGGGGGCAAGACTTAAAGAAGCAAACATCTGGGCACATCTGAGTGCCTCGTCTACTGCTGACAAATACTGTCAGACCGTGGACACTGTGTCACGGGTGCCCAGCGCAACGTAATCACCTAATAAATACTTGCCGAAGGCAGGAAATGGCATTCGTGGCTTTCCTCTGCTCTCTCTGGAAAAGAAGCCATGACCTCTTCCTCTCACTACTCCAGCGGCTCTCTTCCAGCGACTATTTTGCCCTCCAAGAGGCATTTGTCAACGTCTAAAGACATTTTAGTTGTCACAGTGGGGGTGTGTCGGGGGAGGGTAGAGGTGACAGATGCTGCTAAACATCCCATGATGCACAGCAAAGATTTCCCACCTCAGGTGTCCGTGGTGGCACCAAGCCCAGCAGGGGCGCGAAAGGCTTCGGGCGGGAACCTGCCTTGGGGAGCTAACCACCTGCGGCCACCTCACTTTCCTGCTCGCCCGAAGCCTTGGCGGGAGGTCGGGGTTCGGGGATGCATGGGCTCGGGAGCCCCCTCAGGCATTTTGCATTCCCCTAACTCCTGCAGCTACGCCCACCGGTCCTCGTGTCCAGCCCACTGATGTGGCCGATGCTCACAGGCTGCCCCCCTCCGAGGCCTCCTGGCTCTCTTCCCAGCTCTGGGGGTCCCATGGGCCTTAGCGTGGGAACTAGGGGCAGCACGTGTCCCCATCTCACCTCTGGCGGTCACAGCCACTGGCCCCGCATGTACCATCCTCAACCCGCCTTCGGATTTCTCCGTGTCCCATGGGCAATGACATGCCAAGCTGCAAGCCCCCTGCAAGGTGCTTGAAGCTCACGCTCAGGGCCCCTCTCTGTTCTGTGACACTGATGGAGTGCTTTTCAAGGCTCGGTGTCTCTGGAAGAGCTGCCTGCTCCACCCCCCACCAGTTCTGTGATGGTGACGTCCGGGACCCCTCGCCGAGACCTGATACCAGCTGCTAAACTTCACTGATCATTTGCTCTGCTCCAGGCTCCCTGCGAAGTGCTGGGCACGTGTGATCACAGCCCTCGGCAGTGAGTCGATGATCCTTTTGTCATTGCTGTTAGGGCCTCCCATGTCCCCAGGACAGCCGTGGGCACATAGCAGGCACTCGGTGAAGAGTTCACAGTGAGGGGTGATGTTGATGACAGATCTACGGGGTGCCCGCCAATGACCGGCCGGTGGCAGCGATGAGAGGGACCCAGGAAAACTGCTTGGGGTTCCAGTCGGAGCCTCCTGTCCTTTCTCTCCACCCGAGGAGGACCTGCTCCAGCTTCAGAGCTGGTGGGAGTGGGGTGGGGGGAGCGACAGCTGGGTCCCCCTGTCTCCTGGAGGCAGGTGCTTCCCTCGCCAGCCGGGGCTGAGCCCCTGCCAACACTGCGCTGCCTGTGTCCTGCAGAGCGACCACGGATGACACCCTGAGCTTCAAGGTGCCCTGTTTCCCTGAGAACTGCAGGGCTCTGACGCTTTGCTTGGCGTTGATCAGCTTCTGCTCACAGGGCACTTAGGGGGCGAGGCAGGCTCGACGCAGTGCCACGTGCGGCTGGGAGGCCGTGGGGCTCAGCCTTGGGGCCACAGGAGGACGGCTAGGGACCCAGAGGCTGGACGGGAAGCCTCGGCTCGTCTCACCAGCCTGGAGAGACCTCAGGGGCGGCCATGTCCCCGGGCACCAGAGCGGAGAATGGTCATTTTGTTGGGTGCCAGGAATGACTTCCTGTTTGAAAGCTTCTTTGCAGCACAGTGGCCCAAGGGGGAGGGCTTGTGTCGATGGGGGCTGGCCACACGCAGGTGGGTTAGGGTCTTGGGACCGGGCTGCTGCTGAAAGCTCTGGGAAGAATCTACAACCTAGGGCGCCCGGGTGCAAAGAGGCTCCCTGTCCCCTCTGCCATGGTAGGTGTGAGAAAACCTAGCCCCCAAGGGGCCGGGGGCGGGAGGGCAGCTCAGGGATGGGGCTCAGTAAGGCAGCAGGGCGCCCAGGGCGTGAAGCTGAGACAGAGCCCGCTCTCAGGAGGAGCAGGTCGTGCAAACGCCTCGGTGCCTCGCCCTAGTCCCCACCTCGGCCCTGGCAAGTGCAGGGAGCTGGCAAGCTGGGGGAGCCCAGTCAGCACCCCGCGTGGTTCCCGTCCCCTCCTGGCAGAGCACGTCTGGGCCCGGGGTCTGCACGGGCCGGCTGCTGACCAGTCTGTGTGCATCTCAAGGAGGCCTGTGAAATGTGGCAGATAAATCTCAGAGCACGCTGCGCACGGCCCCTTTAAAGGTGCTGGAGACCGTCGCTGGTCTTTCGTGCCGGAGGGGACGGCTCACACTGGCGGAGTCCCGGTTGGGACGTCTTCGTTAGTTGCTGGTGACAGAAAGTCCAACCAGCTGGTGGCAGAGGGGCCGTCACCCAGGGGCTCAGCCAGGCGCCCCAGGCCCTGTCTCTCCCTCCCTGCTTTAGCTCTGCACCTTTCCACTCTCTCTTCTGCTGTGTCCTCGTGTGCCATCGTGGCTGCGGCTGCCCCCGCGTCCCCTTCCTCCAGGCCTCCCTCCTAGTAGGCCCTGCGCAAGTCCCACTGCCCCTGTGGGCTCAGCTGGGGTCACGGGTCACAGTGGCTGGAGGAATGCAGCCCTCTGATTGGCCAGGTCCGAGTCACGTGTCTGCTTCTGAACCGAGGGTTGGCATAAACGACCCCAAACGCGGTGCGTAGGAGCGGGCTGGGGGTACAGAGGACCGTTATCAGCAGGGGGTGGGGGCGGGGGTGCCTGGGCAGACAGTACGGACGCCGGCAGACGTGCTCCCAGCCCCACGGAAGACCGGAGCCCACTGCACTCGCGCTGTCAATCACTGTCCGCGCCCCTCCCCGCGCTGTCAATCACTGTCCACGCCCCTCCCCGCGCTGTCAATCACTGTCCACGCCCCTCCCCTTGTGGTCAATCTCTGTCCACACCCCTCCCCGCGTGGTTCGTCCTGCCCTACGTTTTAACACCGGCTCCGCGCAAGCGAACAGCACGGACTCTGGCCGCTCTAGACCTGAAAGTGAAATTTCGAGGAGGCGTTTGATTAAGACGTAACCGACCCGAGTTGCAGCGATCTCGCAGGTGCTCATTGTCTCAAGACAAAACTCCCTTCCCTCACCTCTAGGCTGCAGTGTCCCGCGGCTGGCATTGGGACCCGCAGCCTCTGTCCCTGAGCCGGAACTTCGGACGAGCAATTTATCTCATCTGAACGGTCCATCGCAGCCCCTCCGGGCTCAGGCAGGTAAAGGGGCTGCGCGCGCTGGCTCAGAGCCTGCAGTCGTGTTGGCCACGGTCATTGTCATTATTAGATCTAGGACGTTTGTTATTTCAGCCCTAATGATGGACAGGTACCTCTTCAAGTCCCGGACGTGCAGTGACAAACTCAGTCTCTGCCTGTGGCCGAGACAGGTGAACAGACAATTACAGTGCAGTGGGCCCTCGGCTTTTACACCCATCTTGCTCAAACGGGATTAAGGCAGCTGTACCGGGCGACAAGAGCGTGTTTGGCCAGCCACGTGCCCGCGTGCTCCCAGAGCTCCAGGAAGGCACCTGTCTCCTGGCAGAGGGAAGTCACGGTGAGCTTCCTAGAGGAGGCACTGCTGAACATCTGTCCTTCCACCAGAAGCCGCCTCTCGCTTGTCCCCACTGGGGACGCTGGCCGTAGGTCTTTAGGCTGCGATTTGAGTCTGCTTGGGCTGGAGGTCATCTGAGATTACCATGGGCTCAGCTTGCTTAGGACCATGCTGTGCCCTCAGGCTGTGACCTGTCTCCCGGGAGTGGCAGAGGTGGCCTCCTGCTCTAGCAGCCAAAGGGGTTTTTAATGCCCCCGAAGGAGGAGCTGGCTTTCCAGGCACGTTCCAGTTTCTCTTGCTCGAGGCTTCTGTGGAGCCGTCCGCTGTCTTGGGGACTTCAGGGGGCCCAGGTCATGTTCCCCAGGATGGTCTGGGCTTCAGCACCAGAGTGGGTCCCGGGTCAACAGCGTCCCTCCTGCCCCCTCACCGAGGAGGGACGAGAAGCCCACAGGGGGTGTCCGGTTGTGCCTGTCCTCTCTCAGAGCTGGGGGCTCCCAGGCTCATGGACCGATGTGTCGTTTGTTTCCAAACCCGTACTGGATTTTTTTTGTGCATTGGTGGTGGTAGCCACTGTCACGAAGCCACCGCGGTGCCGATGGAAGGTTCCAGAGACAAGGACATGGCCACTGGCTGTCGGGTGATGACTTCATCTTCCTGGTGGCCTATCTGTCCTGATTCTCAGAGTTCCCTGCCACTTCCAAATCTCCGTGCACAAAGGCGAGGCCTGACGCTTTCTGTGACTTTCTTTGCTTTCGAGGTCAGTCAGATGCAGAGTTGATTTTAACTGTCTCCTCATTATATCTTGGCCGAAGAGGCTTGGGGACGATGTGTGCCACCCAGGTAATTCCAGGTGGTTTGTCTGGCAGTTTAAAACATGGGGTTTCAAAGGCTGGAGCCAGGTGGTTTAGGAGAAGGATGCGTGCACACACAGTGAGGCGGTGCCTTCCAAGAGCCACGTGATGGGACGAGGGGGCAGGACATGGCCACAGTCCTAGCCCCCTGTCCCCGTCACAGAACAGGCTGTGGGACCAGGTGGCTTCCACGGTCCTACTCAGTCCTAAGTTACTCTATTAACACCTCCCCATCCCCCAAACAGTTTGGGGACCATTTGCTGGTGAAATTCCACACCGTGCATTTGGTAGGACATCCCAGCCTGGGGCGGGGGTGAGGGGAGGCTCCCTTTTCTGGAGGGAGAACTGCCTGCAGAATCCCCTTCCTCGGGAGCTGAAAGCTGCGTCCATCGTGGCTGCAGGAGCGACAGGGTGAGGAGAAAGAGCCGTTGGGGTCCCCGCCTTCCCCAAAGCCAGGTTGGGTGGCAGACGGGCTCCCTGGAGCTGGCCTTCCCAGCTTGGCCACGTGACTTTCAGAAACATCTGTCTGAGGAAGAGTGGAACTTTGCCAGACCTGGAGGCCCCGTTTACACGTCCCGACTGAACCGACCCCGCCGGGCCCCAGGAGTGGTGCCCCGTGGACTCCTGGTGACGGCTCGTCTGTGGGGTCTGGCTTTAGAAGCGGCCATCTCCTCTGGCTGACGCTTCTGGTTTGAAATTGCCTGTCACAACGTGCCACAGCCCGAGGTTAGGACACGGCTTCATTTCACTATTGTGCACGGGGAGAACCCCCAAACCTCCCGCACGGCAGAACCCACCACCCTGACGATGCAGCCCGCCCACGCTCTGGGCTCAT
This sequence comes from Pteropus vampyrus, assembly GCF_000151845.1. NCBI lineage: Eukaryota > Metazoa > Chordata > Mammalia > Chiroptera > Pteropodidae > Pteropus > Pteropus vampyrus. The sequence goes on from NW_011888923.1 coordinate 2,515,494, forward strand.
GACGGCCCTTCCGGTCCCCCCAGGACACTGGAGGGAGGTTCGCTCTCTGTTTCCAGGAGGGGCTGCTGCTTTCTCCTCTGTGTTTGGGGGGAAAGGCTCAGAGTCGGGGTTCTCCCGGAAGCCCCAAGAAAGGTCCAAGCCCACTTGGCAGTGCCTGAGAGGCGGAGGCGGGGTGGGCTCTGAGCAGCCCCCGAGCACAAGCCTTCTCCTGAGACCATTTGCTCCTCTCTCGTGGTTTCCGTCCCCCGCCGATGTTTGATGAGCAGGATGTTTACCTCCCGAGGGTTTTGAAAGGCAACTTTGCC
>NW_011888923.1:2516203-2517944 GCF_000151845.1 Pteropus vampyrus
AGGTTGTTGGGGTGTCTGTCCTGACTGAGGTTGTCGGGGTGTCTGTCCTGACTCAGGTTGTCGGGGTGTCTGTCCTGACTCAGGCTGTTGGGGTGTCTGTCCTGAGGGCACGTTCAGGGCAGCACAGCCGTTAGTCCCGGGGGCGCTGGCTTGCGTGGATGAGGCCCCAGTGGGGAGGGCAGGGCCTCCTGGGCTGTGTGCAGCTCGAGAGCGCCTGGCCGAGGTGTCGGGGCAGGGGGTGGGGGGCAGGTGCTCCAGTCCAGCCGAGCCTGGTGCCTGGCTCAGGGCTGCGCCTGCCCGCAGGGCCCGGCACCTTCTCGGCACAGAAGCCCTGCAGAGATGGGTGGCAGCCCCAGGACGTGCTTGGGCTGATTTCAGAAGAAACACGTATTGTCTATTAGTTTCTGTATTCTGGTGCTTTGATATCCGGGCCTCTGCTGACCTTGGGGGCCCTGTGCTCCCGGGGTAGCCAGTCCCCAGAGGTAAGAAACAACTTGCCCTGGGATGGGCTTTCAAATTCAAACCATCCAACCCAGAACCCCTAGCCCCCACCTCCTCTGTCAGCTGTCACACTCTGGACCACTGGCCCCCTGTGCCGATCACCCAGGCCAGGCACCACACAACCGGGGACAGCCCTGTGCTCGGGGCCCAGTGACGCGATTCAGACCGGCCACTCCGGCCTCTCTCACAGATGCTCAGCAAAGGCTCTTGCCTGCTCACTTCCCCCCTGCCCTGGCCCCTGCCTCCTGACGGCCTGGTGCTCCCCGTGTGGCCCCGCGTGGCATGTACCCTCCTCCTGTGGGGACTGTGAGGGTAACAAACTTCTTCGTCATGGCAGTCACTCCCTTATTTGTGCATTATACCATATTTGATTTAAACAAAACCTGGATTCCCTTAAAACATGTCGCCAGAAAGGCTGCCGGGGAAGAACCTCTTAAATCACCCTCTGCAAACCCACTGCCCGCCAAGCCCCCCAGTCTGTGGTCAGCTTGAGGCCAGGCCCTGTCAAGGAGCCCGGTGGGTGAGGGTCATGCTGGGCAGAAGTGATTCCCACAGGGCCTGGGGGCCGTGGACTTCTGAATAATATTTGGAGGGCGGAGTAAGTGGGAGGTAAGGACTTCCCTGGAGTCAGACAGATCTGGACCTTAGTCCTGGCCCTGCCGCTCGGCAGGTGGTGACCTTGGGCCAGCTGATTAACCTCAACGAGCCTCGGATTCTGAGCTGTAAAACCGGGGGCAGCGTCTCCTCCACAGGTCCGCGGGGGGTAATCCACGAACGCACGGGCGTGGCATGACTGCGTGACTGGGCCGTGCGGTGGGCGGAGCCCCAGAGATGACCCCCCTCTGACTCCCTGAGGCCCGTGATGGTCGCATTCTGTGGCAGAAGGGAGTTTGCAGACGTGATCTCGTGACAGGAGATGACCTTGGATTCTCCTGGTGGGTTGAGGTCATGATAGGATCCTCATAAAGAGGGATAGGGAAGGGCCGGGGAGAGGAGAAGGCAGCGTGACCCCAGAAGCAGAGATTGGAATGACCCGGCCGTGAGCCAAGGCGGCTTCTGGACGCTGGAGGAGGCGGGAACAGATTCTCTCCTGGAGCCTCCGGAAGGAGCCGGCCCTGCCCACACCCGCGGCTCAGCCTGTATAACTCAGTTTAGACTCCTGATCCTGGACCTGGAAGAGAAAGACGTGTGCTGTTTCGAGCCACTAGGTCCGTGGTAATTTTTACAGCAGCCGTGGGAC
>NW_011888923.1:2519004-2520929 GCF_000151845.1 Pteropus vampyrus
GGCTTCCGAGGGCCACAGATGCGCTTGTCCTTTCTCCCCGACTCGACCTCTCAAGGCCGGACCGTCACTGCCACTGCGGAGCTGGAGACACTGGACCCAGGGAGTGAAAGAGCTGCCCAGAGTCCCTTGGGTGTGACAGGGGACATGCTCGGGTCCAGCTCAGCCCTCCCGCACCTTAGCCCTTTGGTTCCCCTTGACTTTTGACACGTGAGAGGTCCTCGAGGGGGACCCAGACAGCCACCCCTCTTCTGGGCGTGTGATAGGACAGGCCAAGTGTGGGGGATGGCGGGGTCTCCGCCCCCAGGCGTGGACCTGGTGACCACACAGAGGTCTTGTCCGCAGACGATCGGTCTCCCAGGCGGAGGGCGGTGGACATTGCACAGGGCAGAGGAGAGCGCCACGAACATAAATAAGGATCTGGAACCAGCCTCTGGTCCGTGTCAAAGTCGGGCCGTGGTTGGCTTTCTGCCCTGGTCCATTCACCTGACAAGTCTGAGGGGCGCGCGCTCCCTGCCGGGTCCTGTCTGTCTTGAGGGCTGGGGCTGCAGCCGTGGGTGAGAACCAGCTTGTTCTCAACGAGCTGGTCCTCTGGTCTCAGAACCCTCGTACAGAGAGAAGGAGCAAGATGGGGGCCTTGGATGCTTCTATTTGCCAGGAAAGGCGAGACCACAGGGGCCAGGGGTAGGGGAGCGGAGGGTCAGGTAAACCAGAAGGACAGGTGACTGAACCTTTGTGCTGAAACCCAGCCCACGACAGGAAGCTCGTAGCATCAGTAACGGCAGTAAGTAAATAGCAGGCTGGGGGCGTCTGGGGGCGTCTGGGGGCTGCTCTGGTTTGACCTCGCCTTCCTCGCTCTTCGAGGGCGTGGACAGTGTCCTACACCGGTTGTGCAGCAGCCATGGGGGTCCCCAAGCCGGGGCTGGGAGCTGGCTCCCGACGGCCCCAGTTCAGAGCGTCCCGGGGAGCCTGTTGGTGCCTGTCTCCCCTGGGATGCTGTTGGAACACTTGTGGCCCACCGAACTGGCCTGCCGCATGAGTGGGCCTCAGTTTCCCCATCTGTGAGTGAGGGGGCTGCCCTAGAGGGCTCCCGAGGGCTTTCCTAGCTGGGCAGAGATTCTCCGCTTCGGCCAGACGCCCGCTGTACAACCAGCGAGTGACTCCTGGGCTGGATGCAGCACCCTTCTCCATCAAGGACGGCGAGATGCTCGGCTGGTGATGGGCCCCCTTTCCTCCCCCTGCATCTGGCAATAACGACGGAGCTCCGGGAGCTGCAGAGCTATTTTATTTTTATTTTATTTCTTCCTGAAGTTCAATACTTTCCGAAGCACCTCTGCGTGGTAATGCTATTTCCCTGGCAGGAACGCATTTATTGGAGCTGTCACTCACTCACTCCCGAGCAGCTCCATCTGGGCTCCACGGCAGCCTGACGGAGCGATACGGCCGTCCGTAATCTAGACGCCGGGAGACCCAAATTGCTCGTGTAGACCTTGCCGGCGGCACAAGTTAAGGACGAGCTCTCTGCAAATTGGTTGCCTCGTGAGTTCGTGGTCCTAAGTGACTGCGTTTCTCTCCTGGGCAGTTTCCCTCTGGGGGCGGGTGGGGGGCTGCTGCACCTCCCCAGGTTGGCCACGGTCGTGAGCCAGCCCTGGGGGAGTGTCCTGCTGCTGCGGGCTGCGTTTCGATTGACCTCGAGGAGGGAGAATCCCCAACAGTGATCCCGAGCAGGTGGCCGAAGGAACACAGGTTTGAAAGGCAGGTGGCCCCGAGTCGAAATTCTGACTCACTGCTTCCCAGCAGTGCGCTCCAGTGCCCCGTGTGTAACGGGGGCTTAGTCGTACCCGTGCTTCCCCGGCATCGTGGGGACTGCGAGTGTCCAGGGAGGAACACAGGGCTGGGACACCGCTGGCTCAATTGCCTGGACGGCC
>NW_011888923.1:2522999-2526034 GCF_000151845.1 Pteropus vampyrus
CCCCCAGTTCGCAGCTCCTGCCTGTCTGAGGGAGGGCGATTCGCTGCTACGGCAGCGTGGTGATGTTTTGGCTAGAAACCAAGACTCTTGGGCCTCATCAGACCACGTGCTTCCACGCACCCCCTACCCCCCCTGCAAGAGAGCAGAAGGAGGGGGCTGAGGGGGCCGGCGGGGCAGGAGGCTGGAGCGGGGGCCAGCACGGGGGCGGCTGAGCCCGCACGTCTCTGGCCGGAGGCTGCTTCGCTTCGGGTCAGTTTCGCTCCCGTGTGCGTGGAGCGAGGGCTGAGTGCCACGCCATGGGCCACACGGTTATGTGTGGCGCATCTCGTGGCGGGGGGCTCCCTCTCTCCTCGAGCTCCTGGGTGACTGGCTGGGGAACGGGAAGCGGGAGAAAGGGATGGACGGGCACACGGGTGCCACCCCGCCCGGGGCCGTGGCCTCTCTCTGCATCCCAGGACTTTGGCCGGTGGGCGAGGGCCGGGTCTCCGCTCTCCTCTAATCCTTGGAGACACGTTGGGGAGCAGGGGGCCAGGGGAGGCTGGGAGTGGGGCGCCCTGGGTGGACAGAGTCCACACTTGGCCTCGGAGGCTTTGAGACGTGAGGGAGGGGTGAGGCGGGGTTGGGGGACACCCTTGATGTGGGTGGGGAAGGGGGCGGGCTGAACCCAAGAAAGCCGACCTATCCCCTACCCTGAGCCTGTTTTCCATCTCACTGCACAATTGATTAATCAGGTTCTTGGGTTTTAATAAGTCAGTAGGTCTGGATATTTTTCACTGCATGTTACAAATGTTAATTATCTTCTAATTACTTATGAGCCGAGGCTGCCCTGGCAACAAGCGCCCAGAAGCCCAGCCAAACGCGTCCGAGCTTCAGAGGGGAGCGGATGAACGCGCGGCTTCTTCTGGCAGCGGCTTCCAGAGATTTCTCATCGCCCGTAGGGTTTTTTCCAATAGTTATTATTTTTGGAGGACAGACGCCTGGGGACCTGGGCACTGGGGACCCGCACAGCCAAGTGAGTGCTGCCTTGGGGGCAGCCGACACTAACTGGGTTGCTTTGCTTTATCCGGGCTGCGCCCGGGGCCCGGGGTGTTGATGAGACGCGGAGGCCTTGGTCTGGCGTCGGAGGGTAGGCTCGTCCCCAGAGCTGGCTGGCTCCTTGGGTTTCCTCCTCGGCCTCGTCCCGCTTGCCCCTCTCATGGAGCCACTGGGCCTCGTTCCCCTGGACCCGGGTCAAGGCCAACAGGAAGGGCGCTTCTCCAAGCCGAGACTGTGAACGGGCGCCCCTCCGGGAGCTCCTGGCGGCAGGGCGCGGACTTGAGCCTTGACAGATGGCTGTGGCCCCGATGCCTCGCTTCCATCTAATTCTAATTACAGGTCACACCCTCTCGTGTCAGAAGAGTCACCCCTGCCACCGAGGTGCCTCCCACGGGAGGCGGCGTCCTGCAGGCTGGCACCTCCTCGCTGCTGCTCCTGGCTCAGCTAGGCAGAGAAACTGCACGGTGTGGTCCTCCATGGGGGGGGTCTGCCCCTTCGCCCGCCTCGGGCTATGCATCCAGGCCGCTTGCAGCGCACCTCACTTACAGCCTCCTCCTCTGAGACCCCTTCGTTATTCATGAGGAGTAAAAATAAGAGGTGTGAAAAGTAAAATGGTGATCGGGGCAGCTCGAGGCAGTTTTACAGGGAATGACGCCCTGTCTTTCCCCGGAGTTGAGGTCACGCTGATTCCCGCGGGATCCACGGCACGAGCAGTCATTCGTCACCTGCTGGACGTGCGTGAGCACCGTGGACACATGCTGTATTGTGCAGAATCTTGCATCTTCATTCATTCATTCATTCATTCACTCATTCATCTGTTCATCTACCTGCCCATACATCTATCCATGCACTCACATCTGTCCATCCATCCATCCATCCATCCATCCATCCATCCATCCGTCCATCCGTCCATCCTCCCACCTGTCCTCCTCCCACCTGTCTTCCTGCCCAAGAAACACTGAGCGCCAGCCAGTTGTGCGCTGTGATGCTTAGAACGTAAACTCTTGAAGGACAAGCTGCCGTGCGGGGGTCGCCTGCTGTATCAGTTTGCTTGAGGTCACGTAACAAAATCTCACAAACCGAGTGGCTTGAACAACAGAAATTTATCATCTCACAGTTTTGGAGGCCAGAAGTTGAGATCAGGGGATCACGGTGTCGGTAGGGCCGTGCTCCCCCTACCGACCATGGGGACGGCTCCGTCCCAGGCCCCTCCGGCTCCTGGCGGTTCCTTGGCTTGTAGCCCCTTCACTTTCTGCAAGAATCAGTCTTCACATGGTGCTCCCATATGCATGTCTGGGTCCAAATTCCCCCTTCTTGTAAGGATGCCATCCTATTGGATTAGCAGCCCACCTTACTTCCCGCTTCTTAGCTAATCACGGCTATGACGACCCCACTTCCGAGCTCACAGCTGAGGTTCTGGGGGTTGGTTGAGTTTTAGAGGGAAGACTTCGACCCATTATGCCTGCTGTGTTTCATCTCCCCGAAGAGCCGCCCCAGGCCGGGGTTGAAGCGCAACCTGTGACCCAGAGATCTAGGTCCAATCACGGCTCAGGACTTGATGCCAGGCATAGAATCCTGACCGCATGAGCCAGCGAATGCCATAAAAAGCTGTATTGTCACCGTTAGAGGCGGTTTCAGGAAACTCAACGACCCTCTTGGCCTGGTATAGAGAGCTAAGGGCCGAAGTCCCCTACGTGATGCTTCCCCCGCCCCCGCCCACTGAATCGGACAAGGGAGGTGGAGCTAACCTCGCTGGCAGCGAGAGGAAGTGTGTGAACGTGTCATCGTATGCGCCACCAGCTGAGATTAGGTTCTGCAGCATGTAGCCTAAAACTTCCCAGCGACAGTGTCCGAAACAAGATAGATGTTTTACGTCTCATTTTACGCAGCAGTGTTTTCCAGGTGGGTGGCTGTAGGAAGCTGATAGAAGTCGGCACTCCAGCATGCCTTTGTCCTCATGGTCCAGGATGGCTGCTGGAGCTCCAGCCATCCCATCCATG
>NW_011888923.1:2527504-2529334 GCF_000151845.1 Pteropus vampyrus
AGCCACTTCCTTCTCTTCAGCTCCAGAGCTCTGTGCCCTCGATGGGGCTCACTCAGGCTGAGGGCCGGGCAGCCAGCTTGTGAATGGCACACCTTGCCGAGGCCGGTGGCGGTCACTGTGGGCACTGACTCTGGCCCTCAGCACAAATTGAGTCAGGCGCCCCATGCGACATCCTGTTATGTGCATGAGAGTTGCCTGAGAAGCCTAAGAATGCAGACTGCTGGGCCCCCTTCCTGAGATGTGGGTGCAACCGGCCCGGGGTGGAGCCAGGGGACCTGCGTGCTTCACCGGCGCCCCGGCTGATGCTGGTGCCCCGTCCTGCAAGGATTTTGGGGTTGTCAGCACAATGGAAGGCGCACACGCTCACCATGGCAGCCCCCCTTGGCTCGTCTAGAGCCCCAACAGCCCCCAGGCCTCCTCAGCCTGCTGCCTTTCCAGACACTCTGCTTGAGCGGGGTCTTTATTTTCCAGAGCCCACTGATGGAGTTAGACGCCTGTAATATGGCAGCGTTATCTGGAGGAGACACGCATACTTTCTTGACTAGATTTCCAAGAAACGTTTTGAAAGGCTGATTATTTTTGAGAGGCCTGGCTCCTTTATGTGGAGGAGTAGAATTATTCTGAACGGGTAGTCACTGGGGTGGAGAGGGCCCTCCCCCACCCTGAGATGTTCTAAGACATTCACCCCCCCCCTCACCCCGCTCCCCGATGGCGAGGCTGGGCCTCTTCATCTTCAAAGGCACGGCGTAAATTAGACGAAAAGAGGTTTCTTAAATGGTATTTACTCCCTCCTTCCTACTTTGCTGGTCCTGGTGCCGCTCATGTGTTCTGAGCCCCTCACGGTGCTGACATGGCGTTAAGACACACTTCTGGGGAGAGACACATGTCTGGGGAGCAGGCCAGTGCCGTCCGCCTCCTGTCGTCGGCCCTCCTGCCCCCGGCCTCCTGTCCCCCACTGCCGGGTCCCTGGGGGATCTTGGACCCCTGCTTGGTGGGGGCTGACTGTGTGCCTTCTCCACAGCCAATGCAGTTTTTACCTTCTTCATCAATCTCGAGTCACTTCTCCAGGCTCCGGATGTACCCCCTTATAACAAAGGCTATGTCATCTGCCGGGACAGGCTCAGGGCTCAGGAGACTGCCATCGACCAGGCTGGCTTCTCAGGGGTCAGCCTGGCTTTTAGGGTGCGGGTTCGTATCCAGGTCTGCCCCTGGAATGTTGTTCAGCCTTGAGAAGGAAGGAAATCCTGTCACGTGTCACACGCTTCAGTGAGGTGGGACCTTGAGGACATTCTGCTCGGTGACATAAGCCAGTCACAGAGGACAAATGCTACAGGATTCCATTTCCATGAGGCTCCCAGAGGAGTCAGATTCATAGAAACAGAAGTGGACGGGCGGGTGCCAGGGGCTGGGGGAGGGGGAGGGGGTCGCTGTTTAATGGGGTCGGGGTACAGTCGGGGAGATAAGAAGCTCTGCAGATGAATGGTGATGACGTTTCCACGACAACGTGACTGTACTTAATGCCAAGGAACCGTGAGCTTAAAAATGGTTAAAAGGGTAGGTTTCATGTTGTGTGTAGTCTACGCAGTTAAAAAAATAAAACGGAGAACAAGTCAAGCCTGTCCCTCTCTGGGGTCCACTCTGCCCATCTGTGCCTTCTAAGTGGTACAGCTAGAGTAATTATTTACACGTTAGCTCTTAAATACCATATTTTATTGTTTGTTTTATGTTTTTCCTCTGTGTTTTTCACTTCCCTGTTATATTTTTCCTCTGACTCACTGGAACGTTTTCCAGAATTCTGTCCTGTTTATTTGCAGTGTTTTTGAGCGTATC
>NW_011888923.1:2530270-2531939 GCF_000151845.1 Pteropus vampyrus
CCTCCCTAATGAGGGTGGGCCTCATCCAATCAGTCAAAGGTCTGAAGAGAACGAAGGACTGACCTCCCCCGAGCAAGAGGGGAGTTCTGCAGTGGACACCTTCAGGCTTGACCGCAGCATCTCCCTGGGGTCTCCAGCCAGTGGAACACCTGCTGTGTTCCGTGCAGGGTTGCGGATGCTGGGAGCAGGGTGGGGAACGAGGCAGAGCCGGCCGGTGCGCGCGGCGGGTGTGCTGCTTTGTGCAGGACAGAGACAGCAGAGAGATGGGCGGGTACACGAGAGAGGAGCGGGCAGGGGCTGGTGTCGAGAGGACAGTAACCCTGGATTGTGATGGGAGGGGCTGCGGGTGGGAGAATGGAGGTTGGCGACCAGGGACGGCTTCTCCGAGACGGTGACGTGTCAGCTGAGGGGCAGGAGGGGCCTGTTGTACAAAGGCAGAGGGAACAGGTGCCAAGGTCCTGAGGCAGGAATGAACTTGGGGCTATTGAAGACAGAAGGGGCAGGTGAGTGGAGTGAGAGGGCGAGGGGGAGGAAGGGATGGAGTAAGGTCACCTACCACGAGGGGGAACTTGCCCCGTGTGGGAGGGGAATGCATCAGCTTCTGAGCAGAGGAGGAGCTGTCTGATTCCCTTTGTATAAAGATCTTTCTGGATGCCCCACTGTGGAGGGGGTGAGGTGAGCTGGGGGTCGTGGCGCTGGAGGAGGCCAGAGAAGGAAGGACCAGCCTTACATGGCTTCGGACCCACCCTGGGAGGTGGTGGCAGGCCCAGGAGAGAGGGATGGGAGGCTTGGACCAGGCTGGTTGCCACGGCAACCAGAGGCAGGTATGAGATGCCTTTCAGAGATGGAGGGATTGGCCTGCCAAGCTCTGCTGGAGACCTTCAGGACTTTTCACATATTAAAAAACAAAACAAAATGAAACCTCAAAGTAAGAGCAGGCAAACTGCCGTCTTTCTGAAGAGTGGTGTGTTCTGCCTCCTGCTGGGGGGAACTGAATCTCCGTGGGTTCCCCTCCCACTCGCTCCCCTCCCCTCACCCAGGGAGGGCCTCACTGTTCAGCTGTCACACTGTATCTGCACAGGGTGCCGGGCTGGGGCGGTTCCGCCCGCTCCGGGTGGCCACCTCCTTGTCAGTGTTGGCTGCAGGCACGACATGAACCCAGGCCACAGCGGGCCTCCGCAGTGCGTCGCCAGGCTCTCTGTGCTCAAGGCTGCAGGGCCCAGTGTCGGTGGACGGGGGTGATGGTGAGAAGCTGCGGCTTCGGGCTCCTTGGCCAGGCCCAGCTGGGCCTTGACCCCTTGGGGACCTCAGACCCCTCCTGCTGAGAGCAGCCCCTCTGTGCTCTGTGCGGGAAGGGAGAGGCGCCCCGTTGCACGAGGCTGGCAGCAGGGTGACCGGAAGCAAACCCGACTTTACCCCCACTGATCGCTTGGTGGCAGAGGGGACAGTGACCCACCCCCGAGGGCCGGATCCCGGCTTCTCTGTTGACCGGCTGAGGAACCCCGGCCATATCTCGAACCGATTCGAGTCTCTTTCCTCACTCACCACGCGGGAACGGTACAGACACTTCCGGTGCTGCTACGAGGTCGGGGAATCGACGCCTGTGACACCTGGCGCAGCAGGCGTGGCAGATGAACAATGCTTCGACATAACCGCCACATCTAGGAGA
>NW_011888923.1:2533264-2538321 GCF_000151845.1 Pteropus vampyrus
GGGGGACTCCAAATGGCTCAAGTCTGTGGGGCTCGGGGCAGGTAGCACCAGTTCAGGTGAGTGGCCCAGGCATTCCTAGCCGACCTAGCGACAGGCTGGGGCCCAAGAAAAACAGCAGGTGTGTGTATTTATTTATTTAATAATTTTAAGGAGAGTTTTAAATTTACAGAAAAGTTGCAGACAGTGCAGAGGGTCCCCACAGCCCGCCCTCCGTCCTCTCCATATTGACACCTCAAGTTGGTGCCCTGCATTCGTGACAATTAATAGGCCAGCGCTGATGTATTAGTATTGACTAAACTTCACACGTTGTTCAAATTTCACTGGTTTTTCCCTAATGTCCTTTTCCTCTTCCTGGGTGGGCGTGTGGCGGTGTCTCGTGGGAGCATATTCTGAGTCCCTGCTCACGGATGGAGAACGTCGGTGTATCTGTGTACACAGAAGCCCCTCGCTGTTGAGAGACATCTTTGTTAAAAAGATGCGGAATTCTGAAATCTTGTTAATGGCCTTTGTGGGGGGGGGGTCCCCAGGTTGTCGCCTTTTCCAATTCACCATTAGAATGCACACAACCCTCTGCATCGAGAGCACTCCGGAAAAACTTGGAAGCGCAGTTCATCAACGGGTGACTGCTGGTGCCACCATCCCCCCGACCTGGTGACGCCACTTCAGCGCAGGACGCATAGATCTCGGCCCCCAGGTAACTCTGCCGGCCTTCACGGCCCTGGGCATCTGTTCTTTTTCAGGAATGGGTGACAAAGAACCACCACTGAGTCATACGAGGACTTTCTTGTTTAAAAACACGGACTGCGTTTCTAACCAGCAGGCGAAGGCAGCAGAATGTGCAGCAGCTCTGGTGTGGAGGGAGCGCAGCGGGGACGCGCCGGACACTGGGCGAGCGCAGCGGGGACGCGCCGGACACTGGGCGAGCGCAGCGGGGACACGCGGACGCTGGCGAGGCCGCTTTTCTCTTTTTCTCTTTTTTCTTTTCGTACGTGCAGTTTTTCCGAAACTGCCCACTGATTTGATTTTGGAGATATGAGGCTTTCAGCTTTTTCTGCAGCGATTCTCAGAAGAGCAGAAAAGCTCAGTCCTATGTACACGACCCAAATCTCCTGTTTGTGGTGCGTGTGCGCGCGCGCACACACGTGTACGTGTTTCGATAACGTCAGAAAAGATTTTGGAAAGCGTGGGGCGCAGATGCGGATATCTACAGGGAAGCAACCAGGGCCGCATTCAAGGGCATGGCCCTCGTGGGCGAGGCCGATAAAGAGGAAGCGCGCCCTTCACGGGGACCTCTGCGCTCAGGAGGGAGGCTGCTGCGTGTGGCGGGGGACAGCCTGGCTGGATGCAGAGTAAAGGGCCGGGAAGGCGTTAGAGCCCGCGGGGGCCTGCGTGGCGCGGCCCTGCCCTCCTCGCGCACAAAGCCAGGCTTGTGGCCAATCGCCTGTTGGCGAGCTCCAGCCCGCACAGGTGTGCGGCCGAATTGAAGCACCGATAACAAGGAGCTGCCCTGTGGTTTTAAGGTGCTTCCAGACCTGTTCTCTGAGCCGATCTCCGTGGCAACACCGGGAGGAAGCACCTGGGGCTCCCCTGGCGGGAGCAGGGCACGGCATGCTCATGGCTTGCCAAGGTCACGCAGCAGGGAAGTGGCAGCTGGGTTCTCAGACTCCGTCTGCCTGACTTGAGAAGGTTGCTAATAACAGCTTTCGCTTTCTGGCTAAGTGACCACACATTTTGAAGAGTTCCCAGTACAAGGTGGAAAATTGCAGGAGCTAATTGCTTTGGAGATGTGCCCTGTCACAGCGTCCATCCGGCCATTCGAAAACCGTTTACTCAGTGCCTAGGAGGGGACAGGCCCTGCTCGGTGCTGGCCGTCCAGGAGGCAAAGCCCCTGCTTGGTCAAAGTCAGTGTCAACAGTGCCAAGGTGGAGAAACCCAGGCTGGACAACTGGGTGCTACTTCCCGACCCTGTCTCCCAAGGGCTGCGGCCACAGCGGGGCGAGCGGGCAGTGCTCAGGGTTTGGGGGGCACGGAGGACCCCAGGCGCTGTCAGATATCCAGACCGCAGGGCTGAATGATCACAGGCACCCAGGAGTCCGTGCCCGGCTGGGCTCACACGTGGGAGCAGATGTCCGCGGAACACCGCGGGCTGCTGGCGAGACCACGGCTGTTGGAGAGTCGGCATGTTAGCGATCTGCCTGGGAGGGATCAGAGGCTGTTCACACCTCCCACGGTCCATTTTTATTCATCCGGCTGTCACCCTGATGGTGACATGCCTCAGGGACGGAAAGAAACAAGAAGCGGGAGATGGTCACCACCTGCGGGTTCACGTGGGTACCCCAGGCACTTTGGGGGTCGTGCGGGGGTTAGTCTAACACCCAGAGCGGCAGCGAGGGCAGGCTGCAGCTGAGCCGGCAGCAAGCGACTGGGCTGGATTTGCCGGATCCCTGGTTCGTCACTCCGTCTGTCCGCCACACAGGGACAGCTCCGGTGCCAGGTCTGACCTTGGTGCCGGATACACGGTGCTATGGAAGGCAGATGCCATCCATGCCTTATCCAGCCCCAAATATTGACAGAGCCCATGGAAGAAGGAGGAACAGGGGCTTCCGGCAGGGCCTGCTGAGATGCGGTTTAAACTGGTACCCTGCGGGGTGCGTAGGGGAAATCAGCAGGAGAGGGGTGTGCGTGCGTGTGTATGTGCGCATGCACTTGTGGGTTAGGGAGAAGAATGTCCCGGGCAGAGCGTGCGTGAGTGACAAAGCTGGGAGACAGAAGGACGGTTGCCGCGCGGGACAGTGCCGGGAGCCCGGGCACCGGAACGTCCTGTCGGTGGAGAGCAGGAAGCAGCCGGCCAGCCGCGGCCTGTGGTCCATGCTAAGGCTCCAGTCTCCGCCAGCTGCGCTGGGAAGCCACGAGATGGTTTTAAGCATTGCTGCGATGCGCTTAGATTTACGAAAATCCCCTTGGCCGCCTCGTAGAGGAAGGGTTTTCGTCCACGTCCCGGGGCTGCTGTAAGACACCGCAGGAAGCATCCACCCTCACCCCCGGAGCTGGGCGTCTGAGTTCCAGGTTCCTGCTGGGGCCTCCTTGGCGTGTAGATGGCCGTGTGTCCCCACGGGGTCGTTCCTCTGTGCGTGTCTGTCCTCATCTCTGTTTATTAGGACACCAGTCATGTGGGATGAGAGCCCACCCCATGACCTGATTTTAACTCGATTCTCTCGGTGACTCTCTCTGAACAAGGTCACATTCTGAGGTGCTGGGAGTGAGGACTCTGACTCACTTTTTGGAGGGACTCAGTTGAACCCATAACGGGGCCAGCAGGGGAGGTGTGAGAGGCAGAGAGATGAGTTGTGTAGAATGATCTAGGGGTGTGTGTGTGTGTGTGTGTGTGTGTGTGTGTGGGAAGGTAGCTGGGACAGGTGGTGTGGCAGTGGAGAGGAACAGCAGGCATCTCAGGGGACATTCGGAGTCAGAGTCAAAGGCCAGGGGGTTGGGTCACGAAGGGGCCTGGGTTAATCGGGCCCAACAGAGCCACCCCAGGTAGGTCGTACCTCAGTTTCTCTTTGTCCTTAGAGCGGCAGCCCAGCCATATTGGAGGAAATCTGACGAAGGGCCAAGTTCACCCCTGCATCCTGATGATGCTGTACACTGCTCTCGGGCGCCTAGCTCTGAGTCCCAGGCGCACGTTAGAAAATTGATCCATTTGCTCTTGATAAAATCATGCCTACTAGACTATAGGACACAGATGACCCGAAAAGTAAAGAAAAGTATAAATAATAAGGCAAAAACCACTCACGGTCACATAAATGGCAGCACGAAGTCCCTGCCAATGGTTATTTAAGCTCTCTCCCAGGGAAGGATGATTGAATTATCGTAAGAACTTTCTCTGTATATTAAAATGTCAGCGTCCCCCAACCTCGTTATCATAAAAATGTTTGTCTGCTAATGGAAAGCCATACTTCACCGGCATGTGCTTTGCATTTCTTTATTCAAGGAGGGTCCACATCTCTCCTGGTATTTTTGCTGTCACCCTGTGCGCACGGCCCCAGTGGTCTTTGTCCTTCTCCCGGTCACTCACGGGGTCGTGGGGATATTCCCACAGCGTCAGGTGGGGTCCCTGTGAAGCAGGACAGAGCCCTTCCCAAGACTGAGTGGATGCCAATTAAAACCGTGTGGGGAGTGCGCCCGCCCAACCAGGCACTAGATGTGGCTCCAAGCACACGCTCAGCCCACGTGTCCCCACAACATGAGGACAGGGAACAGCTTGTTCTAGTGGACACCAGACCCCGTGGTTTGTCTCATTTGGTCCCTGCCACCGGGGGAGGAACTTGCCCACTTGACACATCGGGAACTGGCTGAACTGGGGCCTGAACCTCAGCCGTCGGCCGAAGGCCCTGACCCTCACCCCTGTGCTCCTGCCCCCAGCGTATGGCAGGGCTGGGCCCACTTCTGGATTCTGGTCACACCCGGGGTTGGCTGCAAGCCTCCGCCATCACAGGAGACGGACGAGCAGCCTACAGGTTACGGGGAGGGAGACCCGGTCAGTCTGTGCGCTGCGGGGCCATCTTCCCATCCGGCTCCAGAGGGCGGAGTCACCAACGCGGAGCGAGTGGTGGGTGCGCTGGCACCACCCTGGCCGCAGCTTATGGCTGCTCATCTCGCAGAGGCGTAAACAAAGCTGGGGATGCGAGCTGAGCGTCAGATCCTGCAGCCGGCCGGCTACGGAGCTGGCGCCTGAGCCCACCCGCCTCCTGCCGTGCTGCTCCTCGGGTGATGGCAGCCCTTGGGGACAGCTCTGGCTTCAGGTTCTTGCCGCATAGTGCAAGGCACCGCTGATCACACACACATGTTCACGCATACACCTGCTCACGCACGCATGCACATGCGCGCCCTCATACATGTACTCACGAGCCCTCCCATGCATTCATGCTCATGATCAGACATCGACGTACTCCTGTGGGCACACACTCACACTCATGAGATGCACACTTTTACACACACGCACACACACGCTCGCTCAGGCTCGGGCTTCGCGCGCGCCCCCCTTTCACGAGTGTGAC
>NW_011888923.1:2539244-2546798 GCF_000151845.1 Pteropus vampyrus
CTCATCTCGCAGAGGCGTAAACAAAGCTGGGGGTGCGAGCTGAGCGTCAGATCCTGCAGCCGGCAGGCCACGGAGCTGGCGCCTGAGCCCACCCGCCTCCTGCCGGGCTGCTCCTCGGGTGATGGCAGCTCTTGGGGACAGCTCTGGCTTCAGGTTCTTGCCACATAGTGCAAGGCACCGCTGATCACACACACACGTTCACGCATACACCTGCTCACGCACGCATGCACATGCGCGCCCTCATACATGTACTCACGAGCCCTCCCATGCATTCATACTCATGATCAGACATCGACGTACTCCTGTGAACACACACTCACACTCACGAGATGCACACTTTTACACACACGCACACACACGCTCGCTCAGGCTCGGGCTTCGCGCGCGCCCCCCTTTCACGAGTGTGACACAGCCGCAGGAGGCCCCCGTGGCGCCGGCTCGTCGACGCTGTCCTGTTCGATGCTGCTACTCCCTGTGCCTGCTGCATCTCTTTTCATTCCCGTTTTGTGCGTGTCCCCTGTACAAGTCTCTTTTCCTCTTTATTTTTCACTGCCTCGGACTAGATGTGTTTCTATTACTGGTGACTGCAAATCGTTTTCGGCGGACCGTGCCGACTCGCACGCGCTCTCCACCCAGGGCGGCGGGCTCCAGCTTCACATGGGGGGCTCGGCCCCCCGGAGCCCGGAGATCCCCCTAGAGGGTCCCAGCCCCCTGCACTCAGGCGAGGGGGAGGGCCGCGCTGGGGGGGGACCACGGCCCCTCGTGGGATCCGCGTTCTCGAAGGGCGACCTTCCAAATGTGATAAAGAGAACTTTCCTAGGTGCTATTGTCCTGGTGGCTTCATGTGGCTTCAAACACAGGGAGGCTCTTTTGAGGGTTTGGAAACCGTTTTTCTTTTGCTGAAAAGGGTAAATTTTATAACCTCTCTATGGTTCCTGAAAGAAGTTATTCTTAGAAATATTCTGCAAAATTCTATATGTTTGGAAAAGCCATTGAGTGCGGAACATTTGAAGGGGAGGGGAACGATAATTCCCCCCAACAATTGTCTTCTCACGTTGAACAAAGATATCATTAGTTCTATTTTTAATCAGCAAATGCTATATTTCCAAATATAAATATAAAGGGGCCTGCCGGCTCACGGCCCACTCAGGACCAGGGGCCTGGGGCCCCGGTGCTGCCAGCGGGGCCTGAGCCAGGGCGAGGCACAGGGGACTCTGCCTCTTTACATGGTCTTTACATGGTCCTTATTATTCTATGAGCCAAAAGGCCAAATTACCTGCACCCCCCGCCCTGTCCCCAGTGGGGGAACAGGGACGCGGGCTCCGCAACAAGCGCCCCATTCAGAAGGGGCAGAGTGGGAGCCACAGAGCACGGCGGTCCACAGCAGGCCTGAAACCCCACCCAGCAAATGTTTCGAGCGCCGGATTGTCCCGCTGGGTGGGGAATGTCCTTTGATTGGCCCTGATTCTGCACCCAGGGAGCAGCCCCTTGGGCCTCAGCAGCCCCTGGCAACATCCGTAGGCTGACTCGGTTTCCCCACCACCGTCCGTAGCCGCATCGGAAGCTGGCCTGGGGGACTGTGCTCTGCTTAGGGGACGAACGGCCTGTGGAAGGTCAAGGGTCTCCTTGTCACAGATGCACACAGCGCCCTCGCATCCATGCCGATGGGCCCTGTGGCTAGACAGCTCTCTCAGGAAGGGAATGGCTTCCTCAGCTCCGGTCCGGTCAGCTCCATGTTCCAGGAGCCACAGCCACTCCGCCTCCGGAGGCACAATTCTCGCACTTTCCATATTTCTTTGCCTTCTGACCCCATGCCTCCCTCCACCCTCTCCTCAGAGTTAATCATAGTCCTCGTGAGATACGAGGCCCCACACACAGACTCTTCCATGGGCCACTTTAGCCAGCTGGAAGAATCTACTGGGTGCTATGCCCTTGGCCAGGCTGCTGTCCTGGGCCACCGAATCCATTAGTTCCTCTCTGAACGTGACAGCCATTCCCTGACTTGATCCTTCATGACATGGCTCCGTTTTAGTCAGCCTTCGGGGCTCCATGCCTTTCTTAAAGGGTCTTTTACTCCTTGGGGTTGGGTGGGAGTTAGCTCTTCTGGGCCTGCAAGTCCGTGAACTGGGGAGTTTTCTGTGCTGCCCTCACGTGTGTTTGCAAACCAGCCCTGTCCTTCCTGATCTCGCCTTTCTCGTGACGCCTTGCCAGATTCCCGCAGTGACCGGCAAGGCTGTGGCGCTTCCTTTCCCACCCCTTCCCTGAGGGCCCACGGCTTCACTGGGTACATGATCCACTTGTCACTGCAGGTGGCAGTGTTCCCAAATACTTCACCACCACATAACACGGGCCATCGTCTCTCCAGCCTAAGGTGTCTGTCTCCTGAACTCCCGCTGCCCGATCGTGATGCCGAGCCACGTAGTTCGGGATTTTCCTACAGCAGCACCTTGCTTACAGGGTGACCTCCATGTTAGTTAAACCTGTGTTGATTTTGCTATGCTGACCACCAATCCTGAGCTCGCAGTGGCCTAAACAGCAAAGGTCTATTTGTCACTCGTGCTCCACGTCCACACTGGGATGGCTGGGGGCTGTGATGCGCACTGTCCTTGCTCCGGGAAGCGGGCTCCAGACCCTTCACCATTTGCAGCCGGGCACTGATGGCCTGAGTAAGAGAAACAGGACATCACACACTCTTCTGCTCCCCTTCCATTGGCCAAAGCATGTCACATGACCAAACGTAAGCAAGTCACATGATCACCCTTAACTTCGGCTCCCATTTCATTGGCCAAAGTAAGTCACATGGCCATGCTTAACTTCTCCCATTCCATTGGCCAAAGCAAGTCACGTGGCCATACTTAGCTTCTGCGCCCGTTCCACTGGCTAAAGCAAGTCACATGACCAAACCTAACTACAGAGAGAGAGTGGGGGAATCAGGTTCTCTGCTCGGAAGGAGAGAAGCTGGATGTTGGGAGCAGCTCTGAAGACAGTCTTTGGTTTTAAACGATAAAGGTTTCTCCTTGGTCCTCCCTCCACCGCTTCTCATGTGGCATCCAGATGCAGCCTCACCTCAGAAGCCTTTTCTGGATGCTTCTAGCTGTGCACCCTGCAGCCATTACCGTTCACACGCCCTCTAAAGCTGAACCTGGTGCTCCTGAGCGAGCCGAGGACAAGGCCGGGTGTGCTGTGTCCACTTCTTCGCAGTTCAGGTGGCAGGATGGCAAGTGCGAAGGACATAGGCGCCGTGAGTGCTGTGTCCCCAAGGGAAAGGGTGCTTTCTTCCAGGTCGTTTCCATAGACTTCCCCTCAGATTCCTGCCGCCCCTCCTAAGAAGTGCCCTGGGACTCATCGCTGCCACCACCCCCCCCTTCCCGAGAGTCAGCACTAACATGGGCCTGGGGCTCTGAGGAGCTTCGTAGTCCAGGTACCTCCTGAGTTTTAGTTTGTCCCATTTGGTGTTTTCTCAAGCTGTTCGATGAGACGGTCCTCTCGTGGCCCACCCAGACCTGCGGAGTGACCACTGGGAGCAGTGCTGTAGTGGGACCAGAGCGTCGCCTGGCCCGGTGGCCAGGGCCTTCCCAAGTCAGTGCACCGCCGCAGGCCCCGGCTGCTGCGCCCAGACTCAGCGAGGCCCTGGCGATTCATCAAAGCCGGCGGCTGTTTATTGTTCTGCATGCTCCGAAGTTGGAGCGAGGCTTCCGTAATCATAGTTTAGAGGTTTCAGCCAAATGAATTAGTAACTGCAGCCTTCCCTCCCACCGACGTCGTGTCTTCCCCCCGGTACACAACTCTTCCTCCGCTCCATGTCCCAAATCCACTGGACTCTTCCTGACAGCTCAGGTCCCCTCAGGTCCGCTTCTGAAGCTCGAAGGATGTGTGGGCGCAGGACGCTCAGACCTCAAACTCTCTGAGAAGGTGTCTTTGGGTCTTTGAGATCTTTGCACCTCTGTGCTTGACATGTAGCAATTGCTCGATTCCTGCTTTCGGAATTTAATTTGTTTTGAAAAGAAGAATGACTTTCCCTTTCAGATAGGTGCTGTTTTCCTGGGAAGAACTGCGGGGGGATGCTATGTGCCACGTGCTCCCCTCCCCATCCCCACCCCACGGGGCTCAAGGGCAGCCAGCTCGGGGAACTTCTAATCTCTTGGACAAAGGAAGAAAATGACAAGTGGGACGTCTTGTTCATCCTCTGTACACAGGGCTGCTTTGCTGGGCTCCCTCCTGGCTGCAGCGCCGTGCAGCCGCCCCGGGCCCTGACATTAATCGGCTCTCTCCAAAAAGGTCACAGCCTTCTCTTCTCTGAACGTTTTAAAAGACAGTGAACAAATCAGATGATTTTAAAATAGTTCTACCCGGTGTCATCACAGCTCCTTAGGTCGATGTACCAAGGGGGCCATGTGATAAAACAGCTCAAGTACAGTTTATTCAGCAGGTCTGTGTCGAGGCTGAACACGCATCACACGTGCCAGGCAGCGGGCTGACTTCCAGTGTGAGCTGAGGCACAAGCCTGCATGCTTGTCTTTGAGGGGCACGTGGTCTGGTGGCGGGGAGAGGTGGGCAGGGCCCGGCGTCACACAGAGGAGGGAACCATCAGTCTGTCCACATCCCGGCGGGTGGGGAAGGGTGTCATACATGAGCTGAAGTGCTGTCTTCCACGAAGCGAGGTGCCACTCTCAGCTGTGCTTTTTAGATGTGTGTCTCCCAGTGACTGGGTAAGGGATGGGTTCTGCCCCAGCAGATGCAAGGTGGAGCCTGAGACTCCACATTCCTAGTGTCCACTTAGGATTAGTAGTATTAATTCAACACCAATAGGAATCCACAATTTGGAGTGAGGTAAAGTATAAAACTTTATTCAGTGCAAATAGCTCAAAGCGATACGGCAAGGTGTGAAGCAGCTCAAGAGTGTTAACGGCTCATTTAGGAAGCAGCCTGGCTGTACAACAGCCTGGCTGTGATGAGGCCCGGGGCCAGGCCCCGCTAGGCTACGGGGTTCTGCCTGCTCTTCTCTGGTCTGGTGCGATGTCTTTGAAGGTGAGATGTGTTTGGAGCTTCATCTTCAGCGTTTCCGCTCCAGCCAGGTAAATGCACCCTGCAGTCCACGGAGGAAAGAAAAAATGCCCTCTCTGAACCAGCGGGGAGCTGACTTATATAGCCAGAAGTCCCGCCCCTGGTCCCTGATTGGTTTATTCTCATGCAGATGAGGACTCCAAATCCTCACAGTTTGATTGGTCCAAAAATCACTGCCCTGATTGGTCAGAATGGAGTCACTCTGATTGGTTGGTGAAGATGCTGATGGAGGGGATGAAGCTGTAGAACTCCTACTGGATGTGGCGGGGAAGGGGGAGTCTCTATCCTATTGATAGAAACGGGATTCCAGGAACTCCTTTCTAAGGGCTGGCTCAGCAGTGGGAACACAGTGCAGGCAGGTGAGGGCAGGCCATTCACTGTGGGAGGGGGACAGCTTAGTGTAGGCCTCCCCCTAAAGTGCGATTTGTGGAAGAGGCTCTTGTTTAGAGATGGCTGCTGAGGTCTGCTTTTAAACTAGCTCAGTTAGCCACCAGGAGCCCTTCCTGGTAGATATTTTTTTTTTTTTTGAGGATCCACAGGAGCAAGCTCCCAGGTGAGGCCAATGCTGCTGGCCCGAGGACCACAAAGATGGGGACAGGTGGGAAGCTTGAGTTTGGCAGGGAGAAGGGTCGAGGGCATTCAGGGCTGGGGCTCGTGGTCTATGTGGATGTAGCACAGGGCAGGTGGGGGCATTGGAAGAGAGGCAGGGTCCCATCTTTAGGGCTTTACATGCATTGAAGAGCAGCAGGTTCTTTGGGCTGTGAGCATGTTTGCTTCAGGTGTCTACCTGGGCCCTCACCACACTGTCAGAGGACTGTGGGGGGCAGTTATTGGGAGAAATAAAACTCTTCGTGTTTATGCCTTGACACGTTGATGAGCCTTTTCATTAAACTGGTACGAGAAATTCATCCTTTGGTTCCTCTTCAGATGCAAATGGAATGGGAAGGAGGTTCACAGCCAACACCTTTAGTGGTTATTGGCCACTTGGGCCTCCGTGAGAATGAGTTTCGAGTTCCTTTCTTGAGAATAAGGTTCTATAAAACGATGCAGAAATGGTCCTAGAGATGGGCAGAGGCAGGAAGTGGGATGGGTGGGGATGTGCAGAAAAGGGAAGCTGGTTGTCCGAGAAAACTCAGCCCCCTAGACCTGGGGGTGGCAGGTGGGCAGACGTGAGGACAGAGGCGATCGCTCTTGTGTTTCTGGAGGCCGAATTTTCTCCTCTCCACGTGGAGCCAAGAGGCTACTGTCACTTAACCAGCAGCATAGGGGCTGAGCAATAAATTATAGACCATTAGTTTTGCTTTGCTTGAAAAGGACCCTCTCTCGGAGGATGGAGCTGGAGCTGCTGCCAGGGGTGGTGTGTGTGTGTGTGTGTGTGTGTGTGGTGGTGGTGGTGGAGGGTACTGGCCAGCTGGCTAGAGAGATGAGTAGGTCAACATGGGCAGGAAGGCAGGATATGCTGAAGGGACAGAGGGGTGCCCGGGGCAAGGCTAGGCAGCGGCTTTGCCTCTCAGGGTCGTGCCCCCAGGGGTCCCGCTGCTGTGCTACAGAAACTGGGCCCACGGAGGCTGTAATTAATCGAGACAGGACAAGATGCTTTAAAAATTTTACGATCAATTTGCATAATGGATCTTTGTTTTAAAAAATGAAAAGAACAAAATGCAAGCTCTGGCAGGACTCCACCTGCCGACACGACCTGGCAGAAGCTGGTGTTCCCTACCACAAAGCTTTTCTATGAAAAATCAGGTTTATTGCCTTTTGTTTTTGTTGTTTGATTATAGAAATAACGCAGGCTCACTGTAGAAGGTTTGGGACGTGTGGAAAGGGAGAGCGATGCTTTCGTATCTTGCCACAGGGAGGATGCGGCAGTGATGGATGGGCTGTTTCTCTTCTTACCTCGGAAGTGGTCCCCTGACAAGCTCCACCAGCGGCACTCGCTTCCGTGGAGTTCATAAATTCCTCCGGCAGCCCCTGCCGACGGCCCTGTGTACTTTTATTACCGCAGGCTAATTGCTCCATCTCTGTCTGCTCCTGGGATGCAGGAGGATGCCGCAGGTGGGGAAAGGGAGGGGGCCGCGTGAGTGTGTCTCGGTTCTGGCATTGCATGGGAGAAGGCTGAAGGGGATCGATCGGGCGAAGCCACAGCCGGAGTGCCGCACGCTCGGCTCTGTGCTCAGCAGGCCACGTGCCTTTGTCATCGAACCTTCGGAACGACTCGTCGCGTGGGCACTGTTATTGAACCCGCTTTACAGACGAGCACACTGAGGCGTGGAGAAGTTAGGTGGCTTGTTCCAGGTCACACAGCTAGAGGGAGTCCGTGCAGAGGTTGGCCTGAGCTGCGGTGCCGTCAAGGCCAGGCAATGCATGCACAAAGATAGTGTAAGCTGCCGTGGGCAGATTTCTAAAAGGCCCCCCTGGAGGACGCCTTTATATAATCCCTCCCCCCGAATTGGGGGAGACCGGGGATACAATGGGATTCTTCCTTCTGAT
>NW_011888923.1:2546848-2550276 GCF_000151845.1 Pteropus vampyrus
CAGCATAGGGGCTGAGCAATAAATTATAGACCATTAGTTTTGCTTTGCTTGAAAAGGACCCTCTCTCGGAGGATGGAGCTGGAGCTGCTGCCAGGGGTGGTGTGTGTGTGTGTGTGTGTGTGTGTGGTGGTGGTGGTGGAGGGTACTGGCCAGCTGGCTAGAGAGATGAGTAGGTCAACATGGGCAGGAAGGCAGGATATGCTGAAGGGACAGAGGGGTGCCCGGGGCAAGGCTAGGCAGCGGCTTTGCCTCTCAGGGTCGTGCCCCCAGGGGTCCCGCTGCTGTGCTACAGAAACTGGGCCCACGGAGGCTGTAATTAATCGAGACAGGACAAGATGCTTTAAAAATTTTACGATCAATTTGCATAATGGATCTTTGTTTTAAAAAATGAAAAGAACAAAATGCAAGCTCTGGCAGGACTCCACCTGCCGACACGACCTGGCAGAAGCTGGTGTTCCCTACCACAAAGCTTTTCTATGAAAAATCAGGTTTATTGCCTTTTGTTTTTGTTGTTTGATTATAGAAATAACGCAGGCTCACTGTAGAAGGTTTGGGACGTGTGGAAAGGGAGAGCGATGCTTTCGTATCTTGCCACAGGGAGGATGCGGCAGTGATGGATGGGCTGTTTCTCTTCTTACCTCGGAAGTGGTCCCCTGACAAGCTCCACCAGCGGCACTCGCTTCCGTGGAGTTCATAAATTCCTCCGGCAGCCCCTGCCGACGGCCCTGTGTACTTTTATTACCGCAGGCTAATTGCTCCATCTCTGTCTGCTCCTGGGATGCAGGAGGATGCCGCAGGTGGGGAAAGGGAGGGGGCCGCGTGAGTGTGTCTCGGTTCTGGCATTGCATGGGAGAAGGCTGAAGGGGATCGATCGGGCGAAGCCACAGCCGGAGTGCCGCACGCTCGGCTCTGTGCTCAGCAGGCCACGTGCCTTTGTCATCGAACCTTCGGAACGACTCGTCGCGTGGGCACTGTTATTGAACCCGCTTTACAGACGAGCACACTGAGGCGTGGAGAAGTTAGGTGGCTTGTTCCAGGTCACACAGCTAGAGGGAGTCCGTGCAGAGGTTGGCCTGAGCTGCGGTGCCGTCAAGGCCAGGCAATGCATGCACAAAGATAGTGTAAGCTGCCGTGGGCAGATTTCTAAAAGGCCCCCCTGGAGGACGCCTTTATATAATCCCTCCCCCCGAATTGGGGGAGACCGGGGATACAATGGGATTCTTCCTTCTGATTAGGCCGTGTTACGTGCATAGGGAAGAGATTTTGCAGGTGTGATTAAGGTCCCTAATCAGTTGACTTTCGTTCATGAAGAGGGAGATCGTCCTCAGTGGGCCTGACCTAATCAGGCGAGTCCTTTTAAACAAGGGCCTAGAAGTCAGAGAAGGAAGAAGTAAGGGAGGTTTGAAGCAGCAGACGCTCTCCTGTGGACGTCAAAGAAGCAAGCTGCCACATTGTGGAGGGGGCAGCTTGGAAGAGGGAGGGTGTCTCCTGGGGGCGGAGGGTCTCAGTCCTTCATCCACAAGGGACTGAATTCATCTGACAGCATTGAGTTTGGAAGAGAATCCTGAGCCTCTCCCAGGAGATCCCAGCGCTGGCTGTCACCTCGAGTTCAGCTTGGTGAGACCCTGAGTCAGGAAGCCAGCTAACCTGTGCCTAGACTCTTGACCCATATAAGATAATAATAAATTTGTGTTGTAAACTGCTAAGTTGATGGTAACTTATTACACAGCATAGGTAACTAATGCATATGCACGTTAATGCACTCTACGTGCTTAATTATCACGGCTCTGCCTTCACCTTCATCCCAGGAGCTCCTGTCTTGAGCAGGAGCTGGGCATCTGCAGATAGGGACGTGGACATTAAAGCAGACATAGTTAGAAACACCTCACTTCCCCTTTGGTGGTGGCCCAGACAGTTGTGACTGAAGAAAAGCCAGCTGAGACTGGATTGGTTCCCCAGCTTCCAAAAGCCCTTAAGAAGCTCCCGCGGTCACATGGTTGTATAACTTTTTTCCCCTCTAGGCTTAGAGGTTTAGAAATGAAAATATTTTGTCTCTTTTGCATGGCGGGGGAGTGTGGGGGAGTTGGCGTCTTGCGGATCCTTTGGCTGTACTACATAGCACCGCAGGCAGCCCTATTACCAGCCCCTAAAATATACAATCGAGGGGAAATGGATAATGAGAGGAGGTTTGAAGAGAGAGCTTTGCATGGCTTAGGATGCAGCCACAGATGAGTGAGAGTCATCAACGTGAGAAGGGGAAGAAGAAATGTAGCAATCATGTCTTTTGAACAAACACCCTAATCATCTTTCTAAGGCCTCACGCCGGGCTGCCACAGGGCATGTGTTAAGAATGACACCCTCTATTGCTTCCGCTCCAGCAAGTCACAGCTTACAAGCCCCTCCCTGTGCCCAGCAAGATCCAGCCCCACAAGGCAAAGGAAAGGACTTTTACGAACTCCCAGGATGATGGGCTCTAAGCTGGAGCCAGCACCACCGTCACAGATAAGCGAGTCCCTGGGGCTTGACTAAGGTCTACGGAACTGGGTCTCTCCCACCTCCCAGACCTCAGAACAGGACCCTGGGGCACCTGTCATCCCCTCCCTGTCATCTGCCTGATTTCTTCCTGCTCACCTGTGGGTACCGCTTCCTCTGGGAAGTTCTCCTGACTGCAGGCTGCGTCGGGCTCTTTGTTCAGGGTCCTGCTGCCTGCCAGACTTTGCTTCTAGAACAACAGTTACGGCTGTGATTGGCAACCTTCTCGTTTCACTACCTGACTTGCTTGTTGGACTCTGAACTCCTGGAGGGCAGAGCCAGTGTCTGCGTGGCTCACCGTCGAGCCCCAGCACCCAGTCCAGTGCTGGAAATGCAGGAAGAATATTTGTAAAGTCAACAAATCGAGAAAATACCGGGAAAGTGGGTAAGAGACAGGGCAAGCTCTCCAAGGAGGGGTTGCCCTGAAGGTTTTTGGGAGCCTCCCACGTTTTTTTCACCCCGTTTTGAGCTGCATCATTCCACAGGGGAGCCCAATTTCCCTTGCTTTACAAGGAAAGAAACTAAGCCCAGGGAGGGAGAGAGACTCCTTGAAGTCCACACGGCAAGCTCACAGCATGGATCTGGATCTAGAACCATACAGACGGTGGTGTGTTACCTTGTCTCAGCGAAGGGTCAAAAATAGGAGGGGAAACGGACCACTGGAAGGCCTTCACACACAGGTCACTTGTCCGACTCTGAGAGTGAGTCCTCCCTATGGTCATGCCCATGACGCTTCTCTCAGTTCACCCTCGTCCCTGTGCTGACACTCAGTCACACGTCCCAGGACCATGAGAGGCAATGCCAAAGGACTGCAGACTTGAGAACAAGACTCAATATCACCAACTCAAGAAGATCTGCCCATCCATCCATCCATCCATCCACCATCCATCCATCCA
>NW_011888923.1:2551666-2553967 GCF_000151845.1 Pteropus vampyrus
CCCATTTGACCTCCCTTGAACTCCAGCCCCTCTCCCATTTCTCAATGACTCATTGCCCCTCCGAGATTTCCTGTAACCCAAAGGACACAGAGGTGGCTCCCTTGCTGCCCAAAGGCTCTTGACAGACAGGTATCTTCAGAGAGGGCGTGGATGACGGTCCTTCCTCGAGTTGGCCTCCCACCACTCAGTCCTCTCTTTGTTTCCTTAATGGCAACCAGCATCTCGTGTTTCTTCAGTCTATGTACTTATTAGTTTCTATTAGTGATCTCTCTGTGTTTCTGTCCATCTGTCTCTCCTAGCAGAATATAAAATATAAGCTTCCTGAAGGCAGAAGCAGTGTTTGTCTCGATTTTCTCAGTCTCGCCCTGTTCAGTTATGATGGAACTCTGAAGTTGCTGTTAAGGAAGTCAGTTTCTCAAAGCCTTCTCAGTTGTGGAGTCATGGCTGTAGCACTTGACCTTACAGACCTCAGCTCTCTCGCTTTCTGTCCTATTTTCTTATTTATTTCCTCCGGTGTTTATGTGATCACAGATTTAAAAAAAAAAAAATCTCTACAAGCTTGGAGTTAGGAGTCAGCTCGGAAGTCAGAGAGAACTGGGCCCCATTCCCACTTGTAGGACCTCGAGCCTCAATCTCTCTCCATCAAAAGTTTGCTGCAAGGATTAAATATGGTATCGTAGTAAGAAGCGCAGCATGTGGAAAACGTTCCATAAATACTTGTTGAGTGAGAACGAACTCATAAATGAAGTTTGAGTGAGTGTCTGTACTCGGAAGAAAATGTTCTCTCTCGGAATTCTGACGAGCCACAATGCATTTAAGATGCACGCTGTCGTCACTATCCCATTATTCCTCCTCCGCTCCTTCTTCCTTCTGCCCCACTATTCTTCCTTCTTTGCCCACCTGGCTAATCACAGGGAGCTATTTTTACATCCGATGTCGTGGAAAGGTAGCAGATTAACATCCCCAGAGACGTACATCACTTCTATTAATATTAAGCAGAGCATTAATTTTACCAGTAACTGAAACATTAAACATGTATATCCATTAGTGGTCATTATTTTAATCTCCAGAAGCTGTCTAGATATTCCAGGAATAGGTCTGATCCAGTCTTCTCTACCTCCCTTTCCTAAATTTGCTGGTGAATCAAGTGGCACAGTTTTTATTTCCCCGAGGGAAAATGGATAATTATAAACTCATAGCTGTTAAGGGAGAAAGTCTGAGAAGTCATCACACTCAATTCTCTTATTCGATACCGCAAACGCCTCAAGACCAAACTTGCGGTAGGTGGAGGTACTTGCTGAGAGTGGTCTTCTCAAGACCCCTCTCTCACAGGGGCTGCCTCTGATGTGCTGGGCTCTGAGCACTGGCTTTGACGGTAATCACTAGACATCCAGATCTCGACTGCTAGTGGTACCTTGAGCAACTCTGGCTCAGAACCTTTGCAATGATAATATGAAGGACTAAGACTAGTTAATAATGATGGGATGCATGCTGTGGAGGGAGGGATTGGCAACTTGTTAAGCAGTCACCTAAGGGATCCAATAGCTGCTGATGATATATAGGATAGTACTGATGAAAACTCCCAGTTTCTCCTCACTAGGAAGCCGGCGAGATTCTCAGGGTAGGACTGAGGGACAAGGATGGCTCAGTGGCTAAGAGCATGGCCTCTGTGTCAGACCATTTGGGTTCAAATTCCCAATCTACGACAGGTTATAAGATATCAAGCAGCACAGGACAATCATCCCAGAGAGAGAATGAACAAATAAGTGGAGCCCAATGATTGTCCCAACTTACAACCTAAAGAGTTCCCAGGACACAGGCAAGGGAGGGGAAACCCAGGCTGAGCCCGATAGGACTCCTGAGTTAAGATAGAGCCAGGAGTATGGGGGAGACCAAGGCAGCTAAATCATGCAGGGTAGAGTATCCAGAGTGCCAGAGAGGAGGATGTTGCAAAGGGGTGACTCTCCAGAGTCTTGAGCTAAATACTGATCCATGTATGTGAGTAAACTATCCAAATCTGGAGAAAGAACCCCCTGGAAGAAGCAGAAGACACAATGCTTTAACCTCACACAGAACCAGGCACATTGGATATTCCCCACAGAAACAGTGTACAAATCTTATGCTTCCCAGGACATTTGGGAGAATATTAAAAATAAATTGCCTCAGTCATGTGGAAAATTACCCCTAAGCTAACACCGCTCTAGTCCCACTTAAAAAGGCTTAAAAGAAAGTCTTCATAGGACTAACACATTTTTAGTTAATTTAACTGCATTCTAGAACAAAATTCAAGAATATATATAG
>NW_011888923.1:2555802-2561366 GCF_000151845.1 Pteropus vampyrus
ATCTGGGTGGGAAGTGGAGAAGCTGCCCATTTGGGGCCCGTGCAGTAACCATTCCTGGTTGCTCAGAAACAGACTCTGCCATGCTTCCTGCCTTCCTACCTGACACCTGCCCCTCCCAAGCTGGGCGACGCGACTTGAGTTTGCCGTTCAGCTATTTCAGTGCCTACCTCTGGGACCCGTGGCTTGCTTCATACCATAACACAGTGCCTCCTTGTACAAAGTGGGTGCTCGATATGCATCTGCAGAAGCAATCCCATCATCGCCGAGCCTGCGGGAGACCAGTGGCTGGGTGCGTTGTTCAGGACACAGAGCTGGCCAGAGACTCAGACAGGCCTGGGTCTAGGACCTTCGGAGCCCCGCTCTGGTGCTTCATTCATGTACACATGGCCTCTCACAATCGTCTGGCTCTGCTCTGTGATCCGCCACTGCGGAGGTGGGCCGGGGGCCTCGGCAGCCTCTGTGCTGCAGGCCTGGCAGAATCCATCGGCTGCCTCTCTCCTCCCTGCCTCAGGTTCACGGGCCCCTCGGGGCTCACTTGTCAGACAGCGCCCCCTCTTCCTTTTCCTGCTGTGCCCTTCCTGGTTTCCTCTTGCAGTCAGTGGCTGGGTGGGGAGCCAGGGGTCTTTGCCGTTAATCTGTGCTCTGGGCGGCGGTTCAGTAGCAATGCCCAGGATGGAGAACTCTTCTCCAACAAACAGAGAGGCTTCTCACAGTCTCCTGACTCCACTCCCCTGATGGAACCTCCCCCGTGGGGGCCAGGGGCAGCCAGGGTTCACAGCACAAGGTCCCCTCCTGCTTAAAGAGCTGCCACTCCGCGGTTCTTGGATTTTCTGCTGGCGTCCAAGAGACAAAAGGCGAATGCATCCAGAATCCCAAAGCCCTGGCGATTTTGTTCCTTAGCTCAGAGCATCCCCTCCCCTCCCTCGTCGCCACCTCGGGCCCCCTCAGTCCACACCATAAAATGTACAATGTCAGTTTGTTCGACTAAGGACCCTGCTGAGTATTTAATCCTTACTTAAAGCTGATGTTTATTTTATTTTGGAGTTTAAATTAATCAGCCTCAGGATACAGAATTAGATAAGGCAGGCATTCAGCTCCCCTGCGTGATTCATTTCATGTCCAGCCTTCTTAACTCTTTGGCTGCAGGGGCGATGTGTCCATATCTTTCTCTGCAGAGCTGCCTGGGGGCTGGCCAAGTGAACACTGGCTCTCCCGTGTCACTGTCTCCCTGCCAGGGTGCGGCATGCTTATGACACAGGAGGTAAAAATACACGCTTTTCCATCACGGCGGTAATAAATCTTCACCAAAAAAGAAACAGAGATGATAGAAAAGTGGAAAAGAAGAAAAAAGAACCTATTCTAACTCCACCAGCTAATAATAATCCTGTTACCACCGAGGCATGCTCGCTTTCCTGCCAAATCAACTCTTTAAAACTGTTACACAGTATGACAAACATACGAAACAGTGTAAGGAATAAGGATATTGAACTTTCAGGCACCTGTCAGTTAAACGTCATACGTGGCAGCATTAGGACCCACTTGCTCAGAGTTTATTTTTAAGGAAATGGAATATACCGATTCGATCGATGCTGAGTTATCCGCCCTTTATCTACCCCACGTGTCTCTCCCCTCCAGCTAGTCTGAAGTCCATGTTCACCCCTCCGACCATGGTTTTTTTACTGACTATGCACGTCCATAAAGAACGGATATTTTTTGTTTTAGAAATTTTACACAAATAGCGGTCCGTACATATTTTCCGTGACTTGCTTTTCCCTTTCACCCAAA
This sequence comes from Pteropus vampyrus, assembly GCF_000151845.1. Taxonomy (NCBI): domain Eukaryota; kingdom Metazoa; phylum Chordata; class Mammalia; order Chiroptera; family Pteropodidae; genus Pteropus; species Pteropus vampyrus. Next base: position 2,557,588 of record NW_011888923.1, read on the forward strand.
TTTTCCAGATGAGTCCAGAATTCCGCGTTTCTGACAAGCAGGAGGTGGCCTCCTCGCCACCGGCGATGCTGACATCCGGGTCGCTGGAGAGGTTTGGGGTCTTGGGCTACGCCCGTCACTCAGCACTGTCACGGGCAGCTCGCAAAGTCCCGTTGTGCTCATCTCCATCGACACGTTGCCATGCTCGCTGCCGCTGTGCCAGGCCGCGGGCTGGGAAGCGAGGCTCCCTGCTCATTTCCGTTTGGAGAGCTCTGATCCCTGCACAGCTGCATTATTTATATTCGTTTGCCCTTCACATCTCCTCCTCTGGGAATCGCTTCTTTGTCTCTGGTCCATTTTTCTGCGGGTTCTTTGGTTTCTCCTTGCTGGCTCGCGTTACTTTTTTTGTGATCTGGATATCGTGCTTTGATGGCCAAATACATGACAAATATATTTCCCCTACTTGTACATTTTCCTCATCCTTTAACTTCATTCATGGCCTCTTTCGAAGATCAAAATTTCTACTTTTGATATAGTTACATTTGTCAGTATTTTCATTTATGGTGTTTGTTTTCTTGTGCCTAATGGAAAAACACCCTTCTCCACTCTGTTGCCTTAAATATATTGTCCTATATTTTATTCTAAAAATTGAAAACTTGTTTTTCATATTTTAGTTTTTAATCCTTTAGTTACTTGTTCTGTAGGAATCGTGAAATAACAAATGACCCCACAGCTGAGACCTGCAATAATAAGCAACCATTTCTCACTCAGAGGCTGTGGGTTGGCTGGGCAGCTTGGTTCAGACGATAGCACGTAGCTGCCTCCGCTCCAAGTGTCTCCCGTCCAAGGTCAGGGGCCAGCTTTCTCATGGCAGAAGCACAGACGCAAAGGGAAGCGTGGCGGTCTCTTAAGTCCCAGGCTCAGAATTAGCATGCTGTCACCGCTACCGCATTCCACTGGCCACAGCAAGTCACGCGGCCTCGCCAGAGGTCCAGGCACGGGCAGTTCAGGTGTGGATATCACCTCTACGTGTCGTGGTTGACTTCAACCTGCGGTGGGCTCTCAACTTCTTGAGGCCGAATTGTTCTTTTCTCAGGTCCCCAAATCTCAGAAAACACACTTCCTCCTGGCTGCCCTGAGCCAGACAGAGGGCAGAGCGAACCTGTGGTTCCAGGCTCTGAGCTGCGGACGGAGTCCAGATCTTCTGCCACGTGACGACCAAGGCCACTTTGCTCGTCCCACTCTGCCCCTGCTCCCCAGGCTGCCTTGGGAGCCTTTCTTCATGTCTGCTATAGGAGAGTTTCCATTTTTATCTTTTTAAAAAATCTGGTGATATTTTGGTCCGGGAGGCCCAGGCTGAGTCAGTCCAGCCTGCCACATCTCCCCGTAGCACCTGTTCACTGCTGACTGGTCAGCGTGAGTGGGTGCTCCACGCCTCGCCCCTCAAGGAGGCCACGTCCTGAAGGCGTGAGAGGTGTGATGACATCTGGGAGCCTTGAAGTTTTGTCTCATTTATGCCATTAGTTTACCGTAGGATCTTGGGCAAATCGCCAAATCTCTTCACGACTCAGTGTTTTTCTTCTTTAAATGGCTTAATGGCGTTAACGTCAATGCCTAACTAAAGGAGGAGAAACACTCCTTTCGGCTTGTCCCCAAGCCCCCTCCCAGTCCTGTGCTTGTCACAGCATAAGACTCTGGTGTCCAGCCAAGAGCGTAGAGAAAGAAGTGTGAGCAAGCTTCGGGCCCAGAGAAAGTGTCTGGGTCTCCTGTAAGGGGAGGATGTCAGGGGACACAGGGGCCCGGGGGAACACCATCTCGGGCCAGCGATGGGGAAATGCCGACGTGCGCGATGCAGGAGTTCAGAAATACGGCAGTCTGGGTCGTTCAGGACTGGGAAACCACGTGGCGGGTTACACAGGGAGGTTTAACACAGAGGGTGTCGCCTGTGATAAAAAAAAAGTAGCTCTAAGATATGAAGAGATGCTACCTGGCTCTCCGGGCTGCAGGAGGCTGCTGAGGAAGGACAAACTTGAAGATTTCGGGCATCGCTGAAGAAGGTGTGGTTCAAGTTCACTGGATAAGAGAAGTTTGTGTGTTTGGCCAGCCCGGAGCTGGCCCGGTGCCACTGGACAAGCACGAGGCCACCTTGCGGCATGTGGGACATGGGCGTGCAGGGCAGTCACGCCACCTGTGCAGGGCGGCAGCACACGAAGCACATGAGCCGTGCGGGGGCCTGTGGCGAATGGCTCGGTGAGGTCCCTCCGAGTGCACGTGCGACCACGGGGGTTGCACGGGGCTGGCAGGGAGCCCGGGCACCGTTGCAGGTGCCCATGGGTTACGTACGCCACGCGAGGTGGCCGCGTTTGTGGGCTCTTCACGAGGCTGCATGCTCCAGCTGAATCCTGCTGATTCTGATGGGTCTTAGGAGCTGGGCCCCTGGCTGGTTCCTGCTTAGCTTGGAAGGAGTGGTCCTCTGAGCCACAAGCTGCTCGCCACAGAGGGACACTGCGACGCACTCTCTCCGCATGTGACATGACCCTACTCAAGACTGAGGCCTTACGTTACCAGGTGACGGACCCAGACACACCGTTATTTTAGAGGGATAAAGGTGAATCGTGTGCGTGGCCCCGGGCGTTGGCCCCGGGCGTTTCTACCTTATGACTTACCTCAGACAGCATTTCTGAGCGTCTTTCCTTTATTCGTTCTTTAAAAAGAATGTAGCTGCATCATATTCTGGGCTCCGATTTGGATGAGCAGAATTTAAATGGCTGGTGTTCTGGAGAATAACATCGAGGCGATTTCGGGACTTTTGTTCATTAAAACAACGGTGTGATAATTAGTCGCATCCGCATGTGATTTCACACATCAGGAGTTTACCTATGGGGTACGTTTCTGGGCGTGAAATCGCTGAATCAGAGAGTGCGTCTGTTTGGGATTTTGGTGGCTACTGTTCAGTCACAATCGATGAAACCTACTGATCTACAGTGACAGCAGCACCACGCAGGTGCCACCACGTCCCAGAACGTCTCCAACAATGTTCCTTCAAACTTTTGATCTTTGCCAAGCTGATGGATAAAAAATGTTATCGCGTCGGCGTTTGATTTTGCTTTCCTTTTATTCTGAGGGGAATTGGTCATATTTTCATTTATTTAAGGGCCATTTATATTTCTTTTTCCATGAGCTATCATCTTCTGTTGGGCTCTTGGCTGCTTTTCTTATCGATTTTTATAGGAACTATTTATTTAATACGGGAATTAAGCCTATGTGTGTAAGAATTGCAGATATTTCTGTGGTTTGTCCTTAAGGAACAAAATAAAACAAAACTCTGTGTACGGTTGCTTTTACCCAGCAGAGACGTTTCGTCCTCATGTGGTTGTTCTAACATTTATCTTTTCGTGACTCTTAGATTTTGTATTTTTGCTAGAAGGATCTTTCCCATTCTGAGATTGTTCTATTCTTTCTTTCTTTTTTTTTTTTTTAAAAAAATCATTTCTTTAAGTACTTTTATGGTTTTTTTTTAACTCTCTCTTCCTCCCTCCCACCCTCATTTCTATTTTGATGCATCTGTTATCTATTTTCGCATCAGGTAAGAGGTACAGGCTGAGGTGGGGAGCCTTGTCTTGGAGGGGCTTGGCTTGATGGCTGCCTGCATGTCCCCTTCCCAGGAGTCCATGCTCTCGACCGCGTCCCCCCCACCCCCCCGTGGCTTCTGCGTGTCCTTTGTCCATCGCCAGGGCAGTGCCAGTAAACTTTGCGCAGAGGATCCGGGAAGGTTTGCAGCTCCGTGATATTTACCAAGC
>NW_011888923.1:2561511-2562991 GCF_000151845.1 Pteropus vampyrus
CGCCTCCTGGTCTCCTAGCAATGCTTCTCGGCCATTTCTGGAGCAGGTCTCCGCCAGCGATTCTCTTGGGAGAAGCGGGGTGAGTGCTGTCCAGACCCCAGGGTGGCTGCATGGGGTGCAGGGATCGAAGAAGCGGGGCTCCTGTGTCCTGGATGCATCCGCGTCGTCTGCACCCCTGCAGCCAGCGGGGTGCGCGGCATGTTCAAGCAGTGTGTTATTCTTCTCAGCTCCGCGGTCCGGGTCACGTTAATCATTTTCTCAGGGCCCCACTGATGTGTCAGCTCTTTTGGTTTGTGCCTTTCCGGGGACTGGCCTGGGAGGCGCGGATGCGAGGGAGTGGTGCTCAGCCACCTCCGTGCTCCGGCTCGCTCCACTCCGGGCAGCTGGTACTGACGAGCTGGGTGCCCGAGGGCACAGGCCTGACCGCTAGGCCTGACCGCTAGGCCTCACCTGCAGATGCAGCCCTCGCTGGCTAACTGATGGCGCCTGGGAGCGGGGGTGCCAGCTGACTGTTTGGAGGGAGGTCTCTAGTGAGATGTCCAGGGCTCTACGCTCGGCCCTGCTCTGAGACTGGTTTTCTTTGGCGATTCGGTTGTGGACAGAGACTGAGGCTGTTTGAGGCCAGGATCAGTGTCCCCTTAGAGAGGCAAGCCCTGGTCTAAGCCCTCCATGCTGGATGAGCCAGCCATGCCGCCCCCATCCAGTGCACACACACAAACCTGTGAGGAAGGGTTAATGTCCCCTCTTACGGCTGGGGAAACTGAGGCACAGAAAAGTTATGCCTCATGCCAGGTGCATGCCAGGATTCCAACTCAGGGGGTCTGGCTTGAGTCCACCCTCCCAGCGGCCTCTTGCACGGCCTCCTGGGAGAGCGCCCAGCGGGGAAAGAACCAGGGTTAGAAACAGCCCTGGCAGTCTCAAGCGACAGGATCGATTCTGACAAGACAGACTTAGCAGGGAAAAACGTAGGGTCGTGAGCCTGGGCCCCCGCGTCACCGGCACACTGCGGCTTCTCTGCAGGAGGCTGGGTGTGAGAGCACAGGGCCCTGCGTGAGCTAACGAGGTCCCCACGCCGCTGCCATCTCTGCCCGCGCGGCCCCCCAGCTCTGAGCTCAGTCTGGTCTCTTCCATCTTCTGTCCTTGCCTCCGGGCCTGTGTCCCCCACGACTGGTCCGTTAAGCTTCGCCCCTCGTTGGGTGTTCAGAGCCTCAGCCTCGGCCCCAGTCCCCATGAAATCTGCTCGATTGTCCCCAAGGGAAGCCAGAGACAGGGGAAAGGACGATCAGATCGGAACCTTTTCCGAGTCATTCTGTTAGACGTTTTTTAGAGCAGTTTGAGAAGAATCGCGCAGACAGTGCAGAGTGCTCCCGAGAACCTCCCTCCTCGCCCCGTTATTAACGTCCGCTCGCAGTGGACATTCCTCCGGCTCATGAACCCGTATGGATGTGCTGCCATTAACTGAAACCTAAGGCCACGGTTT
>NW_011888923.1:2564301-2565999 GCF_000151845.1 Pteropus vampyrus
CCCCGTTATTAACGTCCGCTCGCGGTGGACATTCCTCCGGCTCATGAACCCGTATGGATGCGCTGCCATTAACCGAAACCTAAGGCCGCGGTTTGCCTAGGGTCTCTCTTCGTGTTGCAATTTGCTGGGCCTTTTTGTCCTCTCGCAAGGACGAGACAGGCTGGGCAGTGACACACCCTCAGGGCTGGGCTTGGTGGGGAAGCGCTGTCCTGGAGAGGCGTCCAGAAACACTTCTGGTGTACCCCAAACTAGGGCTGGGTGGTGTCTGCGGGACACGGAAGACTCGCTGACCTCTCGGCCGGCGTCCTGGTCAGAAGTGACCCCGCAGTCTGGGCTGTGCGCGGATCACGCGGCCCCGCAGACGTGGGCATTCTGCTCCGTGGTTCAGCGGCTCGTCTACCTGAGCGGCAGATGGCCCAGCGCTCGGCCAGCAGGGCATAGCCGTGGGCCCAGGACGCGCAGCCTGGAACCTGCCGCGAGCGGGCGGGCAGCAGCCTGGGGGACAGTCCTTACAGTGTGGCCAGCGGGGGCTGGTTGCTGTGGCCAGCGGGGGCCGGTCGCTGTGTCTCTGCTGGCTTCCTGCCCTTCCTCCCCAGCTGGCTCCCCGTGATTTCTCCAGACCTCTGGCTCCTGGTCTTGAAAGATGCCACGGCACTGTCAGCTGTCCTGAAGAGGACGCGGGACCATCACAACGGATTTGGTTCCAATTCATTTCCATGCAATTTGTGCGTGCGGCAGAGCAGGTGGCGACAGGCTGGGGGGACGAACCTGGATCCACGACGAGAAGTGTGGCGGTGGCAGGCGGGGGGAGGGGCCGCGTTCTCAGCTTCCTGAAGCCATTGTCCAAGGTCGCATCTCACAGGACAGGAAACAGCAGCGCCTCTTCTGTGCCTGAGAAGCGAGCGACCACACTTAGTATCAAACCTCCCTGAAAGAAGCGTTTTTTAATGTATTGGGTTGAGAAAGACGGTAAAGAAACAGTTTTTCTTAGGGCGGGAACGTAAATCGGGATGACTTTTCCGCGGGGAGAGGGCGGTTTGCCGACATCGATCAAATTTGAAGCTGCGGCCTTGCTGGTGGCCGCGAGTCCGCATTCAGGATGCGATGGCGGAGATGCACTTGCACATGGGCACCCGCCGCGGAGAAAGCGGGGAGACGCACGTCCAGCAGCAGGGGGTCGGGGCCACCCGCGAGGCGCACGCCCACCACCGAGCACCCAAACCTCGAAGGAAACAGGCAGCGCGGGACACGCGGGCCTGTGCCATCTTCCGAGACGTCGCTCGACGTCACGTGCTACAGCCCGCCGCTCCGTGCTGAGCAGGGACGCGCGCGGGCGTGTGTGCGTGTGGGCACACGGCTTGCCTGGAATGACACACGAGCAGCTTCCTCCCTGCGTTTACCCCTTGGGTCTGTCGCAACACTTTTCCTGGTGCATCTATCACCTGTTCAAAACTGGTAGCAAAACTAAGCAACCCCAAAGGACCGTGACAAGCGGAAAGACCTAATCACCTCCCAGCCCCCGGTATTTGGCCGCGCCGCCTGGTCGCAGGTCAGGCGTCTCCTTGTCTCAGAGCCGAGAAGACGTCTGTACAGATTTACTCTGTGGTTTGCAATGTGCGCGTCACGGGACCTACTTCCTTCGCATTCATTTGAAAGGGCTTCCACACGAAGTGTGAGCTCTGTCTTCCCGCTGCCTAA
>NW_011888923.1:2568529-2570124 GCF_000151845.1 Pteropus vampyrus
AGCAGGGCTGGCGTTCCTCGCCTTGTGGACCCCGCCTCTCCAGTCTCTGCCTCCGTCTTCACAGGGCCTCTTCCTTCTGTGTGTCTCCATGTCTGTGTCCAAGTCCCCTCTTCTTGTAAGGACACCAGTCATTGGGTTAGTGCCTGCCTTAATGTGACCCCATCTTAACTTGATCACATCTGCAAAGACCCCGTTTCTAAATAAAGTCGCATGCACAGTTACCGGGGCTTAGGGCTTGAAGGAATCCTTTTGGGGACACGATTCCCGCACCACTGAGGGATGTAAAAATGGCAAGAAGAGAGAGCGCTGGCTTTGCGACCAGGCGTCTGCGGCGTTTCCAAAGGAAGGAAGGAACGGTAAGCAGCACATGCGGCTTTCTGTTCTCACCGGCCATGCCATTAGATGGTGAGACCGACCGCGATGGTGATAAAAATAAAAATATCCACTGTTTACTGAGTGACAGCTCTGGCTTAGGCACTGAAGTAAATGTTTACTGGGGGTCCCCTCGCTTAACCCGCCTGGTTGTCCTACAGTGGAGTCATTTCGTCCATCTACTCCCTTATTCAAAAAACACGTGCCGGGCGGTGGACCAGACGGAAATGCTGACGTCATCGTTTCTAAAGCCCCAAATCCGGGGGGAACGGGTTTTGTTGTTTTCCGTTCCCCACCCCCTTCTCTCGCTCTCATTCGAATCGTCTCCGCTTCCTCCGCAGTCTGTTGCTTCCTCATAAATTTTGTAATCCTGAAATTACATTTCTGTCATCTGCCTGTTCACTCGATTACCTGCTGATAAAGAAAAGGTCACCATAGGTAATCCGAGATTTATCACCGATAAATAGACACTCTTTTTTAAAAAAGGCGAAAGGATAACATTAAGATTAAACAAAAAGTTGCGAGACTATTTTTAAGAGGACCATGACCTTTCCATCTGACCTTCTCTTTGGTGAGCAAATCAAAGGACGCAATTATATATCTCCTCTGAACTTGACCTGCTTTGAGTCTTAATGCGTTAGATTTGGATTAACATAAAGAATAGCTTTGTGATAGTGATTCGTGTCCCCCAAATGGGGTGAGTGTCCTGGGGAGGCAGTGCATCCCTCTTGCAGAGATGGGAGCCTCTCAGCCAACCGAGGCCAGTTCCCCGCAATTCTGGTGAAGGTGCCGGCAGGGGTAGGAGGGTGGGGGGCAGATAAGGCTCCGAATGTCCACGAACTATACATGGGCGTTTGTTTTAGTCCCAACGTTAAATTAGTCCCCTGCTTGGTTGACTCAGTAATTCTTTCGTTCACTCAACAAGTGCCTTTTCAGAACATCCTTTTTCTTTTCTTTATTGAGGTAAAATCGACACACAAAAAATTATACACTTTTAGTGTATACATTTTGATGAGTTTGAACATATGCAGATACCTACAAAGCCATCGAGGTAGTAAACACTCATCACCTCCATCATTTCCTTTGTGTTCTTGCATGTGGGGTGTGTGTGTGTGTGTGTGTGTGTGTGTGTGGGGTTGGCTTTGGTAACAACGTGAGGTGTGTCCTCGCCATATCTGAAAGCACGCAGTAGAGTATTCTGTAGGTTAAACAGGGGGCTCGGT
>NW_011888923.1:2572469-2585079 GCF_000151845.1 Pteropus vampyrus
TGATGGACAGCTGCCTTTGGTGTCACTGCAGCTGTCCCATGGGAGGGGCATTCTAGAAGGGGGAAGAACCACTCTTCTTAGTGACGAGGCTCGGCGTGTGGGGTGTGAAGGTTTGGGGTGCGAATGAGGCTCCCCCACCAACCGAGACTCGCTCAGGACTCTGTGCCCTGCTTTTGTCATCGATAAACTGGGTGAGCAGTAAATTTGCCCAGACGGAGTTGATCCAGAAGAAAAATGAACCTGTGTGTGGTACTTTGAATGAAGCAGGAAAAAGAACCCTCTAATTCTTGGGCAGATGCCTGTCTCAGCTCTCATCCAATCCCATCCAGCTCAGAGGCTGCAGGCTTGACTGTGGACAGCACTTGGCAATATGCGCAATCACGGAATGGAGAAATGCCAGAAAATTAGAGAGAAGACAACGTTCCAATTTCAAAATGAGGAGGAAGACAGATTTCAGAGACTCTGCAGGCCAGAAAGCATTTGAATCCGAGTGCCCAGAATCTGGGAGCTTATGAGCTCACCGTATTTTCCACTGGTTAGACGTCTTTATGGTGCTTCAGTGTTTGACAACACATTCAGATCCATCGCTTATAAATCTAAACTGGTTCTGAACAGGGTTACAGCAATAAGCAGTGTTTATCCTGGAGCAGAAGAGTTGGGTAGTTGGCATGGTGGCCGCCTTTGAATGTTAGATGGATATTTCTGAAGATGGCAGATAACTCATTTCTCTGCGTGACCTTTGAGGGCGGAATTGAAGTTTCAGAGAAACCGTTTTCATCTGATAAAAGGAAGGAGCTTCTCGAAGTCCGAGCTGTTCAGAGTTGGAGTAGGCCACCCAGTTGGGCAGTGAACGGTTTTGCTCCTGGGGTGACCCCAGTGGAAGTTGGGTTGACGCAGGTAAGACTCATGCAGGTGGATGCTTGATGGGGCTCAGGGGTCTGGATTAAACGGTACCCAGATTACTCAGAAAGGCCTGAGGCCTGGGAGACCTGGCGCAGGAAGATCTCTTTCATGCTTTTTTTCAGGGCTGCCGTCTAGCATTATCCCCATGGGAATCCGCTAGGCGGCCCCGGCGCATGCCTCTCGGCCTGCTGAGCATTACAGCCCCGTCTCGTTTCATTGGGGGCTACAAAGGCTGAGGTTCATGCGGTGCTAGAACTCGGCAGTCTACCAGAAGACTAGGCTCCGACCTTCGCAGAGCTAAAGCCCCCATCGGGACTCTGGGACCCCTGCCTTCATGGCGGGGGCTGAGGCTCGGCTCAGAAGGGCTGTTCACGCCCCGTTTTCAGCTCTAACTTCATCGTTCTGTTCAGTTCAGTGAGTTCGCCAGCTGGTCGTAGAGTCCTGTGTTGTATCTCGTGCTGGGGGGCGTTTTATCCCACACATGAGTGCCACTGGAGGACAGGGCACCCCCGAGGGTGGGTCGGCAGTGCGTCCTGTGTAGCCGTGCGTTTTATCCTCTAGAAAGTGAGCCCGGTCTGTGTTGGCGTGTGATAGAGTGATCACAACAGAGAGTAGAATGATCACAACAGAGAACAGAAATCCGGGAGCCGTTTGCGCTGGAAGAAGCAGCCAGCTTGCCTCTCCCCGTTCTCGGCAGGCACTGGAGTTTGATTTCTGGCTCCCCAGCACCACGCACCTACTTTGTCACTGCTGCCACCTTCCAGGCCATTCCATCCTCTGCAGGCAGCCACATTTCCTCTCCGCCGCCTCTGCCACCTCCTTTGTTCTCATTTGCTTTTCTTTGGCCTTCTTTCTGGGTGGCATTAAGCCCGTCTCCGACAGTCTTTGATGAGAGCAGAGAAGGAGAGAGAGGCGCCAATTAAGCAAGATAGAGATTCTCCAGTCCAACGTCGGAGTCTGGAATCAACAAATTCATTGGTTTGTAAAACTTTCTCAGCATGCAGTGATATTGAAAATATTTGCAAGGTTCCATTTGTAAGTTCTTAAAGGGAATAACATCTTGGAGGGTGCCATCGCTTTGGCTTTGCAAAAATGTCTCATTAAAATGGCATGATTTCTTTCCCAATTTAAGTTTAGATGAGTGATTTGCAGACATTTAAGGAACGGTCTCCTTTTTTCTAAACAGAAGTTTTCATAGAACCGTAATATATAAAACAGGAAAAAAATGAGTTATTCTGATTGAGGGAGGGGTGGGGTTCAGTTACCTACCTCTGAACAGCCAAGACAGCTTCTACGAAAAAATTTAAGCCCACTGCCCTAAGAAAGAGGGTGTAATGCATGAGATTTGTTCCAGGCAGGAGCCTTCCAGTGGCTTAGGACTTCCCATAAGAGTTTACAGCCCAGTTTATTCATTTAACAAACATTTATTGGATGTCCACCATATGTCAGGGGTTGTTAGGTATTTGGGATACTTCAATGGATGTGAAAAACAAGGTCCCTGCTTTATAGGGCTTAGCTTTTATTGAATGACACAGGCATTTTGTGCTAAGTGCGATGCAGGAAACAGATTAATGTGACAGAGCAACCGGGTGCAGGCTGCTTTACAAAGGCTGTCCTCACCGACTTACATATTTCAGTTGGACGGGGTCTTTCTCTCCCAGGCTCACTTTTTTTTTTTTTTCTGCACCATGGTGTCATGGACTAAGGTGAGCCCTAGCACTGCCTGAAAGGAAGCCCTTGAAGGGGACCTGTCCAACAATTCTTAAGCAGATGCACACCCCGAAGATGCGAGGTGCAGGCAAATTCGGGAGCAGAGACATCTTCTGTGAAGGATGGATAGAGGAGGGGAAATCTGCGAGGCATCAGTCTCGTGACATCGTGCATGTGGGGACATGTGTGAGCAACACCTGAGGGCGATGGCAAGCTTAGCTCTTCTCTCTAGGAATTGTAGAACATCATTGATTGGAGTCCAGAAAGACTCCCAAAGGGCTATTTAGCTACCAGACACCCGAGGAATCAAGGTGAGAGGTTAACTGGAGACAGCCCTGTCCACACAAGCTGGGCGCTGAAACAACTCGTCTTCAGGACCACGGAGAGCGCCGGCCTCCTTCCTGGGCGAAGCGAGTAGAGCGGAGCCTGAAAAGCTTCAAGAAAATGGGAGAAAACACACACGCAGGACTTGTATAAGCTATTTCGTTCCTGACAGCTGTGCTCAAACCATACTTGGATGACCCAAATCCCATGCAGTGGAAGAGCCCATTATTAAACAAACACAAACACAATGATCTGAGAGTCATCTTTTAAAAAGTAGGTTTTCTTGAGGTATAACTAACGTACAGTAAATTACACATATTTAAGGTAAACCATCTGACCTAGGTGTACACCTGTGAAACCACCTCTTATGCCCCCGGATTCCTGCGGAATTCTACGTCGGAATGGGACTGCGTTTGGAGATGAGGTCTATACAGAGGTCGTTAAGTTAAAACGAGGCCGCTGGGGTGGGCCTGAACCATGTGATGGGTGTCATGGGAGAGGAGATTAGAGCACAGAGAGGCAGCCAGGTGTAGACGCAGGGAGCAGACGGCCGCAGTTTCTTTTTGGGGGGCAGGGAATCTGGCTTCTTTCATTCGGTGTAATTATTTTGAGATGTTGTAGCATGTGTCAATAATTAATTCCTTTCTAAATTCCTGAATAGTATTCCACCGTGTGGATATACCATGATTTCTTTACCCATCCACCTACTGATGAACAGTGAGTTGTTCCCAGTTTTTGACCATGATAAACAAAACTGCTAGGAGCGTTTGTACACAAGTCTTTGTCTGAACATGTACTTCATTTCCTCCTGGGTACCTGTAAATGTCTAAGTGTGAAATGACGAAATCATACAGCTTAACTTTTAAAGCAACTCCCAACTATTTTCCAAAAGAGTCATGCCATCTTACATGCCCACCAGCAGTGCGGAGGGTTCCAGCTCCTCACACTCGACATTTGCCATGGCTGGTCTTTAACTTTAAACAGTATAATAGATGTGCGGTGGTGTCTCGTTGTGGTTTTAATTTGCATTTCTCTAATGACTTTTGATGTTGAGCATCTAGACATCTTCTTTGGTGAAGTAGCTGTTCAAATCTTTTGCCATTTTTAAAGACTGGGTCTTGTGATATGCTCTTTATAGATTCTGGATACAAGGTCTTTATCAGATCTATGCCTCGCAATTGTTTTCTCAATCTGTAGCTGGTCTCTTCATTTTATTAACAGTGTCTTTCAAAGAGAAGAAGTTTTAAGTTTTGATGCAGTCCAATGTATTAATTTGTTATTGTATGGATTGTGCTTTTGTTGTTATATAAAACAAACTTGGCCTGTCCCAAGGTCACAAAGGTTTTCTGCTAGAAGTTTTGTAGTTTTGTACTTTTAGGTGTTACTAAAAGTTTATAACTCCAATCCATTTTGAGTTAATTTTTTTATGTATGGCATGGGTGGGAATCAAAGCCATGTGGATAAGCAACAGTTTCAGCATCGTTTATTGAAAAGATTATCTTTTCTCCATTGAACTGCCTTTGAGCCTTGGTAAAAAACCCCAGTTATCTATATACGTGTGGACTTATTTCTGGAACTCTTGATTTTATTCTGTTTGTTTGTTGATATTGATGCCAATAGTGTACTGCCTTGATTGATGTAGCTTTATAATAAATCTTGAAATCAATGAGTTCTTTTTCAAAATGGCTCTTCTAGGTCCTGTGCATGCATTTCTATATGAATTTTAGAATCAGTGAATTGATTTCTAACAAAAAGCTTGCTGTCATTTAGAATAGATTTGCACTGAATCTGTAGATCCATTTGGAGAAAAACTGTCATCTTAACTGTCATGTAGCTTATGACTCATAACCACAGAATACTTTCGATTTACTTAGATCTTCTTTAATTTCTTATAGCAATGTTTTCAGTGTATAGATACTTCATACCTTTTTTTAAAAAATCGGGGTTATCCCTAAGTACTTCATTTTTTGATGCTATTGTACATAGTATTTTTTTTAAAATCGTCATTTCTTATTATTTGTTGTCAGTATATAGAAGCGCAATTAACTTCTGTATATGCATCCTGTGATCCTCAGCCTCGCTAAATTCATTTCCCCATCTGGAGCATCTGTAGCGATGCTATTTCTCCCATTCCTAATATTGGTCACTTGTGTCTTTCTGTTTTATTCAGTCTGGCTAGAGATTAATCAATTTTATTGGTTATCTCAAAGACCGACCTTTGGTTTCATGGATTTTCCCCACCGTATCATCGATTTCTGCGTCATCGATTCCCACTCTGATTCTTATTTCCTGTCTTTCTTCTACTAACTTTGGGTGTAATTTCCTCTCCTTTTTCCAATTTCTTAGGGCGGAAGCTGAGGTCATTGCCTTGTGCTCAGTTGAAAGACAATGCTTCCCCATGACTGAGCCAAGACCCTTCTGTGCATTCCCTCCAAGGCCCTGTGAACGATGAGGGCTTCTGGTCCAGCTGGTGGTAACAGGCTATCCGCACCATGTGTGAGCACCGAGGTCTGTTCTCTCTAACCTCCCGGGTGGGTCTTTCGATGGACGTGAGTCGTTCCTTCACACGCGTGCTGACCAGTACTGAGCCGAAGACTCGGGGGGATCATCCTCAGGTGTCCGGGGTCCTCCCTCCCTGTACGGCTCTCTCTCTTCTGCTGCTGTGTCCTGCAGACCCCTTTCTGCCTTTGTCTCTCAAGACTGTCAGCTGAGCCCTCTCAACTCAGGGGGTCCGCCAAGCCCTGTCTGCGCCACGGCCTGGAAACGCCAGGCGGTCATCTGGGGCAGTCGTAGGGCTTACCTCTTCCCTTTCCCTTCTGTGGGGATCACTGTTTTGCCAACGTCTAAAGTCTTGAACATTTCGTGGTCCTTTTAAAATGTGAACTGAGACATCGGCTCTTCCTGGGTGTCCAGCTTGCTGCCTCACCCGGCAGATCTGGGGCCCTGGGAGCCTCTAGAATCATGGGAGCCAATTCCTTAAGATAGATCTCTTTCTCCATACATGTGTATTTATAGACGCAGCCCACTGGTTCTGTTTCTCTGGGGGAACCCTGACTAATACAGGTTCATGCTTCAGGCAGGAGGGCAAATCTGGTCCTCGTCACCTGGTCAGAAACAGAAGTGCTGGCCATCGTTATTTACCAGCACACAGAATCATTCCGCAGAAGTCAAGGTTTCTCCTTCATTTGCTGATTTTGGGAAAGCCTGAGTTTTCGCCTCTGGGTTTTCTCGTGAGGGCGCTCACGGCCACCAGGAGGGATGGCGGTTGGCTCCTAGGGGCAGAGAGTTGGAGGTGCTTAGAGGGACTTCTGTGTGAGGCTTTCTGTGAGTGCCAGGCATTTCCTGGTTCCAACTCCCCCGAATACCAGCCAGATGGTTCACGATTTGCCCATAATTTCCCAGTCGTCCCCTCGTTTGGCCAAATGGACGCGTGGCTGCCAGGGTCCTGGCCACAGAGAAGTCGCGTTGTGGCTGGCACGCCTTCTGTTCCCTTCTGCCTTGTTAGAGCGATGGCCCCAGGCCCCCGTCCGCGTATCACAGGCTCCATAAAGCAGGCCTGATTGCACAGTTATGTTAGCTTGCTGACACGGGAAGACCGCCGACCCCAGGATTAATCAGCTCCGAGCTGGGCTCTCTGGGCATGATGGCTGTCTCGAGCAACATTTGACAGCCCGTCTGCCCTGGGTATTGTGCGGACAAAAGCCATTTCTGTTCCTGAGAGAGTTTTCCATCCTGTACTTAAGAATTTTTATGGGTTTGTGGTGACATTTCCATTTTAATTTGCTAATTATTATTGGTGAAATTGAGAGGCAACTCCGGATTTATTGCATTTCACAGTCTGTTGTGCTCCATATACAGCTGTGAATCTTAACAGCCAGGAGGGCGACCTGTCCAGCACAGAGAGTGTTAACCCGCTCGGCACCATGGGAGCACAGGCCGCCAGGAAGGGCCTGGCTCCTGCCGCGGGCAGCGGGGCGGGGGGAGAGGCGCCTATGGGGAGCGAGTAAATATCTGCTGACAAACCCGCCCCCTGGCCAGATAGCTCCTCGGAGGATCAGACTGAGGTCCAGAGAGAGCCTTGGCCCTTCCGGTCATCCTGGCTCCATGGGGTCACAGATGCGTCCTCCTTCATCGCTTCTGGGCATTGCTGGCTGTCAGGAAGCTCCGGACAAACAGTGCGGGCTGGACACGAGGCCCCCACGACCCACAGAGCACGGCCAGGAGAGTTAGTGGTTCTATTGTCACTCGCGTGAAATGTCACAGGTCAACGTCTCTTGTTTTTCTCTGGAGTGAGTGTGTGAAGCACACACACTCGCTTTTACTAAGGGCTGGCACTACCTTTTCAATATTTTTATTCGTAAATTGAGTTTTTTTGGTGTCACCGTCTTTCCGCCTACTCGTAAGTGCCCTCGCGTTCCTCTGTCCTTGCTCGGCGAGCATCGCCCCCCCACCCCCGCCTCCATAAGTGGCAGGCACCTTGAGAACAGGGGTGATGCCAGCTCTTTATCTCTTAAGCCTAGTTGTGTAAGACTGGGCAAATGGGAAATGTGAGCGCTTTGATAATTAATAATTTGGACCGTCTGTTCACTGAAACGTTTACAGCACACGAACCCGGAAAATAATTGACCAACTACAGAAAAAGGCCTCGGTAAATTACAGTTCTTGAAGAGAAATAACGATAATTAAAACGTATACTTAGGACTCTGTAATAGTATGGGGAGACACTGATACCTTTACGTGACGTGCAAAGGTAAGATTAAGTTACAGATAATCTATGATTCTAGCTATGTGATCACATCATTATTTTGTTATTCATTTAAATCTGACCTTGTTCCGAAAAGAAGTTAAAGCAACTGTGCAAATATTTACCTAGTTGCGCACATCTGAAAAAACATTAGCTCAGAAAGCTTCTGTTTTCCGCCTCACCGAGCGGCATCTGAGAAAGGACAGCATCTTGGTGTCACAGCAGTGCGGAGATTTGGGACCCTAAGCCCCGCTCAGGAGTCTGTACGTGAGACAGGCTTGTCTGCCGAGAAGACAGACGAACCTCGTGCTCTGGGCCTCGCAGTGGACGGGGTCTGTCCCCACGCGAGGTGTCCGGCACTCTCGCCCTGCCCGGTGATGCCCGGGGCGGCTCCCCCAGAGAGCAGAGGCTGAATGCCTAGTGCCTGGCATCCGACCGCTGGCTGAGTTACCTGGTGGCAGGTGTGGCCCTGCTCCCATTAGAGCTGCAGGGCCCTCTCCCACAGCTGCTTCTCGAGTCGCTGGAGCTGCCACCTCCTCTGCCTGTGGATGACTGATGCTTGAACCCTCACTTCCGGACATCTGGGCAACTCGGCTCTCGGGTCAGAAGTGGGCAATTCGGTGCTACTTGAGAATCTCGAAGATTACCAGGGAGTGTTTGTCTTTGGGGTGTAGTCGGAGCGTCATCTGAGTTCCCTTGGAGGCTTGGCAGAGGGCGGGCAGCGCCTTGACCGTGAGACTCCGAGCCGACAGGTACCCGATCGGCTTGCCTTCGCTCCGTCTCCCAAGGGGCTTGCACAGGCGAAGGAATGAGACAGGCTCTTCTTGGACCTTAACCAGACCCGGGGTTATTTATGCGGGAGACTACCTTACACCAAAGTCCTGCCTCTTGCATTTCTCCCCGTCTCTCTGTCCTCCGCTCTGGGGCAGCCACAGTCTCTAGGATGGCTTTGTACTGTCTTCCCCTTGAAAAAAAAATCCAGTGGATTTATTTCAAGAGGATAAATCCGGTGTTTTTCTCCTTACTGGGTGCAGCCCCTTATCAAAACCTCTATGACTGGATGCGGGCAACAGCTCTCAGCTTGTTTGGAGCCCAGGAGCGGTCCCTAAGCCACCTGTCTCCCATAGAGCTCTCCAGCATCCTGTAAACTAGATACGGGATGGGGAGGCAGGTGACTTTATACACTATTTCTCGCCCCGCGAAGCATGACTCTCGGTGGACAGGACATACCGGGGCTGTAGCTAACCCGAGGCTCTGTGAGGACACCGAGGCCATACTGGCCCCGCTGGGCCTCAATATGTGCACCTGAGGCTGGCTGGTCTCTGCAGCACCACAGAAAGGCAGCAAGTAGGTTTGGCCCTGGAGTCAGCATCTCGATGCACGTCCCAAAGAGCACCTGCCACCTCAGCTTGGCCACGCGGTCGCAGGCTGCCCTTCACATTGCAGAGAGGGCGAGGGGCCGCGCCTGTGGGCCAAAGGCTGTGATGGATGAGAGCGGACCCATTCCGGCAGCCCGGTGATGGATTGGGAGCTAATGGCATTGCAATATGCGGCACTAAAGAGTGCCAGAGAGCGGGAAGGAATGATCAGAGAGCAGAGCACGGAAATTAGTTTCCGGGCGCCGGGGCTGGCGGGCGAGGAGCCCGATCCATCAGCAGGCCCTCGCGGCTCCCTCTTTGAGCTCAGCCCAGAATCAAGAATCCAGAATCCATGGCCACCACCTCGGTCCAAGGCACCCACCGCTTAGCCGGACGATCGCCCAGCTTCCGACCTCGCGTCCTGGCTTCCACGCTGTCTTGCCTCAGCCCGGCCTGCTCGCAACACAGCCAGAAAGGTCCTTTAAACCCCCAAGTCAGACCGTGCCCCGCCCGCTCGCCAAAGTGGGTTGGATAGTGTCCAAAAATGCGTGTCCACCCGCAACCTCGGAATGCGAATGTAACAAGTTAAGAATGGCGACGCCATCGCAATGGATTAGGGTGGGCCCCAAATCTGATGCCTGGTGTCCTCACGGGGAGGGAGGGGACGGAGACTCAGGAGACGGAGGCTGGAGTGGCGTGTCACACCGGTCCAGGGACGCCGAGGCCGGCCGGAAGCACCTTGCGGCACCTTGGTTTTGGAATTCTGGCCTCGAGGACTGAGCGAACACATTTCTGTTATTTTAAGCTCCTGGTTGGCGGTCATTTGTCACAGCAGCAAATGGAATGCCGGTCCGTCTTAACTGAGCACTTCGCACGCACCGAGGCCATCACTCTCGCAGTCCGAGGCGAGACAGCAAAGCAGCACGCGTTTCTCTTTCCTTCTTCACAATTTCACGGATGGAAGATTTGTTCTTACCATACATCTCAGCGACCCCGGCATACGGTTTTTTTCCCTTTCCTTGGGAGGTCGAGAACTTTCTCCTTTTCACTTAAAGGAAGCACTCGGTGGCTTCTCTCTGTCGTCTCCGATTGCCGGCGTCACCGCCCCTGCACCGTGGGCCGTTACTAAGGACAGTGAGAGTGACGTGGACACCGGCGCTGGGATCCTGTGCCCGTCAAGACAGCCAAGAAGACCCCTAAGTCGCTGAGGGGCAGGGGAGCATCTCCGGCTTGGAGACAAAGGGCCGAGTCACGTCGAGGGGGGGACAGCACAGGGCAGCACGAGATGTCATCACGCTGCTCGGAATGCAATTTAAATCGTTTGAATTGTTTGCTTCTGGAATTTTCTATTGAATATGTTTGGACTGCGGGGGACGGAAACCACGGAAAGAGAAGCGGCGGATGAGGGGGAGGGACTATGCTCCTGCAGCCGTGCGCCCGGAGGAGCCGGCGGGCAGCCTGCGCCTCCGCTGGAGCATCTCTGTCACACCGTGACACGGAGGCCGGGGCCCGGCGGCCTCCCACTCGGAGCCGCGCGCTCTGCAGGCTCCGGGTTCAGGAAAAAATAAAAAAGAGAGAAAAGGGGGTACACTGTCAGCAGCGGCAGGGGTCAGAACCCCCTCTCGACTGTGACTTCGAGGTGTCGGCGGGCTGGAAAGCGAGGCCGTCGCGGGCGACTTCCCAGGACCCCGGGGCGGTTTCCAGCTGATGGGGCGACCTGGCTCCTGGTTCTGCTTCCGTGGGTGCCGCGTCTCACTGCTCATCGGCGTCGCTGTGAGGTGGGGCTGGGGGAGGCGGGGGGCAGAGCAGTCCCAGCTGGTGCCCCCTGGAAGCTCAGCGCCCCCCGGAGGCTTGGGGGCAAGATGCGGGCAGCAGAGCCGTCGGCTGCTTCCTGCCATTCCCACCCCTTCCTCGCTTAAGCGAGTTCGTCCGTCACTGGGCTCGCTGAGCCCCGGACCTGTTGTGTCTGCAGAGAGGGCCCAGGGGAGTTGGTGCCGCGTGGCCGTGTGCTTGGCCCGAGTCCCGGCCTGGTGGTCCTTCCTCATCTTGGAGGGCGAGGCCGTGCGAGGACAGGCCCCAGGGTCCCTCGCGGGTACGGATCCTGGCTTCCTGGGGCTCCCTTCACACCCCTCCAAGGGCCCCGTCCCCTGAGGGCTGGCTGGTGTCCCGAGCTGGGCGAGCGCCTTGGCCTGAGACCCCAGAGCCTCGTGGCTCTGCACGGGGCCCCTCTGCCTGCTCGGTTCCTTCTCTTCAGCAGACCGACATGGTTGCGTTCGGTCTCCTTGTGGCTGCCCGCCCTCGACTTTCTGCCTGGCACCGCGTCACACACTGCACTGCCACGCGCGGCCAGACTCGCCATGTCCTCGCCTCCCGATCCCTCTTAGGCAGAGACACAAAGGTCCCTCGCCGTTGCCACATCCAGCGGGGTCTCCTCCCCTCGTAGCTGATGGTCTGGGATCCTCGCCACCTGCAGAGCTTTTCTGTCCTGCCTGCGACACTGTCGCTCCCGCCGGTCTCTACCGGGCTCCTGCTTGAGCTCCTCGCCTGGCCTGCGCTGCCACTGCTCCCTCGGGCTCCATCGTCCTGGTGGCCCAAGCCTGGTTCTTCTCGACTCTGGAATTGGCTTCCCGCTTCTGTCCCCCCCCTCCCCAAGGCTGGCACTGACCCCAGAGCGCGTGTGTGGCCCTGAGCTGCTCCTCCAGACTCCCATGTACCTGGTCGAACCTGTCCTGGGCTGGCTTTTGTGAGACTCCAGGAATGAACATCAGTGGAAGAACCTTGTCACCTTTCTAAGAAAATGGGAGGATTCCAGGCGAGACACACAGTAGGCTGGCAGGGCAGGGAAGTAATTTGTCCTCCAAATCCTGGGGTCCCAGGAGCTTGTGACAGGTGACCTGGAGACTAAGCAGAGGTAGCCACTCTCTCACAGGTGTCTTCACCCCCTGGGTCTGACCACCACGGAGGGCCGAGCCTGCACTGGTCACCCGCGTCCCCGAGGCTTCGGAAGAGGCGTCAACGCCATTTCCACGGCAACCTTTCAGAGGCTGGAGCTGTTGGTGCCCAGCCATCTTTCCCGTGGCCTCGAAAGCCACCTCTGTCCCACTGTTCTTGTTATTGTCGCTAATTCTATCACTTAGCAGCTATGACACGTCTGGGCGTTTATGATGGGCCAGCGCTGTACGGGCGCCTCCTCCTCCCGTCCCCCCAGGCCCTTCCCCTTCCTGATGCTGGACCCGAGCAGACGCGAGGTTCGGAGCTGCCGGGGGCCGCGTGGGCGGGAGGCGCGGGGCCTTCGCTGCGACATTCGGCTGACAGACAACTCCTCCCTTTCCGGGGCTCGGCCCAGCGGATCGTTAAAAGCTGTCTTCCCTCTGTCTTTCACCACGATTTATTTGGTGGTTTGATGGGCGAAAGACACCCCGGTCCATCCCTCTGATGTAACGAGAGCATCAGTCTGCGGTGGGGGGTGGGGACCACTCTCTCATACATAAAACATAAATACGGCAAAAGCACGCAAATGAGCCACAACTCTTCCGTTTTCATGGTCAATAAAAAAAGTCCCCCAGACGTG
>NW_011888923.1:2586693-2589189 GCF_000151845.1 Pteropus vampyrus
TCTAGCCAAGCCCCGCCCTGTCATGGAGCCTCCAGATGACCTCAGCCTCCCCCAAGTCCTCCCTTCTTGAGTTCCCACAGCACACGAGTCTGGCTCTTGCGTCTCCATGGGTCCCCTCGCGGCCTTCTCCAGTTGCTGATGAGACCGTCACCCTCCCAATTAGATTGCACGTCCCTCCAGAGCAAGGCTGTGTGACCCTGTGGCGGCTCATTGAGAGCTTGAGGTGTGGTTCGTGCTCAGTATACATTTAAGAATCTGATTCCTTGTCACACCAAAGAGAAGACAGCCTTGCCCCCCACCCCTGCTTAGGGGGACAGCCATACACAAGAGCATGTCACCTACTTCCTCAGAGGAGTCACCGAGACGTGGTGTAGCTAGTCCATAGCTGCTGGGAGATGGGGTCACTTTTGTTCAGAGAAGGCCTTCTTTTTTGGAGGGAGCACCTAGTGGCATGAAGCCCCTGTGCTGTGGCCTAGGCTGGCCCTGGTGCGGGGGTGGTCACCGCAAACATAGAAGAACCACTGATGGTCTGTTCTTTGAAAGCCTGTGGTCAGCGGAGTCCAACTTTGTCACACTTCTCTGTCAGCTTGTCCCTCTCTGCTCTGAGTCTCTGGAAAGTTCCTTCTCTTCCCACACAACTTATATTTCTATCTTGATTTCAGTGGATTAAGAGAACACATTAGCTTAGGGTATGACTCATTTGCATTTGAATTCCCTGTTCCAAAAGCCAGAGAAAGTTTTCTTGCTTGAAGTCTTAGGCCTTCTAATGGAAGGTCTCCCCTGGGACGCCCCGTGGTGGGGAGGGGCGGGTCGCCGGGGGACAGGCTCGGACTCTGCTATTGTTTTTAGCTCTTGGGCTGGGAGATTCCATTAGCTGTGTTTCCTCTCGGAACCCTCTCTGCCAATTTTCAAACATTTTTTTTATCATAATTGGGACTTTTTTCAGATAAAATATTTCGTGAAGCCCAAGGTATAAAGCAGATAAGAGTGGACTCCTGGTCACTGTAAATTTATATTCAAAGTTCAGATTCCAAATTGAGAAAATATAAACATGGGAAAGTTACAAAGGCCCAGCTCTCCTCGTGAGATGCGTTAAGACGTATTTTTCAGTAGCTGATGGAACCAGCGGACAAAATAATCTGTCAGGATCTACAAGATCCAAACAACACAATCGATCAAATTGCCCTAATTGACAGATATAAAACACTGCTCCCAACAATAACGAAACGTGCCTTCTTCACACTCGAACGAACGTGGAGCGATTGCCAAAACGCACCATACAGTAGCTCATAAAGCAAGGCTTAACAATTTTCAAAGGATCAAAATAATTTCGAGTATGTTCTCAGACCACAGAGCAATTAAGCTAGAAATCAATAACAAAAAGATAACTAGAAAGTCTCCAGCTGCTTCGTAATTAAGCCGCACATTTCTAAGTAACCCGTAGTTCAAAAGAAAAATCACGATGGAAATTTGGAAATTAGAAAAATATTTTAAACTAAATGATAATGAAGACACATCATATTATACTTCAAGGCTCTAGCTAAAAGAGTGTTTAGAGAGAAATTTATAGCCAGAGATATACATATAGCAAGGCTGAAAAATCAATGACTTAAGATTTTACTTCAGAAGCAAGCAAAAAGAAAATCAAACCAACTCTAAAGAAAATAGAAGGAAAGAAATTATAATGACAGAAACATAAATAAGTGTAATAGAAGGAAAATATCCAATAGAGAAAACCAATAAAGTCGAAAGTCGATTATTTGAGAAAATAAGTAAACTGATAAACCCTCAATAAAACTGACCAAGAACAAGTGAGAGAAAAAAAAAAAACAGGATAAAGGGAATGAAAAAGGGAAAGGGAATAATTCTGCGGATGGTACAAACATTCTCTGGATGCTAAGGTATTGTGAGCTCAGATCTGCCAATGCTCTTGAATCCCACATGGGTAACGAATTCTTACAACTCGATCGTAATAAGAAAAATGACTCAATAAAAAGCAGGTAAAAGATTTGAACTGACCCTTCACCAAAGGTGACATAATGGCGGGCAAGCACAGGAGAAGATGCTCAGCATTTGGACACAAAAATGAAAACTAAAACCGCAAGGAAATTCTCGCCCCCCCCCCCAGAGCTGCTAGAAGGAAAGATTCACCACAACAAGTGTTGGGGAGGATCAGGGGTAACTCCAACAAAGACATTAACGCTAAGTTGACCGCGATAGGTTAAGGACCAAGATAGTTTAGGTACGAATACTACGACCCATCGATAAGAACTTTCTGCGATGATCCATCTAAATAATCCTCTTGATTGATCTATTGTATTAAATGTACGTCTTGATTGAGGTGTCGGTCACACTGCATATATATTTGTCAAAAGTTATCGAATATTACACTGAAGATCTGTGCAAAATACTGAATTAAAAGTTTTCCTCAATTAAAATAAGTGAGAGGAATATCTATTTGAAGATATGAAATAATCCCCAGCATAAATTGTTAAG
>NW_011888923.1:2589239-2591184 GCF_000151845.1 Pteropus vampyrus
CATCCATCCATCGGTCCATCCATCCACCCGTCCATCCATCCATCCGTCCATCCGTCCATTCATCCATCTGTTCGTCCATCTGTCCATCCACCTGTCCATCCGTCCATCCATCTGTCTGTCCATCCATCCATCCATCCATCCATCCATCTGTTCGTCTATCCATCGAGCCATCCAGCCATCCGTCCATGCATCCATTCATTCGTCCGTCCATCCATCCATTTGTCCATCCATCCATCTGTCCGTCCATCTGTCCATCCATCCATCCGTTCGTCCATCTGTCCGTCCACCCGTCCATCCATCCATCCATCCATCCATCCATTCATCCATCCATCCATCCACCCACCCGTCCATCCATCCATCGGTCCATCCATTCACCCGTCCATCCATCCATCCATCCATCCATCCGTCCATTCATCCATCTGTTCGTCCATCTGTCCATCCACCTGTCCATCCGTCCATCCATCCATATGTCCGTCCATCCATCCATCCATCCACCCAGCCATCCTTCCATCCGTCCATGCATCCATTCATTCGTCCGTCCATCCATCTGTCCGTCCATCTGTCCATCCATCCATTCGTTCGTCCATCCGTCCATCCGTCTGTCCATCCATCCATTGGTCCAGGCATCCATCCACCCAGCACAGTCCTCTCATTTTACAGGTGGTAACCTGAGGCTCCGAGAAGGGATGTGAGCAGATCTGCACATGTAATCCTTGGTAGTGGCGAGACCAGAACCCGTCTCCTGATTTTAAAGTCACCAGGCGTGGCGTGCTGCTGTGCCGTGGTCTCTTAGAAGGCGCTGAAACGCCCTGTCCGGGAACCGACCTGTCTCTGCGGGAGGCCCCCTCCCGGGAGCTTCTGGGTGGCAATGAGGGGGAAGGAAGTCGCCTGCACCGCAGCCGCGCCCCTGGGCTCTGAGCAGGGTCCCAGTGAATGGGAACACCGGAGCTCGGAGGGCACGGGGAGGGGGCGGGGCTCAGGGTCCAGTTGTAAGAACCCAGTAAGGGTCCCTGCTGCCCCCCAGTGCTGGGCGCGGAGCTACGAGAGCTGCGCAGTCTGTTTGCTGAGTGAACGCAGGAATGCTCGGCCCCCGGCCCCCGGCCCCCAGCCCCAACGTGGTGTCCCATGCGTCTGCTAGAGGAATGGCTGTGGGCTGGTGACTGTCATTAGCGTGGGTCACACCTCTGAGAAGCTTCCTATAGGTCAGGTGCTGCACAGGAGCTTTAACTGCAGTTAGTGGGGAGACTGAGGCACAGGACACCGACTGCTCTCACAATCGGTGAGCCACGGGGCAGGGCTGCAGGGTGGGGGTGGTCCGCAGGGCCCCATATGGGGGTTTTGAAGGCAGTCCTGGTTCCCGGGGGGAGTTTCCAGGAAGTGGGCCGTTGGTGCCACGTTGCCATGGAGAACAGATTGCTCATCGGCATTAGAGTTCCAGGAGTCACTTCCGGTGCAGCCACCGTGTGTCCAGACCTGCCCGAGCGTCCAGAACAAGGTGCCGTGCCGAGAGCCTGGGTTCTGCCAGCGAGCCCAGGATCGGGCGGCGGGGATGGGGGCCAGAGGGTGCCAGGCGGGACCAGCCCTCCGTCGTGGGGATTTGTGTCCTGTGGTGACACCCTGGGAGTGACAAGGGTACGCGGTGTTTACAGCACACATGCCGTCTTCGGGGAGAAGAGATTTCATCATGACCATTTTAATTAAAGTTGTTCTTTGAAGCGGCAGATCCCAAGGCACAGCTACCGGATTCCAGAACACGGAGGGCACGTGTGGAAGTGACAGGTCCCGTTGCAAGCTGCTCCCGCTCGGAAGCCCTCGAGTGGGCCCGGTCTGCCCTGAAGCCTGGGGGAAGGCTCGCCAAGCTCGAGAGTGGCGAGGCCACCTGGAGAAGGAATGCGTAAGTGGCAGTAATGTCCGCTGTGGACAGCAAAGCTCTGAGAGACGGGGC
>NW_011888923.1:2591234-2597779 GCF_000151845.1 Pteropus vampyrus
AAAATGAAAATTGGAAACAAAAGGAAAGAACTGCATAGTACAGATGTAATATCTGGTTAATAATTATTAACACGTAGTTAATAATACTATACTATATACTTGAAAGTTGCTAAGAGATGAGATCTTGAGTATTCCCACCAGACACACACACACACACACACACACACACACACACACACACACACACACACACACACAAGAAAAGAAATGGCAATTTTGTAACATGATGAAGGTGTCAGCCAAGGTTATGGTGGTGATCATTTTGCAACATATAAGTGTATCAAATCATCACTTGTAGTCACTTGTCCACCTTAACCTTACATAATGTTATATGTCAATTATGTCTCAATAAAGCTGGGCGGGGGTGGGGGCTGGGAGGGAAGGAACTATACCGTGAAAAACATTATATCATGTTACTTTAGAATATGGTCCTGTGATTGTGTACCTTTAGCTGACACATCAATACAAGTAGAGTTGTAAAGAAATTAAATTTTGTTTTGCAAGTCTTATTATTTTGAGTAATATTGGTGTCACCCTTTTAAAAGTTTGATACAGAAGGAAGAAGCGAGTTCACAAATTATATTTGTATCGTTAGGGTCCGAGACTTTTAATGTACAAAAGAGATACCATTATGAAAAAGAGATACCATTATGAAATCAAAGAAATCGAATAACACCCATATAATGTGAGAATGGGAAATATCAGTCTGATCTTATGATATCTTTTTTTTTTTTAAATGCTAGTGTGGGTGCCACCCACTAAAAAACTCGGAAGCGAAAAGCATCGTTGGCACTTGGATTGTGGTCTCTGTACGCCGTTCCCCATAAATAAGAACAAGGGCTCTAAAGAAAACACCCGATTCCAGACCTGGGGCAGGTGTGAGGACAGCGAGCTGTGCCCCGAAGCCGGAACCTGCCCCGGACTGTGGGGGTACGAGCGCCAAAATAACGGGGCTCTCATTGTCCCAAGATGGGACAATTTGAGCATCAGGAACAGCACTTGTGATGTGTGGAGTATGTCAAACCCATACGTTTATGATGATATTCCTCAAAGAGGAAGCAGAGTGACATGAGGGCATGAGAGACAGAGACAGAGATAAGTTCGATCGGCCGAGCAATCTCTGGCAGTCGTTGGAAGCACAAAACTCTTACTCTGAAAATAAGCAGTTAAAGGCAAAGAATTAAGCATTTATCTTTCCTTTCCTATAAGAATTATATAGCCCTGGTTGATGGGAGAAAGTTCTTAGTAGAAGAATCTTAGAATTAGAATTAGAAAAGAACCGTTTTTCAATCCCTAGTGAAATCATCAGTTTCGGCAAAGAAGGTCGACAGATGGGGCCATTGGATGAAAGGCCCAGAGAGGTTCGGGACTTGCCCCAGGTCACACAGCCCCTGAGTGACAGAGGCGGCATCTGGAGTCGGCCAGCCTGGCTCTGGTAGCCTTGGTTGTAACCACTGCCCCATTTTCCCTCATAAAATGGTAATAGTGGTTAAAAATATTCACTCGTCCAACAAACACTCATTGTGCACTTAAACCGTGGGGACACCTCGTGGGTGCAACACAGAGACCCCACTGACATGAGATCTCATACTCCTGGGTTCAAACCCCGTTTGTGGGCCCGCGGATGTTCACTGTGTTTCACCGAGTGTTTGAAAGTTATCGCGACAAAAAAAATAAGGGAACTTCGTCCCGAGCCCTCCGGGGAACAGGTAACCTGCCAGGCGGAAACAGGCGGCTGGTCTCTGCGGTGTGACACTTTCCACGTCACGCCTTGGCGAATGAGTTGCTTTTTCATTCTATTTAAAAATCGTTCAAAGAAAATTACAGTGAAATTGTGTCTCATCGTTTTTTGGGAGCCCTCGAAGGGATTCTGAGGGGCCCCGGGCTCCGCAGCGTGAAAACTGGCTGATGATGTCTCGGCCGGGGACCGTCCTCCCCTTCCTCTGCCTCGGGCTGTGGTTCTGGGTGCTGAGTTGTTTGAGGGGCAGGGCCTGGGCCCTGGACCGCACCTGAACGAGTTTAGCGAGGTTCTGTAGCCGCTGTCGCAGGCTTGATAGACGTCCGGGAAAGAATGAACGAATAGCATGAGTGATCTTGAGGACAAGGAGCTGTCGTTCCTTCGGTGACCAGCGGACTCAGCAGAGGACCCCAAAGGCGGGAGGGAATCAGTGAACCAACGAATGGAGTGAATGAGTGGAGACCGCTTTCTTCCTGGTGCCCTCACGACACACATTCCTGCTGGGGAAGGGAGCTGGCCCCGTGACCCTCGTCGCCTGGCCCTTGGCTTCTGAAGACCACTTGGAGCGACCCGTCCCCCTTCGCTGCCCAGCTGCTGGAGGAGCCAAGCCCAGCCCGAGCCGCCGGCCCGTCCCTGCCTCGTCAGGCTCCCCCTCGGCTCCCCCACCTGCAGCCCGTGCCTTTGAGCTGAAGGCTGAACTTAAATGAGGCGATTTTGGGGGTTTCACTGCTTTCCTGAGGCAGGGCGCCTCAAGAGTAGTTGGGCTCCTGGTCGGCAGGTCTGAGAAGGACATGGAGCAGGGGCCCCCCTCTCCCCACCCCCCACGCCTGGGCTCTCATGGCACCCACTGGCCCCAGTGGCCTTTCCCTGACAGGTGCCACCAGGATCCTTGGACCTGTCAGGAGCTGTCGGGGAGGGGGGGCTTTCAGGCAGTGAATTGAATTTGCAAGCAAGTTAATCAGTCATTGATTGGAAGGGCGCGCCACAGCCCCGCCCCCCCCCCTCCCAGGAGATGAACTTCTCTTTCTGGAATATTTACTCGTTGGAGCAAAACAGTGGTGGCTCACGCCCAGACTGCCCGCGTCGGCCCTGGAGAAGCGATGCTGAGGAGGCCTGGGCCCCTCCCCTCCCCCCGCCGCCGAACAAATATTTATAGGTAGCGAAACGGGGTCCGAGGAGGCTCCATCACCCAGCAGGAAGTGAGGTCCACAATGAAACCCAGGTGCCACTGCTTCAGGTAAGGAGTCTTCTGGACCCAGGGAGGGGAGGGCTCCCCACTGCGCCCCTGCAGCCGACTCCTCTTACCCCCTGGTCCTTGAGTCCCTTATGGTCCTGCAGTGGACCCCACCCGACGCCTCTGGTCCCCAGATTCTCACGGAGAGCCAGGGCCAGGACTGGGACTGGGCCATAACCCCAGACCCCCAATTCCAAGATGCCTTTGGCTACGGGGACACCATCGCACCCTGGGAGTGAACGTGAAACCCTGTGACATTTAGCATCCATCATCTCTGTAAAACGTGTCCCAATCCCAGACCAGCTAGGGAGGGAGGGGTGGGTGACGTGTGTCTTCAAAGCGAGGAAGTGTGGAGCTGTCATTGTCCTTGTTCTCATTGTTAATTTGTTTACATCTCACCTTGCAGGGTTGGTGGTGGGGGGTGGGGGCGGCCGCTCCCGTGTCCCTCTGACACGTCTTGGCTAAGAGGCGATCAGCCCAGGACTCTCAGGTGGCACGTGCGTGGGCCGGGCCCAGCACCATGTCCAGCCACAGACGGTGAGGCCCGCCTGCCCTCCCGACCTCCTCCAGCGCAGTCAGGTGTCTGTGTGACTGGGGGACATGCTCATCTGGAGCCCGTGTCCCTACCATAGCTCATGCTCTTGTGTTTGGGGCCTCAGGATTTCCAGCCCTAAAGCCCAGAGCTGGAGGACCAGGGCACACTGAGTCCATCCTCCCGGGACAAACCTGGGTGGCCGAGGGGCTGCGAGCGGACAGTGTGGCCAGAGCTTGGTCTAGGGCACTCACGCCAAGGGCGGGTCTGCTGCCTGTGCAGACAGAGACAGCGGGGGCAGGGCCAGGGTCCCGCCGGCCCTCCTGAGCTGCCAGGTGGGCTCTGGTGCTTAACTCGAGGGGTGGAGGACCTGGCTTTGCACTCTCTCCCTGTTCCAGCTGCTGCCACCTCTGTGGGACAGAGTCACCTCTCAGCTCACCGAAGCCTCCCCGCACCCCACCTTGAGAGGCATCCTCCGTGCCGCTGTCCCCTGCCGCTTCTGGGATGGCGTGAAGGTTGTCGTCACCAGCCGTGATCGTGAAACCGCGCCCACACTGTCCTGGCTGAGACTGCGCAGGGCGCCCCGTCTCCAGGGGCTTCCCCACCGAGCCGTGGCCTTGACCCGCACCCCTCCCGCATCCCGCAGGGCTGCCCCTTGTCCCCCTGCAGAGCCTTCTTGGCTTTCAGGCCTCAGGGCAAATATTTCTGTTTGATCTGAAACTTTTTTTTTTAAATTGAAGCGAAATCCACATAACATAAAACGAACCATTTTAGAATGAACAATTCGGTGGCATTTAGCGCCTTCACAATGCTGTGCAACCGTCACCTCTGTCTGGTCCCCAGACATTTATTCTCCCCAAAGGGGCCCCGACGCCCATGAGCGGTCGCTGTCCATCCCCTCCCCCCGGTCCTGGTGACCCCCGATTGTGGTTGTGTCTGTGGATTTGCCTGTCCTGGACGTTCCAGACAAACGCAATCGTGCGGCGTCCCGGGCAGAGTCCCCAGGAACCCGTCTGCCCAGGCGTGGGGCTCCCCGAGGGCGGTTTCGGAGGGTCTCGGGCCGGGCTCTGCAGGTTCGGTCCTGTCTCGCTATGCTTTTATTTCTCCTCCCAGTTCCACTCTGTGACCCGGGAGTGACCAGGGGAGTGACCGGGGAGTGACCGGACGCTTCTGTCTGGCCGCTCAGCTTCTATTCCTCTCTCTCCCTTCCCATCTCTTTGTCTCCCTCCTTCTCGGACACGCAGGGCTCTGAATATGTAAATTATGTAAATTCCATCGGCGCTTCTTCCCTTGAGGGCATCGGAAGGACCCACAATGAGTCCCCGTTTTGGGGTACCGCTTTGATCATCTGGGTGTGATCCACAGCCGAGGAGGCCAATGACTGCTGACCTTGGTGCTAGACTCATGAGAGGCTGCCTGTCCCCTCCCTGCTCTGCTTGGAGGGATGCGAAGTCTGAAGGCACATTTAGGGCCCTGGAAGAGGGGGTGACAGGAGAGGCTGTCGTGCTCCCTTCCTCCCTACTCCATCTGTCAGCATCAAACTGGTCCTAGCTGGGATGGGAGCCTTCGACCTTAAATCAGGCTTGGAGCTTTGACCATTAAATTGTGTGGGGCATTCTGATTACTGAAATGACAGTTTTTTGTGACCAAAAGTGACAGGAAACTTTTAATTATCTGAGAATAAACAGGCTAGATCTCTTGCAGCTGGCTTGAGATTTGAGGAGGGATCAGGGAAAGAACTAGCTGTACGGGCAGGTCTGGCCAACACAGAGAAGGTGGGAGGGGGGAGAGAGTAGTTCCTTTGCGCAAGGTGAAGTTCCCATGGGGCCTGCTGAGGGACAGCCCAGGGAGGGGCTGATTGCAGAGGGGAGAAGACAGGTGCAGAGGGTGCGGTGTGGTCGAGAAAACGCTGTTTCATGATAGCCCAGCTTTACTTTTCTTAAATATTTTTATCTTTCTTTTTGGAGAGAAATATTTGTGTGTTTTCTCTGGTTCATTACATGTTCGTTACAGAAAATTGGAAGATATAAAAAAAGTATAAACAAGAAAACAGAAATCGTTAATAATTCAGAAGAAATCACCCAGAAATAAATATTCCTACATTTTTAGTGTATGATTGGGTGCGTCTTATAGGCTACTTTGTGGCTCACTTTATTCCATGATAGATCACGGAGAGAATCTCTTAGGTAGAAAAGATCATAAGGGAGTATCATGAACAACTTGTAAGACAGTAAACTTGAAAACTGAGAGAAAACTTTTTAGAAATTATAAATTTCCTAAAATGATTGAAGAGAAATGAAAAATCTGGATATTTCTATAACCATTAAAGAAACGGAATTCAGTTCTTTATCTTTCTATAAAGAACATACCATATCCAAACAGTTTTACATTCAGATTTCACCACTCAAGGAAAAAATACTTTTATTCTTACACAAAACTTTTCAGAGAATAGTTTTACGAAATCAACATACAAGAAGTATATAATCTTGACATCAAAACAAGGACAGTTTGAGAAAAGAAAATTATAGGCTAATCTCAAACTTGAACATGGACGCAAAAATCCTAAAAATATGCTAACCAAATACAGCAGCAAGGTATAAACAGACAATCTCTTGTGACTAAGTTGGTTTTATTCCAGGCAACAAAAATAGAAAACATATTAATTTATTTTTACATGAACAACTTAAAGGAAAAGAAAAAAAAAAACATGTTCGTTTCAATATAGAGAAAGCATTTACTTAAATCCAAAGCTCTTTTATGATAAAACTCATTTTACTCAAACTCTAAAACAGTAATGCAGAGTCTAAAAGCCTTTAGCAAACATCATCCCAAAGGCAAAATAACGAAGTGTTTCTTTAAGCTGAGAATTATATTGGAGGAACTAAACAGTGCAATAAGACAAGAAAAAGACAAGTAAACATCATAAAGAATGAGCAAAACTGTCATTATGTGCAAAACCTTGGGAAAACCCCAAATCATGTAGAGTCAGATCATACAAATTAATTAGAGAAGTTAGTAAAATTATTGAACATAAGATCAGT
>NW_011888923.1:2605764-2610437 GCF_000151845.1 Pteropus vampyrus
TCCCTGGCCGGCCGTGTTGGGGTGCGGGGAGGCCAAAACCCACTCCCTGTGTCCTGGACACTCTAGCGTCTCCAGGGAAACGAGTAGTACAGCCCGTCGGGCTCTGGAGTCAGACACTCCTGGGTTCGGCTCCAGATCCTCTTCCCACGGTCTGTGTCCTTGAGCCAGCCCTGTAACCTTGGCCTTCTCATCTGTGAACTGGGCTGGCAACGGTGCCTAGATCGCTGGGTCACTCTGAGATTTCAGTGCGCCAAGCCCGTCACGAGAGGAGAAGTTGGCCATGGAGACAATGCCTTCAGCTTTTCTCCGAGTTCCCCAGCGCTGGCACCGGGTAGTGTGGGGCGGGGCCGGGCTGTCCCCCTCCCTGTGACAGCGACTTTGCTACTGCATCCAGATTGTCCCAAGGAGTGTGAATTCTCTCCCTCGTTCAGGCCACCAGAGACCAAGCGGCGGAACCGGCTCAGCACAAGGCATGGCATGGAAGCGGACACGAGCAATTTCAGCTATAAATATCAGAGCCCCCAACCCACAGTGACTTACCAACAGGGACCTATTTGTCCTATAAAGAGAAGTCTGGAGGCTGGCGATGGCTGGAGTCAATTCTGGTGTTCAGTGATTATGCCAAAGGCCCCGGATCTCTCTAGCTTTTTTCTCTGCTTTCTTAGCCTGCTGTTTCCACCGCCTTCTCCCCCATGCTTATTGCCTCATGGTCTCGAAATAGCTGCCATGGCTCCAGCCAATGCATTTGTGTCCACAGCAGAAAAAATGGCAAAGGAGCAGTATCGGTGAGTGCCCCTATTATGTTTGACCTTATAATGGAAAAGGAAAGGCCATCCCAGAAACTTGTGACCATGCATTTACTCATGGTTCCTTTGTTATAAACAGGTCACTTGACTACCCCTAACTAAAGGGAGGCTGGACAGGTGAGTGAGTGGCCTTTTCACCTTTGCGGTGGGAGGTGGGCAGGCAGGAGTGGTTTGGGAAAGGCTGCTGGCTGGCCGATGAGCCACAGACCCCGCTGCCCCGGTTCGACTTCTGCTGGATAAGCAGGATGCTTCCAATTTTTGATCATAAGTAACATTTTTATGAGCCAGATTGGTAATATTGTCTCTAGTCTATGATTATCTCCTTACGATAAATTCCTTCAAGGGGAATGATTGGGTCAGCAGCACCTGTTCCCTAAGGCTCCTGGTTTATTGGATGGGGCCGTCCTCAGGCCGATCTCGAATTATTCTCCACGCGTCTCTTGCACACGAGACACGATCCGTCAGCTTCCGGACTGTGTGGCATCGGCCCCTCTCATCCCCTTGGCGGTGGCTCCCCCACGGCCAGAGCCTCCCTCGGTCTCCCAGCGTCTGAGGTCTGTTCTCAGCACCTCGAATTTCGCGATGCTGTTACTCCCCTCCTCCCTCCTCCGCTGGGACCCTTCAGGGCCTCGCTTGTCGCCAAGTACAGGCCAAAGTTGGGACAGGGGCGAACACGGCCCTACGCGATCTGACCCCCTCTGTCCTCGACCCCATGGCTCCCGCCTCCCCCAACACTCCAGCCAGGCGGCTGCTCCGCACACCCAGCAGGTGTGCTTGGCCCGGCCCCACCTTCTGGCATGCCATTCATCTGCTGGAACACTCACCCCAAATTTGAGTGGCATCTTAGGGGTGACAAGGAGGGGTTTCAGCAACACGCGATGCTCCTGTGTTCCCAACCAGGCAGGGCCGCCCAAGGTGGAGACTCACTGTCCCAAATCAGGTGACAGCGGCCGCTTCCCAGTGAAGCCGGGGGTGGGCCATGGTGGCTCCAGCGGAACCGGCCCCTGGGCACCCCTTCCTCCCCTCCCTGGGGCCACCGCCTCCGCCCAGCTGTCCCAGAGGAGACGCATGGTCGACAAGGGGTCTGGACTAGGAACGACTCTCAGACAGACCCTCCTCCTGCCCCTCGCCGGAAGCTTCCGTCTCCACGCCTGCCCCTCGAGTGCTGGGCTCACTGGCTCCTCACTTCGCTCTTTCTCATTAGGGTTTTATAATCACGTATTCACCAGAGGCCTCACCTCCCTGGAGAGACGGCCCAGAATGCAGCCTGTGTTAGTTTCCCGTGGCCACCATAGTGACACCCACCTACCGTCTCGTGGTTCCGCGTACCATCTGCAGAGGGTACAGCTGTGGAGACAGCAGGATCCAATCTGGGTGCTGGTCCCCAGGGAGAGATTAAGTGTGCCAGTACTGTGACGGACACTAGAGATCTGCTGCCGTCAGTCACCAAGGGCGTTGGCGGGAGGCTGGCTCCCGCTGGGTCCTCTTGATTCTGCCTGCTCTTATCAGTTTGTTGACTACTTCTCTCCCTCCCTGCACCTCTCTCTGGATTCTGGCCACCTGTCCTCTCATGTGGGCTCCAGCAAGCCCACGTCTGCTCTCAACTTCTTTCCATACATTTTCCACCCAGAAGACGTGATAATATTTTAAAGATTCGGGTAAGAGTGTTTGACTATTATGCTTAAAATGCGACCGTTATGGTACTCCCTGCCCCTGCCTGCTATGATCTGGCCACCTCCATGCTTATTTCTCTCTTTCCCTCAATCTCTTAAATACATTTTTATTGTGCTTCTGTTATGGGCAAGTCCACATTTGAGTTGACAAATGGAACAACTGGCAAGATCGTACAGTCCAAATACGCGTTGGAAGACACCGGAAGTCAAAGAAATTGGATCCCCAGCCCATGGCAATGCAACTCCATCCAAACCACTGTTGAACTCAAGTTTTTTAAATTGCCTTTGTCATCCTATGCTTCTCTGGATTCAGTCTTCTTACTGCCGAAGTGATCCTTTGGTAGTTCTTTCTGCAAGGATCTGGAGGAAGTAGCTTCTTTCACGCTTTTTATAGCTGGATTTATCTTTATCTCATCGTCTCTTGTAAACGATAGTTTAGCTGGGTACAGAGCTCTGGACTGACCATTATTTTTTCTCAATACTTTAAAGTGCTTCCAGATTCCATCTCTTTACGAAGAGTAGTCTACCTTAGTCTGGTTCCTTGTGGGGCTTTTCTCTTTCCTTTGGATGCTCCCCTTCTGCATACGTAAATGTGGACTCAATTTTATTTATTCTGTTCAGAAACGGGAGTGAATTTTCAATCTGAAGCCTCATATCGTTCATCGATTCTGGAAACTGTCATTATCTCCTCAAATATTCTCTCTCTCTCAGTCCCCAGTCTGTTATTCTGGAGCTTCTATTACTGCATTTCAATCCCAAGATTCGATCTCTTTCGATGCATCTGGCCACTGGTGGTTTCTGATGGCAGCTGCCAGCTTGGTGGCAGCTGTGGAGTTGTTGAGCTCATGCCTGCTCAACTTGGTTATTTCTGGTGGGGAGACTGTATAACTGCAGTCCCTCAGGAAAATGTCTAAAGACCATTCTAAGAAAAAATGTGAGTCCTGGTTGTTTTCCCCAAACCTCCCCTTGACACCCTCTGGTAAGATTAGGGCAGTCAACACTTGCAGAATAAATGTCAATGGCTCGGAAAAAAACCTGGAGAAAACAGAAAATGTTGCATTACCAGCTCTCTCGACAGCTCAGAGGGATAAACTGTTTGGGGAAAAATTAGACATTGCCTTCTGTTGCGAAGTGATTCAGAAGTGTAAGACTCTGAAGGTCAATGAAAATCTTAAGGATTGTTTTGCTTATAATTTCCTTTTTATGGATGCATGAGAGTTCTACTAAGTCTATATAATTAGTAAAAAGCCTTTCACCAAGTATGAAAGACCATTCCAAGTCGTAGGAAGATGTAATGTCTTAGTTTAACTGGAAGCAGTGTTTGTTTCATAGTGGCCCATAAGATATTGGTGCAACTTTCCATCAGTGATGTCTCAGATTTGATAAAATACGGTAGATGGATTTTGGAACTCGTCATCCTAAGCTTCTGCTTTTAATATTCCCCCCTATTCTCTATCTCTGTATCTTTCCATGTCGTGTTCTTAATAATTTCCTTAGATCGTAGGCTTCGTCTGACCTAGACTCACTGTTACTTTTCTGACTTCATCTCCTACCAACTTATGTGTCTCTTCCATTGTCTGTTTTCCTTAAGAAAATGACGGCTCCACGGGGCAAAGATTTTTGTCTGTTTTGTTCACTATCGAATGCCCAGTACCTACGACAGTGCCTGGCACCTGGCAGGTGCTCAATAAATGTTGACTGTTGACTGGATTTCCAAATTTCTTTCTAAAAACACTGAATCGATTTATGCTTCTGCAGCCTTTTTTTTTTTCCAGTGACCATATTTTCATTTTTCAAAATCGTAATGCGTCGCTTTGTATTTATAGCCACCCTTATTTATTTAACTTTCGAATTTTATTTTTTTAATTACGTCGTTTTAAGTGGAAGCTATTCCTTTGTTTTTCTCTTTGCAACTCATAAGCTTCTTTCTTTTAAAATCTTTGTCAGACTGTGCCATTTCCCTCCCGTGAAGTCATGCGATTTGTCAATTTTGGATTCTGTCCGCTGGCTTTCTTAGCATTCAATTCGCACGCGTTTCTGAGATTTTGCTTCGCGAGTCCGTTCCGAATCGGAGGGTCGGGAGGTCTTGCGCTTTCTTGGGCCTCTGCCCCACAGAGTTCACTTCTCCTCTGCTGGATTTCTGACCGACTCCTCAGGGACGGAGGCTCCATGTTCAGAACCAGCTGTGGGGTAG
>NW_011888923.1:2610487-2612413 GCF_000151845.1 Pteropus vampyrus
AAAAAAAAAACATGTTCGTTTCAATATAGAGAAAGCATTTACTTAAATCCAAAGCTCTTTTATGATAAAACTCATTTTACTCAAACTCTAAAACAGTAATGCAGAGTCTAAAAGCCTTTAGCAAACATCATCCCAAAGGCAAAATAACGAAGTGTTTCTTTAAGCTGAGAATTATATTGGAGGAACTAAACAGTGCAATAAGACAAGAAAAAGACAAGTAAACATCATAAAGAATGAGCAAAACTGTCATTATGTGCAAAACCTTGGGAAAACCCCAAATCATGTAGAGTCAGATCATACAAATTAATTAGAGAAGTTAGTAAAATTATTGAACATAAGATCAGTGTGCAAGTTAATTGCATTTTACACACCAGCATTAATGTGTGTAAAATGCAATTAACTTGCATACTGATCTTATTATTTGTTAAATAAACAAATACGATTTACAAATAGCAATTGCAATAAAGGGAAAGAAAAAATAAGTCTGATGAAAGGCATACGAGATCTCTGTAGTAAAAATTTTAAGACGTTGATGAAGCCATCTTTAAAATGCTTAAATAAATTAAGATCTATCACTTATTTGTGGATAGTTTAAGACGATATTATAACCATGTCCATTCTCTTTAAATTGAGCTATAAACGCGATGTAATTTTAATCAAAATCCCGGTAGGGTGATACGTGGAACTTGACCTGAGTTTTCAAAATTTATATGAAAAAGGTCCCCAAACAGCCGAAATACCCCTGAAGAAGAAATGTAGAATGTGGGAACTCGCCCGTTCTGATACGAAGATTTATTAAAACTATAGAAATTAAGACAGAATGGTCTTATCATAGCCACAGACAGAAGGACACACCGCAGAGGACAAGACAATGGTTTATCAAAGGAAGGGCTGATCGGTCAACCAATAATGCTGCAATAGTTTCTTCTCGTGGAAAAATGAAGCTGCACCCTCACCCTCTCGTAGAATTCACAGAAATAATAAATACATGTTGGATCGAGCACTTAAGAGTGCAAAGCAAAACTTTAAGGCTTTTAGAAGAGAATGTAGGAGAATAAACGTCCGAACGGATGAGCTGCTGAAACACACGCCCACCACCAAATAAATCCTCAGGGGGGAGCCCGGTGCGGCCGATCATGTTAACATCTACGTGTGACTATGTATCCGAAGATGCAGTAAAGAGGCCGAAAAGCGCCCTCTGGACCGGAGGAGACATCTACGTCCCAGCCCTGTCACCTCCCGGCAGTGTGGCTTCAGGGCCGCGTTTGGTCTCCCTCGTCCTCAGCCTGTTCCTCACGGAAGGCCCCAGCGATGGCCCCACCCCGCAGACCATGGCCAGGGCCGGGGGGCAGCAGCGTGAGGGCTCCTAAGAGTTATTTCGATTGTGGGAGGAGGCAGGATGGGAGAATCCTGGATGGATGGATGGATGGACGGGTGGACGGACAGATGGACGAATGAATGGATGGATGGACGGATGGACAGACAGATGGATGGATGGACGAATGAATGGATGCATGGATGGCTGGATGGATGGCTGGATGGATGGACGAACAGATGGATGGATGGATGGATGGATGGATGGATGGATGGATGGACAGACAGGTGGA
This sequence comes from Pteropus vampyrus, assembly GCF_000151845.1. NCBI lineage: Eukaryota > Metazoa > Chordata > Mammalia > Chiroptera > Pteropodidae > Pteropus > Pteropus vampyrus. The sequence continues at coordinate 2,612,095 of NW_011888923.1, forward strand.
CGGATGGACGGATGGATAGGTGGATGGATGGATGGACGAACAGATGGATGAATGGATGGATGGACAGATGGATGGATGGACGGGTGGATGGATGGACCGATGGATGGATGGACGGGTGGATGGATGGATGGATGGATGGACAGGTGGGTGGATGGATGGATGGATGGACGGATGGACGAATGGATGGACGGATAGATGGATGGACAGACAGATGGATGGATGGACGGATGGACACTCGGCCCCTTCCGGCCCAGACCCTTGGACACCGGATGGCCTGTGGGGGCCCCTCCCAGGAGTTCAAGGAGAAACGCTCCAGGAC
>NW_011888923.1:2613453-2613763 GCF_000151845.1 Pteropus vampyrus
GGCTCAGCTGATTGGCCCCGGGACCTTCTGTTGAGTCGGGGATGGAGGAGCTTCCCCGTCTGCTGCGGGTCCCGCCTGACCTGGCTCACAAAAGCTGGAACTAAATGAGGAAAGCGTGGACCGGCGATCAGCGAATCCGATCAGCGGCTCACCCCTCCGCACAGGCCTGGGCGGCCCCACACCTCTGCAGTCAGTTCTCGCCCGTGGAGTCTCCCCAACTAATTTGGGGCAAACAGATCATTGGAACTTAAACGCGGATGGACTGTGGCCCGAGAGGAGGCAGGAGGAACTGGTGAGAAGGGGCATGAAT
>NW_011888923.1:2613813-2615041 GCF_000151845.1 Pteropus vampyrus
GCGGGCGTGCCAGAGGGCGGGGGTCACAGACCAGGGACTTCACAGCTGTGGGTGGGCTCACGTGAGAGCCCTTGGACTTGCTGCTGTGACAAGCCTATTACATGCACCTGCACAACGAATCAATAATATCAACCTGAGGGTCATGGAGGGGTCAGAGGCGCACAGTTTAGCTTAGTGCCTGGCACACCGCACGTCCGTGACAAGTGGCAGCCATTAGCGACTTACCATACAACGCTGACGCTGACTCGTGTATGTCCGCAGGCATCACTCCACTGGCCCTCCATCTGGACCACGGAGCCGAGAGTCCTTGCTGTAATAACGGCCGTCCTTTACTGAGGACCCACCTGTTGCTCCCAGGTGCTGTAAGTGTGCTCCACATGTGTCACATGTCCCCTGCTGAGTCTGTGCACCAGCCGGTGAACTCCTTGAGGGCAGGACTCTGCTTTATTACGTGACTGGTGTCTACCCCGGAGCCGGGCACATGGCCAGTGCTTCGTACACATTCAGCGGCATCTTGAGCTGATAACAGGTAGAGGACTCACAGCAAAGCCACCCACTGGAGGTCAGTGTTAGGCGCCATCATTCGGCATGTGAGCCCCACGAGGGCGACTGTCCTGTTCGCCGTTCTACCCCCTAGAACCTAGAATAACCCATGGCACATAGTAGGTGTGCAACAGATCCTTGTTGAGTGAATGAACAAAAGGGACACGCACCTCTCCTGCACCATGATGAATCAGGAGCCCCACGCTGGGCAGCTGCAGCCCTCAGCCGAGTTGGGCTTCTCAGCGGAAGGATACGAACTTGAGTTCAGAGGACCATGCTTGTAACAACGCCCTCCACCGCCCCAAACGCCTAATTCTTGGAGCCTGTGAATACATTAGCTTACATGGCAAAGGGGGATTAAATTTGCCAGTCACCTGACCTTGAGATGGGGAGGCTTTCCTGGATGATCCAGGTAGGTCCAATGTCATTCCAAGGGCAGGAGAGGAGGTCGACATGATGCCATGTGAGAAAGACTCAATCTGCTGTCGCTGGCTTTGAAGATGGAGGAAGGGGCCCCGAGCCAAGGAAAGTGGGTGCCCCCAGAAGCTGGAAAAGGCAAGGAAACTGATTGTCCCCTGGAGCCCCCAGAGGGACACAGCCCTGCCACACCGGGATTTTAGTCCCATGCTGGGCGACATGCCTGTTCCCTCTTCCTCCGATTGCCCGGAGCCGGTCTTCCAGCAAA
>NW_011888923.1:2615091-2618646 GCF_000151845.1 Pteropus vampyrus
GCTCAACCACTCTCTAGCTGGGTGGCCTCGAACAAATCATTTCACCAGATCTGACCCTTAGTTTAGCCATTATCCATGGGATGACGGCTCCAGATCGTGACAGACAGGCCTGGCATTGCTCTTTGTGGGGTGCCTGGTTGCTGTAGGGGCTCCAGACTTCCCGGCTGTTGTTATCAACAGCTTTGAACCCTTGCAGGCATGGGAGTGCCAAGGGGTAGAATCAAGTTATGTCTTTCAATTAAGGGACACATGTTAAGAGGGTTATAAGTGGAGAGAATGAGTTCGTAATGAAAAACCACTGGCATCTCACCCCGGGGTTAATGTCTGCTTGCGGGTGCGTAGAGGGGGGTGAACACGGAGAGAGCAGAGCCCTGCACAGGGGCCCTAATGGGAAGGTAGGAAGCAGGTACTCCGAACCAACCAGTCTGCAGCCTAGCTTAGGAGGAAGCCAGGAAACAGATCCGGGTAATTTATGCATCTCTGTGTCACAATCTGTTCCTAGGATTATAAATACCTGTGATGTGGATTGTCCTTGATAATTGCTTGCAATGTCATCTCTTTAATGAAAATTAAGTGCTTCAGCAGCACTAAGTAGGGGCTTTGCTGACACATTTAACTGCTGCTCTGGGAGTCAATAACGTCTTTTAATGACAAGAAATCGGGTATGCCTCCACTGAAAGCTGCGTGCCTCATCCACTTAAAAGGAGAGCATGTTTTCTGGGTATCTGTTACCTGATGGTGCTTCCTTTTATTTTATCTCAAAGGATGTGATGAATTAATTATGACACGATCTGGTTTTGTAATCCAGACTTCCAGGTGGCACAGTATCTCGAGCCAGTGTTTGCCCTCCTGAGTCTCTCTCGAGGTCGGTTAGACCCCGTGCGGGAGAGGAGGCCCCCAGGGCAGCGTCTAGGCGTCTGTCCGTCTCGGTTGTCTTTTTGTTGTGGGTTGGACTTAAGTTTCCCTTTACTCCGCAGGGTGGAGGAATGAGGAGCACGCTGGTTGCCCGCGTCGGGGGAATAAGCAGTCGAGAACATGGACGCTCTCTCCATACTCAGATGAGACCACCGATTGCAAGTGGTTCTCGCTTGTTTTTTTAGGATGGATTTTCACTGCTTGGCGAGGATAGAGAGCAATCGGTTAAAAGGAAACTTCTGAAGCTTTTATCCTCCTAGAATATTGTTCTCCAGTAAGCCCGACTTAATGAGATTTTCCTGTATCAAACTCGGGGTTTAAGTTGGTTTGTTTTGCTCTTTTTCTTCGTTAAACCCCCGACGATGAAGAAGCTTTGCATAAAGTGAGCTCTTGAGGAGTAATCGAAAGGGAGAGCGTCATTCACCTGTAAATAGTGTGTGTGGAGGTCGTTTGGGATAAAAGTGCCACGTAGGATCTGGGGGTAGCAAGCAGAGTGTTACCGGCGGAACTGCAGCCCCCAAATCTACATGCCGAGGTCTTAACCCCTGGTATCGCGGAGCGTGACTGTATTTAGAGACAGCGCCTTTAAAGAGGCGATTAAGTAAAATAAGGCAACTAGGGTGGACTCTAATTCAATATGGCCGGTGTCCTTCGAAGGAGAGGAGATGGGGGCACAGACGCACACAGAGGGACGGCCATGCGAGGGCACAGGGAGGTGATGGCTGGCTACCTTCCAAGGGGAGAGGTCGCAGAAGGAACCAACGTGTCGATACCTTGATCTCAGACTTCCAGACTCCAGGAAGTGAGAGAGAAACTTCTGGTGTTTAAGGCTCTCATCAGCGGTGCTTTGTTACGCAGCCCGAGCTGACTGATGCATGGAGGAAATCATCACAGTAGCGTGGGGGGAGACCCTGGGAGGGCAGACCCTCCTGATGAGATCTGATGGGGCGTCTCCATGGCCACAGCACTGACACCCCTTTACCCAGGAAACTGGGGCTCAGCACTCACAGTCTCCATCCAGCAGGGCTGGAAGTCACAGATATGACGTGCCCGCTGAAGTGCTTGGGAGCATCATGCCAAAACTTGACTTACTATGTCCTTCCAGAGCACCGATCCTGGGGTGGGTGCTGGGATACGGCGGTGCCCTGACGTCGTGGAGCTTGCTGCTCAGTCGGGGAGCTGCCAGAAGCCAGCAATACCAAAACGGTCACAAGCTGTGGAACCGTTAGGCAAGGAACACAACAACCTGTTGGAGATGAACAGAATGGGAGGTCAGAAGCACTCTTCCAGGGGGGACCTCTCTGAGGATGGACCTTTATGCTGAGAACTAAGGTATGAGCGGGAAGTAGCCTTGAGGCCCGGTGAGGGGCCACAGCACGTGCGAAGGCCCTGAGGTTGACAGGTACTTGGTGCATTTGTGGAACAACAAAGACCGGGTGTGGCTGGAGTGAAGTAGGTGATGGAGAGGGCTGAGGATGAGTCTGGGGAGATGGGGGGCGGCGGCTGCGAGCAGGTGGCTCTTAATCCCCCTCCACCGGAAGCCATGGCAGATCTGAGGCAGGGGTGATAGAATTCAGTGACGTTCTGAGAGGTCCACGCCTGGTTGGGGGCTGGGGACAAGAGAGGGCGCTGGAGGCCGGTACTTGGAGGGTGCGGTGTTCACCTGGTGGGTGAACTTGGCACTGCAGAGGGAGGGGGCCGTGTGGCCGAGGGGAAGGGGATGCATCAGAGGGGCCGCTGTGCTGTCCCTCTAAACTTAGAACAGCAGCAGCGACAATAACGGAAACCGGTATGAGATCCCTTTTGCTGCCGTAACAAATTACCACAAACTTAGAGGCTGAAACAACACGGATTATCTCCCAGCTGAGGTCAGAAACCCCGGTGGACTTGGTGGGTGCCTCTGCTCCAGGTCTTGGGGGGACATTGAGCTGTCCGCCGACCAGGCTCCTGTCTGGAGCCTCTGAGGCGGGGTGTGGAGGTGGGTGGGACCTCCTTGCTCCTTCTGGGTGTGGGCCGAATTCACTTCTCTGTTGGAGGCTTCGTTTCCCTCTGGCTGTGAGCTGCGGTTGTTCCGAGTGTCCAGGGGCTGCCTGCGTTTGCCCGGCCTGGGGTCCCTCTCTCCGTCTTTGAAGCAGCAATGGCAGAGTGAATGCTTCTCACTCTGCCGCTTCTCTCTAAGCCCTGCGTCTGCTCACCTCGCCTGCTCTAGGCAGAGAAGGCTCTCCGCTTGGATATGGGCCATTCTGACGAGGTCGGACGTCCCCGGTAACCCGGGGCGGTCTGCCCCCTGGTTGTAAAGTCGGTGGCCTCGGCGACGTCGGCCAAGCCCCTTCGCTACGTATCGAGCTGCGCCCACAGGCCCAGACTGTGTGGACATCTTTGGGGGGACGTCGTTCTGGCTGCTTCAGGTTTAGAGCAGAACCCCTGAGGCAGCATGCGTTCATTCATTCATTGTGTGGACACTTACTGAGCGCCTACTGTGTGCTGCGTTCACACTTGTCTTCATGTCTTGCAGAGCCCAGCAGGGGGACGGTGGGGCAGTGGGGGAAGGAGTCCTTTGCAGGTGGGCACTCCAGGATGTGGCCCAGCTGCCACCTGCAGGAGGCGGGCAGGGGCCAGTGACGGAGGTCAGGATGGGGT
>NW_011888923.1:2619351-2624233 GCF_000151845.1 Pteropus vampyrus
CCCAGATGTAAAGACGTCGAGGCCGGTAAACCCCTCGCAGAATATCTCAAAACTCTTTCTCTGGGAGCCTGGCTCACACAGACTCGCTCTCTCTGTCTCTCTGTCTGTCTGTCTCTGTCTCTGTCTGTCTGTCTGTCTGTCTGTCTTTCTCTCTCTCTCTCTCTCTGTCTCTCTGTCTCTCTGTCTGTCTCTGTCTGTCTGTCTGTCTGTCTGTCTTTCTCTCTCTCTCTCTCTGTCTCTCTGTCTCTCTGTCTCTGTCTCTGTCTCTGTCTCTCTCTCCCTTTCATACACGCGCACGCACAGCCAACAACTTAGTTGCTTCTGCTGCTTTTGGAGGAGGGGAATGTCAGGTTGGAGCCCCAAGGGAATATCCCGTTGGAGCTGAGACAGCGACCTGCAGGCTCGCTCTTTCGAATATGTTTTTGTTTAAAGCTGGGTAGATTCACTCCGTTAATGTCCCTTCTGTGGCCCATCAGCTCAGTGTTTCCTGCCTCTCAGCTCTCCCTGTTTGCCTGAGAGACTCAATTACGTCCTGGACTCCACACAGGGCAGATTTATGGGGCCTCCCAGGCTGCTTGAGGCTGAGAAGGAGCAGCCGGACCTGGAAAACAACACCTGGCTGCAGGCATCGGCGGGGAGTACCAAGGCTCTGGGGGACCGTCCGCCCTCCACGGGACCCCTCTCCCCCGCATCTGGGGTGCTTCACAGATGCTCTAGGATCCTTAGTACCACGCTGGCCTGAGCTGTTCTGAGGACATTTTTCTCTGGGGGCTGGAATGACCCTATTTTTCCAGAGTGACTCTATTTTCCAGAGTGAGGTCAAGTCAAACGTCATCATTAGCTGTGGCCACCAGGCCATGTCTCTGCCACTCAGCCACTTTCATCCCCTAGCAGGGACAGGACACAAATCCCCCAGGCCAGATGGCTGGTTAAGCCACAAACAGTCATTAACACTCTAGCTTAAATTAGGTCCTGCTACCCTCTTTAAAAACGATTCTGTAGGATCGCAGACCTCCCCACCCCATTTTCAGTTGGAGGGAGGTGAAGGTAGGAATAGGGGTTTCAGGGAGCCGGAGGGAAGTGGTATGGTCCCAAGGGAAGAGGTTAGCTACGAGGTCAGGCTGCCCAGCCCGTTCCCCGCCCCGCAGCCTTAGCTGCGCTGAGTGATTTACCTTCTCCTGCCTCAGTCTGCTCTCCTCCCAGCTCAGTCTGAGGAGTCCACCCAGGGGAAAGCCTGAGAGGTTGCAAGCACCAAGTGAAAGTTAGCTATTATGATTACTGACGTTTTAACCCAATGTTTATCAACTGTGGGTCAATGCACACATCTACTTGGAGAGAACAGTGTCCCCCGAACCCTGGAGATGGTCTCTGCAACCCTTAGCGTCACGTGTAGGGAATACTGATCACGAAGAGGTTGGACCTAGGAAGATGATACTTCTTGGTCAGTGACCTCTGAAAGACTTTTGCCTTTAGATCTGGGAGGATATATTTTAGACTCATTGAGATAAAAACACAAAACTTAGACGTTCTCAAGGACCTTGTAGACCCTGAAGGGGTTTGAAGAGCCACCTGAAGCAGGTGGGGAGGGGACAGGAGGTGGGGGAAGGGGGCTGTCAGGCCGGCAGGGCAAGCGCTCAGGGGGCTGAGCACCAACGTCTGGTTTCTGGGCGCCGGGGTTCACCTGATGTACCCTGCCTAGGTTCACAAGGCTCAGTCTGCTATGAGAGCTCCCTGGGGGGCTCCTCATTTTCCACCACCAGCCCCCTTCCATCGCACTCAGAAGCTGCTACAAATGCCCGCCCGGGAGCACCATCCCACCCGGCCTCGTGGCCGTGGCGCTGCCACCTGGCGGCCAGCCCTGCGCATTGCAGGCTCCGCGCGCCTGGGGCTCTCGGCGCCACGAGGACCCGCCCCCGGACCCCCACCTGGTTGGACCTCAGCCCCCGCCACTTGTCACTGTAGATTGGGAATGGGTCCCTTTCTGCGTGTGCCTGAGCCACTAGCCAGCTGGGTGCAGCGAGGTCTCCGCGCGGAGGGTGTCCGGCTGGCCGGCGACACTCTCCCCTCTCTCCACCCGCTTCTTCCCCGGCGTCCATCTCTCAGGGGGGGCTTCTGCCGGCGGATCCTCCGCCCCACCCGACCCTCTCTCCCAGGTCTCGGCCCCGCCGTGGCTGTGCTCCTGTCCCTTCCAGGGGTTAGCCCCTGGTGGGGGTGTCGGATGGCAGCTGGGGTTTCCAAGACGTCCGTGCGCTGCGCCCTGGGCAAAAAGCCCCCGTCCTTCCGTCCTTCTCCAGAAGCAACAGGTGGCAGGTTGCGCATCTTGCTGCAGACCGGCTCAGCCCACGTGACCCACACGAATGGATCCGCAGAGTGGCTGTCGTGAAGCACCTGCGGTGGCTTAGCGCCTGAACGACGGCACCGCTTCACCTGCTCTCAGCGCCCAGAGCCCGGATTCCGCCGCAGCCCGGCTGGTCTGGCGCTCGGCCGGGGAGCAGCTGAGGGACTCAGGGTGCAAACTCTGGGAGGCCATGGAAACCCCGGGGCCCCACACTCAGAGCTCAGAGATTCTGATTCTTGGTTTGAGGTCCGGGCTTGAGAATCTGCATTTCTAGGAAGTGTCCTTGCAGCTGCTGACGCCAGGATGCTTCTTAGAGAGACACAGATTCGGCCAGTGGTCTCAGCTCTGGCTGCAGAGCTGAGTCCCCTGGGGGTCTGGAGTCCCCTGGGGGTCTGAGTGTACAGGTGCCTGCGTCCTGCGGCCCACGTGGCCAGGCCGTGCTGGGGTCGGCACTGGGCTCCTTAGGACATTCTGATGGGCAGCTGAGGTTGACAAGCACGGACATAGTTGTCTCATTCAAGGGAAACTCAGGCCCCAGCAGGGAGGAAATTACTCGTGGGTCAGAGGGCAAGTCAGCCCTTCTGGGCACAGTGTTGGGTTGGGGCCGCTGCGTCTGCATGTGGCTCTTCTGGGGACGCGTCTGCGTGCATAGACTCACAGGGACGCTAACTGGGCAGGGAGCTGGGTCAGGGGTCGGCGGGGAGGGCACCTTCGTGGGGCAGGTGGGTGTCTTGCTGTGCTCTCCACCCGTCCCTGTCCCAGATCCAGCCCAGGAATCACAAACGAGGCAGAGCCCAGAGCACAGCACCGGTCAGGAGCGGGCAGCAGGCAGGACGCAGGCAGAGCTGAGCCGCGTGCGGGATGGCAGGCTGGTGGCAACAAAGCAGGGAAGCGGTCAGGTGAGGCCAGCCCAGGCCGAGGCCAGGGTGCTACCCACCCCGTGGTCCCAGGTGGACCCCGACCTTCTCCACCACGTTGGCCCGGCTCCCGCCAAGGGCCTCGGTTTCCCCTTTGTCACCACGATGACACTGGATGCTATTCCAACGTCAGGCTCTGTCGCCTGACAGTGTCTCTGACACTCTCTCACTGGGGCCAGGTGGAGGGGGGTCGCCCGCACCCCACATCCACCCTGCAGGGTCCAGGAGCCACGCCGGCTGCATGCTCCGAGCCAATAAATCACTTACTTTGGCGGCGCGAGTAAATGTTCTCTGTGGAAATGTGGTGTATGGGCAAAGTAGGGCTATAAATTATTTAATGAGCCGTCTCCCCATCAGTTAAAAACAGGAAGCGCTTCCAGAAGGAGCGGGGTAAATGGCCTCGTCACCGCGAGTGTAAACATTACAAACAGACACGCGACGCCAGCGAGCTCACCTCTGAGAGGCACGTGGCCCCTGGGGGGACCTCTGGGGCCCTGGCAGCCCAGCCTCCCCACGCCCTACCCCCGGCTCTCACGGCGGCTAAGTGCTGTCGTCTTAATAAAGGGGTGACGAAACCTCACTAGGTTTTTCCCAGCCACACTCCATCTCCGGGCGGGCTGCAGAGTGCCATGCTGTCCTCCCTTCCCCTTAAGTCAGGAAGTCGGGGCGCGCTGCGGGCCGAGACAGGGCTGATTCCTCTGCGTGGGGCGGGCGTCGGGCCTGATGAAGGAGCCGCTTCCTGTCCGCACAGGTGCTCGAGTCACTTGGGCCTCTCGTTTGCTGCCTCCTTCTGTGTCCCCGCCGTGGGGCTCTGGGGCCCAGCATTCTCAGTGGTGTCACCGGACAAGCTGGCCACAGGAAGCGGGGCCAGGAAGGCAGCCGTCCGCGGCGCCCGAGCACACGCTGAGGATGGAGGCGACTCCTCATGTCGCGGGTGGCTGGCCGTCCTTCGCGCGCCCTGCAGAAGGGGAAGTGGTTTTTCTTGGGAGGGGTCCACCCTCTCCCCCCACCGCCCTTCCTGCTCGCCCAGTCCAGCCATTTCCTCCACGGAGACAGGGCCTCTGCGTGCTCGCCCTGCCCCCGCCTTCCCAGACCCCTGCCAGGTCCCCAGCAATGGAAGGACATGGCCGGCTAGTCTGGCCCTGCTCTCACTTGGCTCGGCCTCGCCTGGTCATTTTCCGGCTTCTCCGGCCGGCCTGGGTGCCATCTGCGGGCAAGGCCGGGCCCTGTCCTCCCCGTGCCCACGGCAGGAGCAGGCACAGCGCCCTGGGCTCTGAGAAGGCTTGCCGAGTGAGCAGAGGGTGGTAGCCCCGCCTGGCCTGCTGGATGATTGGCAGGCGGCAACCACGCCTCCCGCCTTGTACTCCCATCCCTCACGACCCGGTGGTCACCTGGTGGTCACAGAGCGTGCTCACGCCCGGCCTCTGCGGTGGCTCCGTCCACCACACACTGCGCTGCCAGGATAGGACACTGGAGTCGGAATTCAGTGCAGAACATGGATGCTGGATGCGGATCCCGGGTCTCGGCAAGGAGGCTGGCCCCCACCGGTCACCCCAGCTGACCCTGTGTCCACCTCCTATACAGGGGCACAGCTTAGTGTCAGCCTGATGACAGCTGTGGGTATCAC
>NW_011888923.1:2625218-2627002 GCF_000151845.1 Pteropus vampyrus
ATGCCTTGGCCTGTATACACACAGCGCTCTGGAAAATACGTTAAAAATTAATTATAGTAAAATCGATATGATCAGAAGCGAAAGTCCTGTATGCAAAGGCTGTACATGTGTTTAAGACCTTACGGGAAAGAAAGGAACACTCTAGGATTAGAGAGCTGGCAATACTTGCCGAAAACTTGTAATAAACGCTCTCTCCTCGGGCAGTTTAGATGACAGGTATTTGACGCAGTCACGTGACGTGATCTGTCACGTGACGTGATCTGTAACTCTTTCTTCCTCTGTCTGCAGACACCCAGCACCTGGTCCCCTGGGAGGCCAGCAGCCAGGAGTCCCCAGGCGCTGCCTCCGTGCTCCGTCGGCCCCTGCGTCAGTCAGCACGGGCTGGGGCCTGGGGCTGTGACAAACAGCCCCTGCTCAGGACTCCCCACCACACTGTCCTCTTTCTCACAGACACGGAGGTTGCCGCGGGGCTGGGAACGCTCCGGAATGAACACATCCTCACGTGCCGGCTCAGAGCTGCTCCCCCATGCCAACCTGTGCTTCCTAAATCACTGTGGCTGAGAAGAACGTTCTGGATGGTCTCACGCCAGCAGTGTGATGCCTCTGTGAGGCGGAGATTCTCATTCCATTGGCCAAAGAAATTCACTCGGCCTTCGTTTCCCTCCGGGCAGACAAGGACAGTCCCCATGTCCCCAGAAGGAGGAGGAGTGGGAGTACTGGGAAGCCACACACTGCCTTGGGGACAGGCCCCCGGGGAGAGGGCTCCATTGAGGGGAGGTCTCGGCGGGGCCCCTGGTTGGAGCGCTCCCCTTTCTTCGAGTTCTGAAGAAGCTGGAGATGCGATGTGGTTTCGTGGCGGGGCCAGAGTGCCCCCCTCATGCAGAGAGGCTGGGTTGGGGTGCAGTTTCGGGGTGCCGGGTGGGGGTGCCGGCCTGTCCCGCCCCCAGGGGTGGGCCCCAGCAGCCACCCACAGTCTCCTTGGTCATGCAGCGGCAGCAGACAGTGTCCCCAAGGGGAAGAAGGCGAAGATGTACCATGCGGGTCTGATTATCCCTGTTTTAAAATGCAGATTTTATTAATATTCGGGTTTGGTGAGGCCGACAGATCAGGAGGCGACGTCGGTTGCAAAGGTAGTTTGTCAGTCACGGTTCCCGAGGAGAGGCACATGCCATTCCACGCAGGGCCGTGCGGGGAAGCGCCGGGGTCGGGCGGAGGCAGAGGGAGCAGGAGAAAATGTGGACGCGAGCTTTAACTGTGGCTTCCGCAGGAAGGGACAGACAAGGCAGTCGCAGCGCCAGGCCCTGGGGCACGGGCCCTGCCCCTCATCGTCTGGTACCCGCTGTGGGTGGCTGGCGGCAGGGGGGGGACAGTGGCCCCGGGTGTGAGACCCCCACGGAGGAGGTGGGGTGTGCTTCTGTGTTGGCTGGTTTGCACCTGGAACGTGCTCTCCAGGGTGAACCATTCACGATCTCTAGGAACTGGTGACCCTGGAGGGCAGAGTGGCCTCTCTGTGGTCAGCCAGACCCCAGATGTCACAGCCTCGGAAATCTAGAAAATAACAGGCGGGATTAATACAATCCTTCAAAATCTATCAGAACAAACGCAGGGCAGAGAGAGACCGGGGCAGGGGGTGCACGGGCAGCAGAAGGGGGCGGCCCCTGTCCCAGAGCCCCGGCTGTCTTGGGGAGCGCCGGAGCTCCCCACGTGAGGTCTTGTGTCTTTCCTTAGATGCAGAGAGAAAGCCACTCCGTGTGGCTGAGCTGGAGTCTGAACCTCGTCATCTG
>NW_011888923.1:2627942-2628336 GCF_000151845.1 Pteropus vampyrus
GCCTGCGGTACGGCTCGGAGTTTGCAGAGTTGCCCTCTGTGTTTATGTAGCTTGTAAGTCTCCCTTGACGGGTGGAGCGTCTCCATAAATAGTCCTCGGACAGGAACTGTGAGTGTGGGCGTGGTGGCAACGGTGACATCCGTATTTCAAAAATGGCTGAATCGAAGGGGATGGATTTGGACCGAGACGCCTCCTTTTGTCCTGCGTCTAACTCGGCTCCCTGGTGCATGCAATGCATTTTCTCTTTTGCTCCTCGTCTGCAACACCCTTGACCTTTTTTGACCTCCCACACGCTGTGTGTTTGCTCTTTCTCGGGTGGGGATACTCGGAGGATCCCACCCACCCACCTACCCTTCTACCCATCCATCCATCCATCCATCCATCCATCCATCCA
>NW_011888923.1:2629764-2630869 GCF_000151845.1 Pteropus vampyrus
CCATCCATCCATCCATCCATCCATCCATCCATCCATCCATCCATCCATCCATCCATCCATCCATTCACCCATCCATGCACCTGTCGATCCAGCCATCCACCCATCCATCCTTTAGTACCATCTATCCATCTCTCATTTGTGTCTATCTATGCATCGATCAATTATCTATCTAGCTCACCAGCTATCATCCATCTATTATTTATCATCTATCTACACATCTGTGCATTCATCCATCCACTTACCTAGACATACATGCACTTATCTATCCTTGCGTCTTTCTATCTGTGCATTTATCTGTCTACAAGCCATGATATACATACACAGACGTGGGAAACAGGTAAACATAGACGTGAATACAAAGTGGCGTCAGAAGCTGTGGCGAGCCTCTGCTCCCTATCGGATCTGTGTAGATATTTCTCCAGAACAGAAACGATTTCTCTTCCCTTCATTCTGTTGAACTATGATAAATAAGTCCTTGCAGACGGCTTCTCCAGAACGAGCATGTTTTCCCCAAAATAATCGGGCCAGGGTTATCCTGATTAATAGAACGTTCTGGACAAAAAAGGAGTTACTTTTGGAAGTGATACTATGTACAATTTCAAAATTTTCCCCAAACCAGGAGAACTGGAGCACGGTCCCAAAAGCCCCCGGCCCGAGCGTCGGGAACGATGGCGCCCTCCTCTGCGGCCCGGCAGCTCCAGGCCCTACAGCCTCCGGCTCACCCCGGGGAGGACAGAAACCCAGCCTCCTTATCAAGCCCTTGCTCATCTGGGTGGGGCTAACTGGATTTTACTAGAAAAGGCTGTCTTGGGTTGCTGAGAAAATGGATGTTTGAACCTTAATGTCTCCTCGTTAAGCACCATCTTTCATGAAGGATTCAGCCGTGTCTCGTCCACTGCCTCCCCCTGTTTCTAGTGGCATCGCTGCCAACCTCACATTTCTCTTTCCCCTGTCAACATCGAAGGTTCCGTGATGCACGGAGTCCTCAGTCCTCTTCCAAGAACACTACGCCCCGCCCCTCCCGTCACCCAGGGGCCGTTCGGTGGTCTCCTCCCCCCGCCTGACGCCCCGTCTCTTCATCCTCGCCCCTTCCACAAGCCCGATG
>NW_011888923.1:2631799-2636871 GCF_000151845.1 Pteropus vampyrus
CTGCAGCCCGGACCCCCAAGTAGTGCCTGGCACAAAGCAGGTGCTCCCTAGATGTTTCTCGAATAAGTGAGTGGGTGACAGAAACTGTGCGTAAGGCCACACGTCCTCAGCGTGGCTTTCTCTGTCCTGCCACTCCAACCTGCTCCCAGCCCACGTGGCCTGCCTGCCATATTGAATGCATGTTCTTTGTCCCACCAAATACTTGATCAGAGGCCCCCGGCCTTCCATGACAGAGGAAAGGCCCATCATGCCATGAGGAACGCTCGGCTCCTGCCTTAGCTCTTGGTGGGGAAGCCTGTGTCTCTTGGTCAGGGTCTGCAGAAAACCCCCTAGGAACCAGAGGACAGATTCTCCGGATGGCCCCTCCAGGAATATAGGGTCCCACCCGCTCCTGGGTCTCCCCCGATGGCCTCCGCCAGCCGGAGGGTCTGAGTTTTCCTTGGTTTGAGGATCCCCTAGAGACCTCGCACAGACGGGACCGGCAGGGGCTTCCCTGGGCTTGGTCTTGGCAGGTGGCTGGGGACAAACTTGCCGCCCTAGCGACAACCCCCGAAGATTCTGGGGTGTTCAGAGTTCTTAGGGGACTATCTGCTCAGATTGTTGGGGGCTCGTTACAGATGATGATCCAGCCTTACCCTAGGCTCCCCTCGCTGGGCTTCAGGGGGCCGCCCGAGAGTGGGTGGTCCAGCAAGAGCATCACACCCACCCCCATGTCCAGGGGTTCTCGTGGGCACAGGGCGAGAATTGAGAAGCATGTGGCTGGGGACCAGCTGTGTGGCTTTGGAAAGGCACCTTCACTTAGCCGAGCGTCACGTTCCCATCTGCTCAGAGGAGGAAGCTGTGCCTCCCTCAGGGTGGCGGGGGGAGGGGGGCTTCGGTGCTATGAGGTGCGTGGGCCGCAAACTGCGAACTCCCTCGTCACCCCCTCCCCAAATGCTTTAGGTGCCAGGAGAGCCCAGCCCGGCGGGGGGAGTGTGGGGTGGCCTTGAAACCAGGCAGGGTGTCCTTGTTGCTTGTCGTGGAGATGGCAGGCCGCGTCTCTGGGGGGCCCCTCAGCAGCCGCAGACAGATTTGCCTGTATACGGGCTCCATTAGGAACAAATATTGTATGGCTTTGTGTTAACTCGCCCCATTTATGTCTCATAATTTTTGGTACTAATATTCTGACGAGACAGGAAATCGTGGGTCTCCCAGTAACGATCCGTAATTACACCCACTTAAATGTGAAAACGCAAACCCACATGTACCCCGTGCAGCTGCACAGACACGCACACTCCTGCGGCCGACACACCGCACACGCAACATGCATGCACTCGCCTGCACACCCGTGGACACACACACATACACACACCTGCACACATGTGCCGTGCAGGGAGGGAGGGAGGTCTGAGCACAGCCTGGGGTCCAGGCACTCTGGGTGGGCGCTGAGGCCAGCGGGTACATAGCTGGGGTCGGGGCACAGGAAGGGCCCAGCTGCAAGGTTGTTGCTTGCTTTGAGGTGCTGGGTCAGGGCCCTGCAGCCTGCCTGGAACCAGGTAGACGGTGCCCTCACTGCTGGCCCTTCAAGGCCTCAGCCTTCGACCCCCCCCTGCATCCACGCTGGGGCGTGAAGGCGTCCGGCCGCCAGCCCTCTGTTCATTGCTGACCGCTGTCAGGAGTAGCAGCTGCTTGTCTGTTGGTTCCTTCACAGAGACGATTTGTGGCGGGCCGAGGGGCGGTCCCCAGACGCACATGTCCACGTCCTTGGAAAATGTGGTCACGACGATATTTACAAAGAGGGTCTTTGCAGATGTGATTAAGGATTTTGAGAGCTCTTCCCGGGGTATCCAGCTGGGCCCTCAACACAATGACAGGTGTCCTTCTAAGAGAAAGGACACAGGCGGGGAAGAGGAGGGGGCGTGAGGGGTCGGAGGCCGGATGGGAGACACTGCCCAGCCAGAGGACGCCCGGGGTCCCAGGCGGGGCCGCGGCCCGGCTGGCCCCTGAATTTCAGCCTTCTGGGCTCCAGGACTGTCGGAGGATGTGTTTCTGTTGTTTCAAACCAAGTTTGGGGTAATTTACTAGAGCAGCCACAGGAAACATGCACGATTATAATAAAGTGGGGACTGACAGGTGTCCGGGGGCCCAGGTGTCATCCCTCATCTAGTTAGGGGTGAAGGGTCAGGGTCAAGGGCACCTGTGGACAAACACGGCCTATTCGAACGAAGGCCAGCTGCAGCCAAGTCCCTCCACCATCTGCCCGCCCGTCTTGTTGGGTCTAGAGTCACAGTGACAAGCACGTGATGGGCTGATGTCCAGGAAGAGCGCGGTCTGCGCGGCAGAACCCACGAGCCCAGCACCGCCGCGCTGGCTCCCCGGATCGCCACCCAGGCCCCGCTGGGGCGCCCTGCCAGACCCCGGCCACACGCCACGGCCCGTCCCCACCGGGACCCGGCAAACGGCCTCCATCCAACTGTGCACCCCGTTCCCCCAGCGGGGTCGTATGGACCCGCCACGAGCCAGGCTCTGCGGTGCTGGGCGAGCCCTGGGCCGTCTCTGAGCCCGTGACACGTTCCTTCCTCCGTGGCGAGGCGGCGGCTCAAAGTGCGTCTCTTGACCTGCAGGCGGAACAGCGGGCTGGACGTCTTTCTCGAGTGTCTCTGGACGGGTCCATCACTCACATTTGGACGTGGGAAGCAAGGCCTCCCTCGGGACATGGGAAAAGTCCGGGTGCAAAAGAACATCCAAAGCGAAAAGTCCCCGGTGAGAGAAGCTCCTCTGGGGCTTCCCGAGGGCCACGGGGCCTGCCGGCTGCGGTCCGGCCACCTGGCCAACCTCCGGCTTTGCGGGCACCCTGTCTTCCCTGGGGACAGTCTGGCCGTGGGAGCCGGCGTGGACCTCTCAGGCCTTTGGGGCGGAGACCGTCGTCCTGGTTAGCTGTCGTCCGGCTGGACGTCACCTCGGCGAGCACCTGTGTGCTCCTTCTGTGCCGGACCCACACCGGGGCTTCGAGTCTGTTATTTTGTTCGATGTCACAGCAACTGTGGCGGTGGCAGCGACGCATGTTACTCCTGTTGCGTGGATGAAGAACAGTCCCAGGTTTTCTGTGCGGACGCCCCGGGCCACCCAGGGCACAGGCGGGGTCTGACTGTGCTCTCCAGGAGTCGCAAGCTGACTGTCCCCCCCTCCAGGGAAAGTGACTGGTCTGCACTCGCCCCCCTCCCACGTCACGGGGGTCCAACCACAGGCTCAGAAGGACCCCAGATGCAACTTTGAACAACATTGACCAGACGTGCATGTCATCCCACCAGGTGGGGCATTTGACACACGTTCATTGTTCAGTTTGGGGCGATTTTGGAATGTTGCATTAACTTAATTTGTTGAGATTTGACTCGATTAAAGGGTATCGATCCGGGGTGCCTAAAATTGCTGCCATTTGTCACTAGCGGCTTGCCTGTGAGTCTCGTTGCTAATAAATCAAGTCTCAGCTGTTCAATATGTAGTTATTACAGTTGGGCAAAGGGTGCGGCTTCCCTTCTGGCCGCTGTGACAGATGAACACGGCTAAAAGTGGCAAACGCGCCTTTCAAAGAGGGCGCCATGGACTCCCCCCCAACCCCATAATTTGAGTCCAAAACGGGGAATTCAAAGAACTTGGAAGAATCTCTGAGTGTCCGGGATCGCCGAAGGGCCGAGAGCCGTTCCCTGTGGGGGGACGGCGTGGGACCACTTTGCTGCTGTGGCAAACGCTGTCCCAGGGAGCCAGTCTGGGGAAGCACAACTGCTTTGACCAGATGGGGGGCGCCGGGTGTCGGCCGAGGCCAGGACTCAGGGCGGCGGCCGGTTTCTAAGGCAGGAATCGGGTCCATGGTTGAGGAGAGAGTCTCCTTCCCCGTGCAGACCGCTCGGCGAGAGGCTCGCCGAGCATTCGTTGATGCGTGATTTTGTACTTCAGGTGAGAGGGGTCTGCGTGGATAAGCGGGGCGAAGTGCCCCGGCGGTCCCCCCAGGCCAGGAGCCCCGGGAAGAGAGGGAGGTGAGCGGCTCCTGCAGGTCAGCGTGACCTCTGGAGAGGCCGCGGCCCGAGACACTCGGGGCAGGTCGCTGGCCTTTCTTCCTCCCAGCCTGCGGTGGCCCCGGCGTCCCGAGGGCCAAGTCCGCCGAGCGGCAGAAGTCTGAGAAGCGTCCTCGGTTTGTGGGGCACCGTGCCCGGGCGCCCCGTCTCTCCTCAGGATGCCGGCGGACCGGGCAGGCTTCTGAGCGCTCCGCCCGTGGACGCATCTGCGTCTCTCCGAGTGTCCCAGACGGCACTGGCCCCGGTGAGGGCCCTTTGCAGCCAGCTCATCTCTGCTTTTAGATCCCGAGATGGCTTTTCCGCCTCTGTCCTTCGTTTCTCTTTAATGTGCAGCAGAGATGCCTGTGCTGAAGGCCTGCCCTGGAGCAGGGGTCCTCTGCAGACCGTGCTGGGGACACGAGGGTCACCACGGAGCTCTGTCCCCGAGCCTGGCCCCCCGGGGACGGACAGACTTTTACAGACAGCTGATTTCACGGGGGGCGGCAGAGGCAGGAATTCACGGCAGCCTCGGCCAGCATCCCAGGACTGGCGGGCCTATTGCTGTTTTGTGTGTCTTCTGGCCTCAGAGCCCAAGGGCTGGTCCCCCATGGAGCTGAGGCGCGGACGGGGGGAGCTCAGGTGCTGGAAAGGTCAGGCTTCCTGCTCTGGGCGGGCACTTCGCTGCTTTTCCAGCAAGCGCGCCTGGCGGACGGCGGAGGGGGGGGGCTCGACCTTGGAGAAGGACACCCGGCTGGGCTGCAGGCTGGGCCAAAGTCGCAAGACGGATGTCTTCTGAGCTGTGTGCCACGCATCGAAATCGCAGGGGCTCGTTTTCAAGCATTGTTCTTTTCCGCATAAGCTGGGTTCAAGCAGCTTGTAAATGACATTACCCACTTTGCATGAAGCCGGCCTGGCAAGGCTGGTCGCCTTTCCGCGGCCGAGGTTTCATTTGGAGGGCCAGATGGGCTTGTGGGCCAATTGCTTCATTGGCATCTTGTGGATGTGCCAGTATAATTTTTTTTCCCCCTAAAAGTCATTAAG
>NW_011888923.1:2641176-2643198 GCF_000151845.1 Pteropus vampyrus
TGGATGGTGGGTGGATGGATGATGAATGAATGAATAAATAAATTCGTCGAATATTTACAGAGCGTCCACTCTGTGACAGACACATCCGAGAACAGAACGACAGCCCCTCTGCTCCCGAGGACCGTGTGAATGCCGAGAGCAAACGAATGAGCAAATGGGTGAATGCTCCACACCGTCTGCCCTAGCAAGATCCATCTAAGTTGCTGGACACACAGCAGACACCCATAACAAGGGCGTAAGCCAGTGGGTGCTGTGTGGCGTGGGAGGGGACCCGGGCGCCACGGACTCCCGGAGAAGGGGCTCATCACGTGGACGAGAAGGCTACGGGAAGCGGAGGATGGGACGGGGCCGGGAAAACTGGCAGAAAAGTGGGAAGAGTTAGACCCACTGACCACAGTGATGGCCTCGCTGGTGAGACAGGGAGGGTCCTCAGGCTGTGGTCCGGCTGGGGGGCCTCGAAGCTGCATTTGGTCCAGGCCGAATGGCTAAGAAAAGGGACCACCCAGTGCCCTCAAGCGGGAAGCTGTGCCAATGTCTTTTTAACCCCAAGATATAGGGTGGCACTCGGGACCCAACATAGGCCTGGCCCAGAGAGGTTTCTCTGTCAGGCAGGCAGGGACGCAGTAGGTGTGGCCCAGGCCGGCTAATGGACCCCGTGCGTTGGCCTCCCTTTGGCCACTTGTGTCCCCAGAAGCCTGGACCATGGAACCGACCTGGGGATCGCGCCAGGAGCAAGGGGGTGGCGATAACCTCCCCAGCGTGAGGCCCAGAGGCCAGCAGAGCCGCCAGCAGCCCCCCGGGGCCCAGCGTCTTCCTTCTCAGCCTCACGGGGGTGTTTTGAGGACCAGATCACGTAAGGGGGTTGTGTGGTGTGCACACGCAACGCTCCCAGGGCGTAACTAAAATGATGGTCACTGGCAATCCTCTCCTGGGGTACACTAGCCCACGGGAGGGGCTGGGGTAGAGGATGAGGGGTACGGCATATAGGGGGCCCCCGCCCTGGCCCCGCCTCTCCGGGAGGACCGCCTGCTGACATCGTTTTGGGGCTCAAATCCCAGTCCCTGCCAGCCTGCTCTGCCCTTCCCAGGCCGTCCCTCCCTGCTTCTTGTTATTAATTTCCCCGAAGCCCTGGGTGGAGCCCCCAGAGGCCGGGTTGTTGCTAGGCAACCCAAGATGGGTGGTCACCAGTGTCTGGTGGGTGGGCTGGGCCTCCAGGGGCCGCCTTCCAGGCTCCGGGACCCTCCCCAGGCCGCCTGCTCTGCTGTTCTGCTGCTGGGTTTGGACGACTGAGCTCATTCTCCCTGGAAATCTGACGCTGGGTGCCAGGCTGGATTTATTTAATAGTTTTCAAATGTGAGTAATCAAGGCCCAACTTTCCAGTGATGACAGTGACCCTGGTATTTTATTCCTCGCTAACCTTCAATTTCTGTTCCTGACCTTTCTCTGTGAAATATTTCAATATAAATAATGCCGTTTTGCAAACACGCTGCCCTGATTACTCTGCAGGGCCCTGATTCTCCATGTGTGAAAGTCTCTGAAGGAAGTAGTGATTTGTTCCCCTCGCTGGTAATTGCTGTTTTAGAAATAGCTCCTTTAGACGTCTGCCGCAAATTGGCATCTCCCCGACTCGCCGCTCCCCTGCCAGAGCAGCTGCTCCGCGAGCATCCTCTGCAAAGTCACGTGTGCAGCCCCAGAGGCCGACAGCCCTCGGCGGGGAGAGGGGAGCCGTGGGCTTTTGGCTGCTCCCCGGTCCACGGAGACCCTGAGGGTAACCCCTGCTTAGGGGCCAGGGGAGAAGGGAGGGGGCGCTGCTCCCTCTGCCTGCGCCTCTCGACCTTGAGGCTTGGGAGGTCGACGGCTACGTCCTGGCCCCACCCAGTATGCGGGGTGGACAGGTGGAGGCAGGCACGGAGGACCCACTGCGGAAGCAGCTTGTAGACGGATTCCAAACTGGAACCTGTCCGTCACAAGTGTCCCCAGATCGCCCTCTTCTTCATTTTCCAAAATAAAAGCATGGCGACG
>NW_011888923.1:2644478-2644865 GCF_000151845.1 Pteropus vampyrus
GCAGCTTGTAGACGGATTCCAAACTGGAACCTGTCCGTCACAAGTGTCCCCAGATCGCCCTCTTCTTCATTTTCCAAAATAAAAGCATGGCGACGCGCGCCCGTACGGGCTGTGCCGAAGCCCCGCGGGCGTGGCCGCCTTCTCTGCCTTCTGGAGGCTGTCCCCAGCCGTCCTTCGTTGGTCCTTCAGTTTGTGGAGCCCAGAGTGGGATGACAAGGAGATGGGCGTCTCCGTGCGAAGACGTCAGCATGTGTACGGGGGACCGGGGGACCCCTGGCACGAGGGCCTCTCATGGAAGACCAGAGATGTCAACCAGGAGAAGGACTTGGCAGGTCTCACTCCTACAGCCCCTTCCCCAGGG
The DNA here is from genome assembly GCF_000151845.1 of Pteropus vampyrus. Taxonomy (NCBI): domain Eukaryota; kingdom Metazoa; phylum Chordata; class Mammalia; order Chiroptera; family Pteropodidae; genus Pteropus; species Pteropus vampyrus. The sequence continues at coordinate 2,644,840 of NW_011888923.1, forward strand.
CTGCTGGGGGGCAAAGATTTCTGAGA
>NW_011888923.1:2646560-2647747 GCF_000151845.1 Pteropus vampyrus
TCACTCACTCACTCATTCACTCACTCATTCACTCACTCATTCACTCACTCACTCACTCATTCACTCACTCATTCACTCACTCACTCACTCATTCACTCACTCATTCACTCATTCACTCATTCACTCACTCATTCACTCACTCATTCATTCACTCATTCATTCACTCACTCACTCATTCACTCACTCACTCACTCATTCACTCACTCACTCATTCACTCACTCACTCATTCACTCACTCATTCACTCATTCATTCATTTGTCTCTGCTCGCCGTGCCCTCAGCACTCACGTTTGTCCAGCCTTGTGGACCAGCATCGGCCTCAGCCCACACCGGCCGCACCGGCCCTTCCAGCTCTCGGAACCTGTCGCAGTGGGAGTGGCAGCAGTCGTAACAACCACGCCTGTGCGTGATCAGATGCCTGCAGGTAAGACTTCTGTGGCTGTAAGGCCAGCACTCGGGGACGCCAGGTGACAGGCCCAGTGACGACGCCAGCACACGGCTGGTCAGAGGCTGCGCCCAGCTTTGAACCCGAGTCTGACCGCCTCCGTGCTTGACACGGCTGCTCCTTCCCGGGCATCCTCCCCATGGCAGACACCGGCCCATGTTTCCCACGGAGCTCTAAGCGTCGCTCCTCCAGGGAGCCCTCCTGGCTTTCTCCAGGCAGCTCCTACACGTCCTTTCTCAGACTCGCTGGGCACCCTGTGGCTGTCCCCGCCACACGGTTGGGACACTGTGGTTCCAAGCGTCTCCATTGTGCTGAGTCCCTTGAGGGCAGGGACAGACCTTGGTTTATGTCCACGTCCTCAGCACGAATGCAGCTCCCAGCACATCATCGGTGTCCAATACATGCTCAAACAGTGACTGCATGAGTGAATGAAGCCATTAAGAGCAGAAATCTGTTTTTCTTCACTCTCTCGTTGAGGCCAAAACCCTTCTCTCTGGAGGTGCGTGTGGCTGAGGTGTTGCTCCTGTGGGATGGGGGTGGGGGGGTCAGCTGATGTAAATGATGGAGCCTTGTTCCTCACCTGGGGTCACGGCTGTGGAGAAAGAGGCAGGTGGCCAGGGGTTTCTGGCTGCCCCCAGAGTAGCCACATTGGATAAAATGTGGGGGCAAGAAGGGAATTGAAGATAGGGGGCCCTTCCACACGCTGGGCTGTGAATAGAGCATGCTAATCTTTGGTGGCTGC
>NW_011888923.1:2649312-2651462 GCF_000151845.1 Pteropus vampyrus
AATTCGCTTGCTGAGGTGGCAGGCGACGTTGGGGCCTGCTCCACGTGGCTCTCCGCAGTCTTCTCTTGGTGGGAGGCAGAGGTGCTGGAGGGACAGACACCTGGTCTGTGCTGCTAACGTTCCATCGGACAAAGCCAGCCACGTGGCCAAGCCCAAGTATGTGGAGGTGGGGTGGCGGTGGGGGGGACACAGAGACCTGTAGACAACTCCCCCCAGCCCCGGGGCTCCACACTCACCCGCCCGGGCTCGCCGTGTTCTGGAACCTCTTCTTCCCGTAATGTATTACTTTGCTCATAATGTATTACTTTTTCAGATAGGACTTTGGTTTTTAGCTATAGAATCAAATTTGAATCTTATTGACACCTGAATCTTGAGTGGGGTGATGGGAACCGCTCTAAATGGCTGCAGACCATGCACGCTTCCCACTGGCACTTTCTAGCGAGACTCGGATTGTCCCTGTTGTCCCCAAGACATCCCAGAGCTGCTTGGGCCCTGGCCCGCCAGCTTTCCCTCGGTAATCCTGAGAGCGGTCATCACGTCTTCCTGATAAATCCCACTTCGCTTCACTCACCTGCAGCTGGACAGGGCTGAGCCCCCCCAGGGCTCGCGGAGACACGCGATGCCTGCTTCGCAGCCGGGCTGAGCGCCCCGGCCTGCCGGCGTACCCCAGGAAGCCCGCCCGGCTTCTCCCCTGCAGGAGGCTGCGTGCTCACGGCCCAGAAGCCACCGAGTGTTCTGTTCACGTGAGATCGCCAGGAGCAGCAAACCGTAGAGACAGACAGTCTAATGACGGTCGCCTGGGGCCGATTGACCTAGAGTCTCTTTTTGGGGTGATAAAGGGGTTCTAATGGTGATGGTGCCGATGGTGGCACAACTCCAAATGTCAGAAACCAGTGAATCGTTCGCTTTAAATGGGCGCATTGTGTGAGATGTTAATTATATCTCAATAAAGCTGTTTTGAAACAGTAAGATACAGGGAGACATCGTAACAGTGGTTGTCCTGCAGAGCTGGTGTCGCCCCGCACAGGGGGCGCTGGAAACGTCTGGAAAAGTTCTCGGCGGTGGTGCTCTGGTGATGTCACTGGCACCTCGTATGCAGAGGCCAGGGACACTGCCCCCCAGGAGTCGGGAGGGCACAGGGCCCAGCACGTAGTAGGGCTACAGGGCACAGTTATGAGTCAATTATTGAATGATTCCCTTGAGTCTTGAGTTAAATGCTTCCTGAGCCGATTTAAAGGGATGTCGCCCGTGTCCTGAGATCTCTGGCTGGCGGGCGGGTGGCCCCACCTTGCCACGGGAGACACTGAAGGTGTAATGGCTCTGCCCTGTGACCGTGGGGGATGGGCGTGACTGCCACCCTTCTCGTCATGGTCCCTCGCTGTGTCCTCATCCCCCTGGCAATGCATCGCCCACGTTTCTGACTTCCCCTCGGGCCGTTCTTGGGGCCTTGGCATCGGTCATCAGAGGGATTTAATTAGCGCCTTTTAATCGTTTTTTTTTTTTTCTGAAATGAATGGATGCTCGCTGTTGAAATTCAAACAATCGCATACTTTATAAATGACTCAGTCGTCATCTGGAAAGTGGACAGGCTTAGATCTAAATCAGTCGAGGGACACATGGCTTATTTTCTTGAAATTTGCACGTAGCCAGGAGCATGGACGGGGTGCCTCTTGCTGGGTCTCTGCCCGGGTCGAGGACTCTAGCTAGTGGGGACAGTAAGGGCCAAAGTGGCACGTATGGGGAGGTGACTGTGAGGGGTGCCGGGCACGTGTGCGGGGTGCGGTGGCTCTGGCCGGGTGGCTCTGCTGCCTCGTGCCCAGAGCTGCGGACGGAATGAGTCCCCTTAAAGTCGGATGTTGATGCCCCACCCCTCAGCGTGACTGCGTTTGGAGGTGCTTAGGTTTCGATGAGGTCTGGACCTTCGTGATGGGGCCAGCGGACCAGAGCATGCTCTCTCTCCCGCCACACGAGGGCACGGTGAGATGGCCGTCTTTGAGCCAGGGGCCGGGCTCCCACCGGACACCGTGATCGTGGACGTCCAGCCTCCAGGACTGTGAGAGATCGGTGCCTGGTGTTTAAGTCACCCCGTCTGTGGGCGTGCGATAGCATCCTGAGTTGACCGAGACCCCCAGGTCGAGAAGGCTGAGGAC
>NW_011888923.1:2652372-2659994 GCF_000151845.1 Pteropus vampyrus
AGAGAGAGAGAGAGAGAGAGAGAGAGAGAGAGAGAGAGAGAGAGAAGCAGCGAGGTGGCTGATGTCACAGAGGAGGTGCCCGAGATGTGCGCTCACAAACACGGACCACTGAACGGTCTGTGACGTGAACAGGCCCGTGATGGGGTCCTGCCTTCCGGGTACCCACAGCCGGGCAGAAATATCTGAGCCCTGTGAACGGCAAGGGGACCGACGAGTGACCGTCCATTAGGAAGACACGGTAGGATCCGAAGCCCCGTCACAGGGCGGGCGTCAGCGTGGCCGACACCCGCAGACGCCAGACTCCACGTTTCTGTGTCTTCGCTGTTCCGTCGGCTTAGGATCTTCTGCCACCACCGCCAGCCTTGGGGGAAGCGGCTTGGACTGGGTCATCTGGCCCGTGAAACGTGGATGAAGCGGGGGAGCATTAAAAATGCCATAATGTTTTCATTTTAGTGCAATGACACAGATAACATGTATCGGTTTGTTAATCATTTAGAGTAAGACTTTACTTTGGGCACAAGTTGCCTGATTATTGCAATTCCAATCTCTCTCTCGCTCTCTCTCTCTTTCTCTCTCTCTCTCTCTGTCTCTCTCTGTCTCTCTCTCTCTCCCTCTCTCCCCAGACACTTCTAAGAGTCCTTGATTTCTAGCCGAGGCCTGAGAACCTGAAGTCGTATGTGAAACAGTCGGAGGTCACTATCCTTCTAGATTCGTGAGGTTTATTTTCCAATCATTTGCGGCCAACTCGCCCACCTGAATTCCCGTGCGATACATTTCAGAACTCACCTTTATCTCGTCTTGCCACGGGCGTCTGCTTAGCGTTCGAAGCCACACTCACCTTTCATGCTCCTATTGATTGATTACGGGATCTCTAACCAAATGACCTGGTTACAGTAACTAAGGTGACTGATGGCAGGTTTGCGAAGAACGTACTGGACTTGGGCCTCTGTATGAGTTTCCTGTATGAGTCACCTGTATGTGTCACCTGCTGTAGCGAAGCGCCACCCACTGGGCAGCCTGAAATGATTTGCTGTTTCATCTGCTCCCAGTTCTGGAGGCCGGAAGCCCGAGTTTGAGGTGTCGGGGGCAGGGGCTGGTTCCTGGCAGGGCCGGGGGGGTGTGGGGGGCTGCTTCAGACCTCCTTCCGCCCTCCGGGGCTTTGCTGGTGGTCCTCGGCGGTCCTGGCTCTCAGCCTTCGTCTTCATGGTCACGTGGTCTTCGCCCCGCGCGTGTGTCCGTGTCTCTTCTCCTCTTAAAAGGACATGAGTCACGCTGGAGTCAGGGCCTGACGTCACCTGGGAGGGCTTCACCTTGATGTGGTGACATCTACAAAGGCCCCGTTTGCAACTACAGCCGGTCACAGGGGCCATGCTTGGGACGTCACCATGCCCCTCTCGGGGACCCAGGTGCATCCATGACAAGCTGTGCTCGCTGGTGGGAGCAGAGGGCACAGGCGTCTGCGGGCAGAGGCGGCCACCGCTGCTGGGACACGTGAGCTCGGGGTGAGCACAGGGCCGGCTGCCTGGGCTGAGGCCACTGAGGGAGCCAGTGGTTCTCGTTCTGAGGAGGGGTGGACACAGGCCCCAGAGTCACACAGGATTCATCGCGAGGACAGTGGTCGCCCAAAACACAGACCAACCCCAAAGTCTCCTTCCCGCCGGTCACCTCCCCAATCCCGACCCATCACCAGGCCAGGCCATTTTATCCCGAGTATTTCTCAAATTCCTTGGCTCTTCTGCTTCTTTGGGTCCCAAGCTGGCCCCCAAGCGTGGTGTGACGGAGCCCGCAGCAGTCACAGTGCAGCCATGACTGGCAGGTGACCTCTAAACACACGCGAGAAAGAGGGGGAGGAAGCCCGTGGGGCTCTGGGAATCGGGGGTCCAGGCTGCGGAAATGAGGCCACAGTGAAGGAAAGCCGCACAGTGTCACGTTCTCTGTGCTGACCTCGAAGGCCGTGTCCGTGTCCAGACCGTGAAGCTCTAACGTCGGAGCCGGCTTCGCGCACGTGGCGTCCCCAGCTGTACCGTCCACCGTGCGGGGGACATAGTCCTTCGCTGCTCCCTGCCACCTTGGTGTCCTCGTTCCCTGCAGAACGAGAACTCAGCGGAACGGCCACTCCAATGCTTCTCCAGAAATAAACGGCCTCGCACGTTCCAGCGGCAGGAAGCAGGCGGACGCCTGGGCAGGTGAGGGGCCGGGCTGGCCGCAGCGTCCTGCTGGGGACGCCCTTGTGCCGCCAGGGCCAGCTCGAGTGTCGTGGGGGGAGAGGCAGGTGTCCACTCGACCTCAGGGGCAGAGGCACGTGGCTGCTCCGTGCTCACCGCGGAGAGCCGTCTGTCTTCACCCCTGACCACCACAGTCCCTGGGAGAGTCACGGGGTCACGCGCCTGCAGTAGGACAATGGCTGAGGAGGGGCCTGTGGCCGGCAATCGTGTGAGGCCAGCACGCTGCCGTGGCGCCGTGTGTGTGCCTGCACGCGCGTGCGTGTGTGTGAGTGTGTGCTGCTCATCACACACAGGCCCGTGCACGCGGAAGGCAGCGTGGGCGGTGGGCCGGCCTCACCCTGCCCCCTCTGCCCTTTACTAGCTCTGAGCATCTTGCTCAAGGCGCTGGCCGTCCCAGCCCCTCGGCCACCTGCCCTGGGGTGTGTGGGGCAGCAGCCCTGCCCGCTTCGGGGTTGCAGAGGCTGAAAGTTGGGTCTCGGAGGCTCCTGTGCACACACAAGACAGAGAGGATGGTCTGGTTTCCACGCCGGCCACTGTCACCAGCGCGCTGTGGGACCTCCGCCCACGCCGGCCACTGTCACCGGCACACCGTGGGACCTCCGCCCACGCCGGCCACTGTCACCGGCGCGCCGTGGGGCCTCGGCCCAGGCCAGTTCTCTTGACCCGTGTCCTCCTCAGTCTTCTTACCTCCGAGGTGAGGAGAAGGACGAGGTTCATTCAGAGGATGAGATTAGATCACGTGTGCCACTTCAACGCACGCTAGTGCTGGCTGTAAGTGTTCCGACGGCCGAAGTGTCCGAGAACCTCGGGGACCTTATCAAATATTATTATTATTATTATTATTATTATTATTATTATTATTGCCATTATTATTAGTTGATCAACAAGTAACGATTGAGCGAGACTTCCATTTAAGATGGGAGACTGAGCCGGCACAGGACAGTCCCCTCGCCAAACAGATACGGTGCCTCGCAAAGTGTGCGGACACACACGCACGCACGCACGCACGCACGCACGGACACGCAGTGACGTCCAAGGGTAAAGGCTAGAAAGTGCCATCCCCGGTCCCAGAACCCAGGGGGCAGTGGGAGGGACGTGCGGAGCAGGGGCCGGTGTCCCCGGGCTGCTGGGCCACAGCGGGCCTGGGCCTGGGCTGGGTGGCCCTGGGGGGTGAGAGCTGAGACTCGGGTCCTGATGAGAGATAACGAACGGGGTACATTGCAGGCCAGGAAGTGCAGAAAATAGGACAATTTCAAAGTCACGTTAAGATAAGCGCGTTTAAAATATTTTAAGAGGTAGAGGGAAGAAAAAGCTAGTCTCAAGCGAGAACATGACATGAGGGGAAAAATAGACAGCCGCTGGGCGTGAAGGAGAACGAAGCAGAACCACAGAAATGAAACGCGATGAAACGAAACCAGGTCAAACTAAACGGACCCGTTTCCAGTCACCTGGCGTGCGAGCCTGCGGGAAAGCGCCCAGCCCCGCACACCCGGGGGCGGATCCAGCGGCTGCCTGACGCACGGAGGGCTGAGAATTTTCCAGAAGGGATGAAAGGCCTGAGACCGATGGAAGGAGCAGGTCTCTGACCAGCAGAAGTGCAGACGCGGCCCCGTGCGCACACATTTCGCTCCACGGAGAGAAAAATCTTAGCTGCCGTCAGAGAGAGAAGCGGGCTCTGGCGGACACCGCCGAGGGCGACGCAAATCGGTCCGTCCCTTTTTTTGGGAGGCAATTTGCTATAATAGATACAAATTCTTAAAAAAAAAAAAAAAGATCCCCAAACCGTTTACGCGTCATTTTCACGTCTAGAAAGCTCTTCCAAGAAAGCAGTCACCGATGCGCGCGAAGACTTCAATTCAGCGGCATTTGCGATGGCATAAAAATCGGAAAAAAATACCTAAATGATTCCTAAACAAATATGTGTAAAGTAGGCTGCTGACCACAGAACTGGAATGGGACCCGGTCATGAAACTCAGGTTTCAAAGGACGTTTAATGACGTGGGACGATAAACACGATACGGCATCCGTTTCAAGGAAAAGCAGATGACGTGACCGCGTTTAGCCTGTCGTGCTTTGGCAGGCGTGTGCTCACACGCGTCCGCGTGTGTGCGCGCACGTGCGTGTGTGTCACGAGGAGGGATCGACCAACATTACAGACCCCTGGATAATGGGCGTATCGTGACCTCGCTTCGTGCATTGGGTTTTACAAATATGTGCTGCCTTCCTTATCTGTAAAAACACGAATCGATATCGTGATAACAAACGCGCTTCTTCTCAGCCCCTTGGAGGCTTGACGATGGAGCAGTCACACCACAGGGGTGAAGAGTGAGCCCCCAGAGCCCCGACAGCCAGGCTCAAGTCCCTGCCCAGTCACTTCCCCGCCGGTGACCGGAGCCAGCCTCCCAACCAGTCTGAGCCTTGGTGTCTTCGCCCGTGAGGTGGGGTGCATGCTGCTGCCTTTCTCTCCAGCTGGGGAGCGTTAAATGAGGAACCCGTGTCACACACTTAGCGGGGAGCCGGGCACAGCGTGAGGGAACATCGATGAGTCGGTTGAATAAAGCAGTGTTTTTACCGTGTACCAGGCCAAGGCCTCTGCTGCAGGGAGAAGCCAGACGGGCGAGCGGAAGAGGGGGCGGACCTGACGGGGAACACCGCGGAGGCCCGATGCACACTGGGCAGCAGACATCTGACGTGCGGGTGGAGTTCAGGCTCAGTGTGCTCTGGCAGCGCTCACGGGAACCAACTGGTCCCAGGCCTCGGAGCAGATCGTTTTTGGAAGATGTAACCGTGGGTGGCTTCAGGGCCAAGGAGGCACCGTGGTGCGTGAATCCCGTGCCAGACGGATGCTCGGAGTCCTGTCCGAAGTGGGAACGGAAAGGGCACGTGGCTGAGGGCTTCTGACATCCAGGCTGGGGAAATGGGCAGGGCTGCCCACGCCGCGAGGCCTGCCGAAGCGTCCACGTGGGCACGGTGGCATCTTGTCTCGGGAAAGCCTGTGACCTCTCCAGGGACGTCTGGCTTTGCAGCTTGGCACCGTGGCGTGTGCACATCACACGCTTCCTCCCAAATGACCCCACGTCAAGGGGAATGGGGGCTGGGGTCCGGCAGGAGAGATGCTGGCCCTGGCCTCGGCCACCACTGCTCTCCAGACACTGTGGTCCCTGGCCTGGCCCTCCTGCTAAGGGTCTGAGCCAGAGAGAATGCCATCCGGCTAAAAGTCACAGACAACTCTGCTGAGCAGCGGATTGAACGAAGTAGAGGCTTGTTTCTCCCCACTGTAACGTATAGCATATGGTCCGTGGTTTAGGCCAGAGGGTGAAAGGGGACCGTGTCTTTCTCTTCCCAGCTTCTGGTGGCCCCGGCCGTCCTCGACGTTCCTTGGCTTGTGGCAACGTCACTCCAACCTTCTCAAGCTTCTTCCCTGTTGTCCCCGTGTCCAGACCTCTCCCTTTGCGTAAGGACACCTGTCATGTTAGACTGAGGTCCACCCTAACCTGTGTGACGATGTCCCCTAACTTGATTGCTCTGCAAAGACCCTATTTCTAAATAAAGTCACAGTCACAAGTTCCGGGGGACCTGGGTTGGGGGACACTGTGTAACCCAGCATGTCCTCTTTCTCTTTACCTCATGGGGGCCCCCCAAGGTCTGAGACAGCGGGCTCCTGCAGGAAGGCAGAGCCCGGCCTGATCACGCAGCCGGGGTGGCCTGAGGGGCCCTCTCCCCACCGTGTCTATATCTGTGCCCCAATTTTCCTCTCTGGACAAGGACGTCAGACTTACTCGGTGAGGCTCGCCCTAGCTGACCCCGTTTTAACCTTCATCGCCTCTGTAAAGACCCGACCTCAAAGACAGCCACGTTCTGAGGTCCTGGAGGTTAGGATTTCAACACGTAATTTTTTTGCGGGGGGGAGGCGCACAATGTGACGCCAGTCTGGGCAGCCCATTGCCTGCAGGGGGCACACAGACGCCTCGGGTTCGGTCCCAGGGCTCCCTAAAGACCTCGGTGGGGGCGAGACAGCCCCTTCAGCTGCATTTAGTGGGGAGCGATGGTGCTTCCCCTCGACCGTGGCCATCCCTGTCACTCACCTGCTTTTCCCTTCTTCCTGTCGGGATGATGGGGGAGGCTGGGGCGCTCCACGGCCCGGGGACGGAGGCCATGTGCCGGCAGCCCGGGCTTCTCCCCGAAATACTTCACCGCTGAACTCTACTGGCCCGAAATGTAATCAAACATTAAATTAGGAAAGGTCTCTGGGTCCAGCTCAGCCGGGGTAGAAAGCGGACGGGTTTCGGTCATTCAGGAAGCAGGCACGTCGCTACCTGTCTGTCACCAATACACAGACACTCGCCTGAGGGAGAGACTGAGCCCCATCAGGGTGCTTGGGGTAGAATCCAAACGCCCGGAGCCGGGTCTTGTCCATTAGCCGAAAACCGTGGCCTCCCTTGGTGGCACGGCTGGGAGCACCGGAGAGCGCGCTGTGTCCACTGACCGGCCGGTTCTGATTCACGTGCGCTGACGACACGCCTCTCGCGTCCGTGACGGGGAATAGACCAGCGCTGGTGTCGTGAGGAAGCCCTCTCGTCCGGGGCTGACCAGCAGCCAGGTTTCAGCGGCATGTTTACACAGACAGCGACGTCGGGTACGACCCCTGCCTGACCCAAGGCCACCCCCGTCTCAGTCGGCCGGGGCTGCCCTACTGGAGACGCCACAGACGGGCGGCTTGCATGACAGACGTGCATTGCTCGCAGACCTGGAGCCCGGACCTCCGAGGTCGGGGTGCCGGCAGGTTTAGCGCCCGGCGCGAGCCCACCTGCTGGCTCGTGGACCGTACCTTTTCCCCGGGTCGTCGAGTGGCAGAGCCATCTCCCCGGCGTCTCCTCCCGCAAGGGCGCCAGGCCATGGGCCCTCGTGACATCATCTCAGCCTTGTGATCTCCCCAAGGCCACACCTCCCCGTCCCATCGCCTTGAAGGTTAGGGCTTCCACATGTGAATTATGGGGGGACCCAAACGTGCAGTCCATAGTGTTCTTTTCCTTTAGTAGGTCCCCGGTGAGCTGCCGTCACCCAGGTAACCCCCCTCCCCAGCCCTGAGACCAGAATCTGCCCGCAGAAGCATCGCACGTCACAGAAAGGAGCGATCCAATGACCAGAGGTATCTTCTCGGCCGGGGCAATGCCCCAAAGAACAAGAGGGAGCTCTGCTCACGCCCAGCTCCATCTCCCTGAGCTCAGGAGGGGCGACGGAGCCCGGGGAGGCTGCAGGGCCCCCCAGCGAGGGGACGTGAAGTGACCTTCCAAGGCCGTCCGCTTGCGGTCAGCCAGGGGTGTGGCTTCCTCTTCAGATGACGTGACTGTCTTTCGAGGCAGTCCTTCCCACCTTCATGAGGCCACTTCCTCCCCG
>NW_011888923.1:2660044-2660677 GCF_000151845.1 Pteropus vampyrus
CTGTAAAGACCCGACCTCAAAGACAGCCACGTTCTGAGGTCCTGGAGGTTAGGATTTCAACACGTAATTTTTTTGCGGGGGGGAGGCGCACAATGTGACGCCAGTCTGGGCAGCCCATTGCCTGCAGGGGGCACACAGACGCCTCGGGTTCGGTCCCAGGGCTCCCTAAAGACCTCGGTGGGGGCGAGACAGCCCCTTCAGCTGCATTTAGTGGGGAGCGATGGTGCTTCCCCTCGACCGTGGCCATCCCTGTCACTCACCTGCTTTTCCCTTCTTCCTGTCGGGATGATGGGGGAGGCTGGGGCGCTCCACGGCCCGGGGACGGAGGCCATGTGCCGGCAGCCCGGGCTTCTCCCCGAAATACTTCACCGCTGAACTCCACTGGCCCGAAATGTAATCAAACATTAAATTAGGAAAGGTCTCTGGGTCCAGCTCAGCCGGGGTAGAAAGCGGACGGGTTTCGGTCATTCAGGAAGCAGGCACGTCGCTACCTGTCTGTCACCAATACACAGATGCCTCGCCTGAGGGAGAGACTGAAGCCCCATCAGGGTGCTTGGGGTAGAATCCAAACGCCCGGAGCCGGGTCTTGTCCATTAGCCGAAAACCGTGGCCTCCCTTGGTGGCACGGCTGGG
>NW_011888923.1:2661571-2663164 GCF_000151845.1 Pteropus vampyrus
CACACCTCGTCCCCGGAGACAGACCGGGCATGAGCCTTTCGGTTCACGGTCTTCTCGGCTCTTGGGTTTACAGCATGCGGACCATCCCACTCTTTTAATAGAAGGGGTGCTCGTTACTGCCTAGCCGCCTCTAAAAGTTCTGCCATCTTCTGCCGATAAGGCGACATTGGGGGCTTGCGAAATCTGAGCAATGGTCAGCATTGATGTGACTAAGGAATCTAGGGGCCGCTTCATGAGAGGTGACTCGTAGTTACCCCGGGGTTCAAGGGCGGCCCCTTCCCAGCTCTTCCCCGAGCCCTGAAGGTGATTCAGAAAAGATAAGGCAGCGAAGGGCCGGAGTGACGGCTGGTACCTCCGACCTGCACCGTGTCGGGAGCACTGGGCGATAGGCGCTGACCCCCTGGCCAGCTCTCTGTGCCCGCAGAACCCAGCTGCTTCTGCAGGCTTGGACCTCATTCTCTGGCCTGGCCGAGAAATAGTTAAGAGCTGCAGAAAGTGATGGTTCCATCTCCCAGTGCCTTGAAGTCTCTACGTCCAATGACCATTATGAAAGCCGAACCTTTGATGTACTTGCTAAAAATGGCACATCCTGCCTGCATTGGCCAAGAGTCGCGCCTGCTGAAAAATAGCCACTGGCCTCGGCCAGAGCCTCCTCAGGCTGCCGTGGCCTGTGAAGGTCAAGATCCGGCAGAGCTCAAGTGCGTTCAGGCCTGAGGCCCAGTGCGGCTCATGGAGGCTGCATCGTGCAAACCAGCCCCACCCGACCCCTGGCTGAGTGGAGCCTCCGTGTTCTCACAGGCAGGAACCCACGAGGGTGGAGGGCGGGTCGACGCCAAGGCCTCGAGCCACCTGCCCAGGCAGCTCCGGACACCTCCGTCTCTGTCCTGTCTGTGCTCCCGAGTTTTGGTTTTAGCCCCCAGGGAGGTGACAGGTGTTGGAGTCTGAGTGCGTGGAGGCAGCGCTCACCGTCCCCCACCCCCATGCCCAGTCTTGACCCCTGGAACCTGTGACAAGGGACTTTCTAATGGCAGAAGGGACTTTGCAGATGGAGTTGAGGTAAGGACCTTGGGGTGGGAGAGGGTTCTGCATTATCGAGCTGGGCCCCGAGCGATCTCAAGCTTCTTCACGGGAGACAGGCAGGAGGCTCAGAGTGAGGCGGGCCGGGCGATGATGGCAGCCGAGGCCGGAGCGAGGAGGCCCCGGGCCGAGGGGCGTGGGCAGCTCCGGAAGCCGGAGATGGCAGGGGCACCCGCTGCCCTCCGGCCTCCAGCCCTGCCAACCCAGCTTTGGGCTTCAGAGCTCCAGCACCGTGAAATAATAAATCTGTGTTTTTAAGCCACAGCATGCGTAGTAATTTGTTACAGCAGCAACGAAAAAATAAAACTAACACTAAAACGCGCCCCGCGCTGGAGTGGGGTGGGGGGAGCGTGTGCTGCCAGGTCCGTCGCCTCATGCGGGGTCCGCCTGTAGGGAGAGCAAAGGCTTGATGGGGGCTGGGGCTGTTTAGACGGAGGGAAACTGAGGCCTGGGAGTGTGTGGCCCCCTGCCCGAGGTCACACGGGACAGAGCAAACCAGAGGCCCTTCCGGGGTCA
>NW_011888923.1:2664084-2666107 GCF_000151845.1 Pteropus vampyrus
TGCTGTCTCTGTCACCACTTGTCCCTTTCTTGGGTGGATCCCTGGGGTGACCAGTTCTGACCTTAGGCAGTTAAAGGAGATTAAACATAAAGAGTGGCTGGCAGGGCGGACGTGTCCAGACCCTCTGTCCAGACCCTCCGCGTGGTCACCCCCGCTGCCCTGCCCAGCGTGCGGCTTTTCACGCTTGCCAGAGCGGGGGTCTCCGGGCTCGTGTCAGAATGCGGATTCTGACTCCTTAGGTCTGGGCCAGGGCGTGGGAATCTGCGTTTTCAACACGCTCCGGCTGATGCCTGCGGTGGCCCAGAGACCCCACTCCGAGCCCAAAGTCCCACGAGGCTGGTGCCGGAACTGTCGTGCTGGTGGGTGCACCTCTTCCCCTTTGTGATTCTGTGACCTGGAGCGGAGCAAGCGCACAGTAGGTGCTCGATAAACGCTGGCAAGGTGTGCGGGCAGGTGGCCGTCTGCGTTGGGGGCTGGCGCTGGAGCCGTTCCCCGAGGCGGCTCGGATCCTGTCTCTGTGCGTGAGGACGGCGGGCCCTGCCCTGCTCGGTGGGGATCCTGGTCCCCCCAGTCGAGATCCTGCAGAGGCTCAGATAGAGTTGGTCTCCCCGCCCCTCGTCCCCGATCATTCTTCTTGCTCGTCTTCGTTACCTGGCGGCACACCTGGCCCAGGCGTTCGCCCCGCCGCTGCCCCTCCCCCACTGAGTGGGTTTGGAAAACTTCCTCGACTTTTCCAAGCCAGTTTCTTTTTCCTTAAAACGGTGCTGCTTGCCATCACCCAGAGTTACCACGGGGATAAGGGGGACAGTGTGCTAAGCAAGGGGCTGGGGGTGTCAAATACCCTTTTCATGTATTAGCAGTTTACCTCAAACGCCCTGCCCACCACCCACCCTTACCCAGGCGATTTCAGATTCAGGAGCCATGTCGGGGGTCACTTCTGCCTGGAAGCCTGCCCTGATTTTCTCAGGGTGAATCAGTCACCCTTTCTCTGTGTCCCATGACGTGTTTGCTGTCACCACCGACCGACCAATGACTGGGCTTCTGCAGGTCTCTCGTGAGGGTCTGTATCCTTGGCACCTGGCTCAGCACCTGGCATTTAGGGTTTGCTCCTGAGGAAGTTAGTCTTGGGGAGCAGAGAACCAGGGAGAGAAACTGAGGCGGTGGGCAGAGTTGGGGCCCCTGACGCTTTTGGGGGTCAGGAGGCAGCCCACAGAAGAGAAGACGGTACCAGCTCAGCTTCGGCTCCAGTTTTAAGAGGGAGGTTTGAAGGGGCTCCATGCCCCTCTCTGGTCTGAACCCCTCGCTCCCTTGGGGCTGTCCTCAGGCTTCGGAGAACTGTCTATCGACGGTGACTGGACTTGGGCAATCGTGGCTTCGGGGCCGACTCAGGGGAATCCAGATTTGTCAGCCACCGGGAACAAGATGCGGCACCCTTCAATCCCCCCCAGCCCGATGGGGAAGAAAAGTTCCCCTGGCAACCTTCTGGTCATCCTTCGAGACCCAATTCAGGCTGCCCCTTCCCTCTACCCCGACACACGAGGTCCCAGCCCTACTCGGGCCAAGTTTAGGGTCCACACGCTCCCCAGGTACCGGAACCCGCTGGAGAACGGACATCGGTCACTGACCTTGACTCCCCAAGCTGGTCCTCGGGTTGGGCACACAGTAGCTGCTCAGTGACCGTCGGAGTACATGGATGATGCTTTGTGTCTTTCACATCCACCTTGTCTTTACGAGGCTTCTGCTAACTAGATTTGCAAAGCCCCCGGCCTGTGCCCCGGACAAGCCCACACTCTCGGTTTCTGGGGGCGCAGGGCTCCGTCTGGAGTCAGCCCCCGAGATCTCTGCAGCGCGCTCAAGAGGGCAGGGCCCGATCGCGGGGCGGGCATTGATTTTTGTCTTTATGATTTGGGCTGTGATTGATTTTCTCAGGTGGAAGCTTCGCACTTAATGAAGTGAGGGCTGCCCAGCTCCATCCAGACAGGGCTACGGGCAAGGACAATTACCCTTCTGGTGACAGCTTCTC
>NW_011888923.1:2666772-2674543 GCF_000151845.1 Pteropus vampyrus
GGACGGGCCTGGGAGCGGGTACGTGTGCTCCGATTTTGGGGGACTGGCTCTGAGAGTTACCGACTTTCTCAGAATGAGAGTCCCCAGGATGGAACGAGCTGGGTTCTGAGCAGGTCGCACCACTTGGAGCCCTCATTAGTGTTTGTTTTCCGATGTTCCGGGGAATGCTCGCTCGATGACATTGTGCAAATAGAATCTTTAAAAAGCGTGTGCTGCGTTTAACCGGCAGGAACAAACAGACGCAGGCAAAGTAGCCTGTCGGAGGGCCCTGTCACGGGGAGGACAGTTACCCTCTGCGCCTGGTAATTATTCCACTAATCGTAAGCAGAGACGACTGGGCGCCTGGCTCCCCGCTCTCCGCAAGAACTGGGGGTCAGAGGACACTCGCCTCCAGCTGCAGAGCCCCAACTCCCCACCGCCGGGGAGGGTCCGGCGGTACCTGGGCTCTGCGGGATGGGGGTCTCTGGACTCCAGTCCGGGGTATTGGGGTCTCCGGCTGAGTGGGACCAGAGTATCACTCGGGGATGGGGACCAGGAGCAGGGCAGCCGGAGCACCACTTTTCTGGGGGAGCAGAGGGGACTCTGGTCCTCCCTAGGATCTTGGGGGGTGTCAGGGTCCCCGCCGTAGCAGATACCAACCTAGCCGCCTGAAGCACAGGTTCGTTGTCACAGTAAGTCCATCGCGGTCCCCCCGGCCACGGTGGACGGTGGGCAGGGCTGGCCGCTTCTGGGGGCTCCGGGCAAAGTCCATTTCCTTGCCTTTTTCGGGTCTCGAGGCCCCGGGCTCCTCCCCCCGCGGTGGCCGGCGGGGGGGTTCCGGGCTGCTCTCTCTCTGGTCCTCTCTCTCCTGCCTCCTCGTCCCAGCCGAGGATCCTCGTGATGACATGCGGCCGCCGTCACGTCTGCCGAGTAGCCGCCCTTCCTTCCCTTTTGCCACGGAGACTGTCATCGTCACAGGTCCTGGGGGTCACATCTCTAGTGGCCGTTCCTCCGTCTCCCACAGGTGACAAATGCGTCGTGCCTCAGAGCACAACTAGCTTGTTTCCTGCGATCTGCTTTTTCACGCAGGGGCTGGAGCCTGGGGACCCGGGTCTCGTCTCGGCAAATGTCACTCTCTGGGACGCACATACTCAGCCTCTGGGAGCGTCAAGCTGCTGTTCCTCCAACGAGAATGAAGCCACTTGTCCTGACTGTGTCCCCCTGGGAAAAACGAAACAGGGAGGTCGATATGCAAATGCTTCGAAACGTGTAAATGCCACAAAACGAATCGTGATTGTTCCGGCTTTTCTGCGGAGAGTGATTTCAGTCCATTGTCTCCGAAGCCCGAGCTCTCGTGGCCTCGCAGGAGCTCCCTGAGGTCTCTGGAACTTTCCTTCCATCCGCCAGGCCCAACCCCACGCCAGCGCCGGCCCAGGAGACAATGGGCCGGTGGCCCCTGTGCAGAGGCGCTGACCTCGCCCAGACCTGCGCCTCGGGGTGGACGGCGAGCCTGCCTGCATGCTGTCAGCCCTTGGGTCACAGGACATAGCCCACGTGGGGCGTCCACTGGAGACAAGGCCACAGTCTCTGTTCCATTGTCCCAGCAGCTTCACGGTCAAAACCCTAACCCAGGAGCCGCCATCGATGAGTTTTGACAAATGCGCACCCCCGTGTGACTCCAAGCCTTTCGAGCTTGGACCCGAAAGCTCCATCCCGCCCCGGCCAGTCAGGCCCCTAGGTGGCCAGTAGTGGGAACTTTCAAGGTCATAGATTAAGTTCGGCTGTTGTCACGGAGCCGTCTGTGCTGTTCCTGGCCTCTGTCGCCCACCACCTGTGTGACCACACGCACCGTTCCTTCCTTTCTGTTGCTGACGGTGTGTGTGTCTACGCCGAGCTTCTTCGCCCACGGTCCTGGAGATGGATCCTGGGCCGTTTCCGGTTCCAGGCTGTTCCGACTAAAGCTGCCGTGAGCGACCCGTGAGAGTCTGCTCAGTGTCCTGAATGCCCTGCATTCTGCCCACATGATCCCCGGCTCGGGAAAGGAGGCCTGGCGGTGACTCTGGGGGTCACGGCGCCTGAGGGGAGCCCTCGGGCTCGGATGGGAGGGGGCTGCCAGGGCCTCGTCTGCAGGGCGGATGGGCACATCCTCGGAGTGTCTCGTTCCAACACGGCGCTCCGACCCCCTGGGCCCCTGTCCCGGCCCCTTCCCGTGGCTCCGGGGCCTCGTGGCTGTTCGCGTCTGTGCGCGTGAGCCCTGGGTTTCTGCTGCCTGCACACTGTTCACTTAACAATGTGACGGTGACTGCAGGACAAGCGTGCCGCCCTGAAGGAGCAGCAGAGTCTGTGCGGTAAGCGGATGATGAACACCAGGGTTTGTGGGTTCTGCTCTGGGAAGATTTATAGCCTGGATGCTGTATTATCTGGCTAATCGTTTCCTGTCCAAATGGCCTGGGACTTGCACCCAGAGCCTCAGCCAGTTCACGGTATTCTGGGCCCAGGAGGAACAGACAAGCCGCGTGGCTTCTCCCCGCACGGCTGAGATCCGCGGATTCGGAGCTTGCCCTTCATCCCGGACTGGAAGACGGAGGCGAGGAAGCAGCTTGCCGCACCGTCCCCTCCTCCTGGCCTCTGCTGCCCCCTGTGTGACAGACACAAGGGCCTCGGAGCCCTGTGAGGTGACAGCCCACAGGATTCAGTGCAAACTGGGCCCTGACACTCCTGGGCCCCGCTCTGAGCCCTGGGCGTCTGTGAGGAGCCACGTCCCTTCACAGGGAGCCCTGAGCTGACACCGGTTCCAGCCGGCTTCCTGGTGCAAATGTCAGAGCCAGGAGGCCGAGGACGCTGTGGAGGGGCCGCCTGCTTTGTCACACTTAAACGGAGACACTCAGCTCTGGAGGGGGCAAGGTGGCAGCTGGCCAGGAGCTTGCTGTGGGGCCGGGCAAGTCTGATCACTGTCCTCTGTCCTCCTTGTCGTACTGTGGGGCCAGTGGGCTGTGTGAGTCCTTTCTGGTGATGGGGGTCCAAGCCCAGCTGGAGAAGCCGGCTGGGACCTTCGCGCCAGAGGAGAGAACGGGGTGGTGACGGCCGGCTGCCTGTCTGGCTCCCTGCTTCTGAAGGAACGGGAGCTCCAGATGAGAGACGCGACCTGAGCCCTCGGGGACGGCCTGGCACGGAAGGCCCAGAGCAGGGGCTGCGCTGGCGTCTCCCTGCCAGGGGCTTCCTGCCCTCGGGGTTTCAAGTGCTCGGGCCCTTTGCCAGAGGAAAAAGTTCCCAGTCAGGCTCAAAGAATATGCAGTTTTCTCTGTCCCGTGCTCTTCCCAATGTGGGGGCGGGCAACTCCAGACCTTCCCCCTGCTCTGCCACTACTGTGCCCCCAGGACCCCACTGCTGCAGAGAGCTTGAGGGGGAACCACGGGCTGGTCCAGGTTACCCAGGGGCTCAAGGCACGTTGACGATAGCAGCGTTGACTATCATGGGGGCCACGTGACTGGGTTCGTGGGTCTGTCCTGCAAGCATCTGGGTAGGAAACCCAAGTTCCTATCATGTCCAGTGAGCAGAGTGGACAATACTGACCACTGTGGGTAACGCTGACCCACGTGGATAACGTTGACCACTGTGGGTAACGCTGACCTGTGTGGGTAGTGATGACCCGTGTGGATAATAGTGACTCGTGTGGGTAACGTTGACCATGTGGGTAACATTGACCACTGTGAGTAACGTTGACCTGTGTGGGTAACATTGACCCGTGTGGATAATGATGACCCATGTGGATATTGTTGACCCGTGTGGGTAGCGTTGTCCACTGGACCAACAGCCCCAGGGGAGACGCAGGGCAGAACCGGGACCGCGTGGGGCTTGGAAGGCCCACACCAGATCTAGCCCAACCAGGGTGAAACCCTCAGTGACAGGAGCGCCCTCACCGTGGGCAGCGAGAGGCAGCGGGAGGTGTGAGTGGGCGTCTGGGGTCACGACCGTGCTCCACGGCTCGACCCTGGTGCTGGTTACTCGGGTGCGCTCTCCGTGACAAGTCACCCGCACACGTTCTGATCTCGACACCTCCCTAAATGGCCTTCGGAGCCCAACACAACAGTTTAAAAGTTGGCCACGCTGCTCGAAAGACCGTACTGAGTTCTGGTAAAAGTCGGGGTGGGGCGGTCCCAGGTCTTCCTCTTGGGAGCACGAGTTGGCAATTTAAAGGGACTTCTGAAGTTCATATTCTTTAGGGGAGTAATTCTACTTCTGGGAGTCTATCCTAAGAGAATACTAATATATAAAGGTAAAACGCATGTCCTAGGATGTTCTTCGCTGCAAACTCACATAAAGTTTTTAGAAGCCTAAATATCCAGTGGTTAAAAAAAGAGATCACTACATCCCTGATAAAATGACCACAATGAGAAAGACTGACAAAAATCGGATATTGACGAGGTGTTGATATTGATAAGGACACGAAGCAACCAGGCCGCTCACACGTTGTCAGTAAGAGACAAAAGCGATCTAACCGCTTTGGAAACAATGTAGCATTTTCTCATCGAGAAAGTTGTATATTTACGACTCAGCAATTGTAACTAGGTTTTACCCAGGAGAATGACAGCACATATCCCCCAAAAGGCACGCACAGAAATATCCACATCTGCTTTACTTATAACGCACAGAACCTGGAGATCACCCAGGTGGCCATAACGGATAAACAAATGATGGTGCATTCGCACGACAGAAAACCACTCAGCAGGAACGGGGATGCGTCAGCGAACAGGCAGCACGTGGGCGGGCCTCGCAGGCACCGTCCTGGGAAAAAGAACCTGAACCATAAGGAATACGCGTTGTGTGGTCCCGTCGACAGCAAGTTCCAGAACAAGGAGACCCGACCTGGGTTGCGAAGATCAGATCGAGGTGGCCCGAGGGGTGTCGCGTGGGGCGGGGCCGGGGAACGGTCTTGGTGACGGCATGTTCCACGTCTCCGTGACGAGGAGTGTCGCACGACCGTGAATGATTCGTCAAAATCCGTGGAACGGTATGTTCAGGACCTGTGCGACCCACATGGCACATACATTTTATCTAAACAAACAAACTTGTAAACACAGATGGAACCACGGTCAGCAGGTTTGCCGATTACGATGCCGTGGGTTAGCTATTTTAAAACTATTTCCTCGTTATTCCGATCTGGAGCAAATGAGTAAATATACCAAGAATAATGGGAGCGGAATCTCTCATGGACAGAGAAGCGCCTTCCGATGCAGCTTGGAGGAAGGTGAGGTGTGTCTCATGGCCTGGAATTGGAGGGACCAGTGCGAATTCATTTCTGCATGTGCGTGTGTCTGTGCGCATGTGTGCGCACACACACACACACACACACACACAGACGTGCATATGGATGTGCACATAGAAGTGTATAAACACATGTGTATAAATATATCTCTATATGTTTATGTTATATTTATACTCGTTCTTTTTTTCTTTATTTCTTCCTTCTTTTCTCTTTCTCCCTTGTCTTTTTCCTTCTTTTTCTGGCATTCATCTATCGTCTATTTCTTCATCATCTGTCATTTTTCTACTAATCATCTAACTCTCTATATCTATTATCTATCTTCCATTTATCTATCAATCATCTATATATCTATCATCTATCCATCCAACCATCCATTCATCCATCCATCCATCCATCTGTCCATCCATCTGTCCATCCATCCATCTGTCCATCCATCCACATATCTATCATCTATCCATCCATCCATCCATCTATCTGTCCATCCATCCACATATCTATCATCTATCCATCCATCCATCCATCTATCTGTCCATCCATCCACATATCTATCATCTATCCATCCACCATTCATCCATCCATCCATCCATCTGTCCATCCATCTGTCCATCCATCCATCTGTCCATCCATCCACATATCTATCATCTATCCATCCATCCATCCATCTATCTGTCCATCCATCCACATATCTATCATCTATCCATCCAACCATCCTTTTATCCATCCATCCATCCGTCCATCCATCTGTCCATCCATCCACATATCTATCATCTATCTATCCATGCGTCTGTGTATTTATCTATGCATCGACCACCCATCTGTCATCTCTCCCTTAGGTCTGTCCACTGAGAGGACATGGAAGCCACGACATCCAATTTCAGTGATTACTCCTTGCCTCGCACCCAGATTCTGGCTCCTAAGATCATTTCTATCCAAAGGAACTGGGATTCCTCGGAGAAAAGGCTGATGTCAGGCCCCAGGCAGGGAAAGCACAAGGCGAATCTGGAGGGCTTTCTGTTTCCATCAGGAAGTAAGAAAGTGCTCGAACAATGATGGGTTATTCAAAGGACGTGGGGCCAGCTGGGACAACTGGAGCATCCAAATAAGTAACTGTAGTAATGGATTATAATCCACCGATGAAACAAAACCAATGAATCCATACCGATAGAAGTCAATGAATGAATAAAGAAACCTGGAGAAGGGAAAGCTCTGTTTACTTTAGAATTTCCCCCGAATAAAGGACTTAGAAAGCCATTCATGGGTGCTAAAACCAGTGGGTGAGAGTCAGATAATGCACAGGCTACTCGTAGAATCCTTGTCTCGCCCACGAACGACTTCGTAATTATGACGGGAGAGAGTAATTTTACAGCGGGGAGCCCTGGAGGACACAGCCTTAACCAGGAGATCACGGGAGGGGACGCCACGTGCTTCCCGAGGATGGGGACACAGCGTCCCTCCTGCGCCCAGCTGATGAAAATGCACAACCCGCATCTGACCACGGGAAGGACACAAACACGGAGAGAGCCGCGTTCAGAAAGTGACCGGTCTTTCCTCGCCAGAAACATCAAGGTCAAGGAGGAGAAAGAAATGGAGATAGAAAAGTTTCCGTCTGGGGAAGCCGCCGGCAGAGACGGGGAGAGTGAGGGGCTGGGTCCTGGGCCCCCGAAGCTGTGCAGGGCGCCGGGGGGCCCGCGGCTGGCACGTGAGGCTGGCGGACGGGCGGCTGGGTCGTGTCCCTGTTAAACGTCCCGATTTCGATAACTAGGCCGTGGCTTTGTGTTTTCGTTCTTAGGAAGGTGGGTGGGGGTGGGGGCGGGGCAAAGACGAAGCAAATGGTACAAATGGAAGCGGCTGGTGAATTTGGTGCAGGGTCTCTGGGGGCTACCTGTGTCATCCTTGCGACTCTCCTACAGGGTCGAAGCCGCACGCAAATAAAAGACTTGGACGGAGGAAGCCGGCAGAGCGGATTTCTGGATGTGACTTCATGGGCGCAGGACGAACGGGCCCTGGGCAACCGCTGGCCTCGGAAGGACGAGAAATGCGTGGAGTGAATTCGACCGCGTGTGATCGACAGCTGGTGGCCGTGCCTGTCGGCTCCGCTGAGAGCAGGTGCGGGTCTTGCCTCTGGCGAGCCCCGGAGCGGCGGGGAAGGCGGGCCGGAGCAGGTGGCCTTGTGAGCTGCTGGAGCTCAGGGCGCAGGGCGCTGCTGGCTGTAGGCGGGGCTGGCAGCCCCCCCAGAAGGCTCAGTTCTTCCGATCCCCCTCGCGCGTGGAAGGAAGAAGGAAAAATGTGACCCGGGCCGGCGGGCACTGTGCTCATGCTGGTCCCCTGGTCCGTTAATGCACGTCTGCGGAATGGCGAGTCCCCCGCCCCCATCCCCTGGAGTGGCTGTGGGGAGCCCCTGTAATTGTTCTTTTGCTTTTTGTGATGTTTTCTCTTTTTCCCATTACTTACTGGCCTGGCAACTTCGCGATGCCGCCGAAAGCAGATTCCAGAGGCTCCTGGCAGGACTGGAGAGAAGCAAGCTCC
>NW_011888923.1:2674593-2677073 GCF_000151845.1 Pteropus vampyrus
ATCTGTCCATCCATCCACATATCTATCATCTATCTATCCATGCGTCTGTGTATTTATCTATGCATCGACCACCCATCCGTCATCTCTCCCTTAGGTCTGTCCACTGGGAGGACATGGAAGCCACGACGCCCAATTTCAGTGATTACTCCTTGCCTCGCACCCAGATTCTGGCTCCTAAGATCATTTCTGTCCAAAGGAGCTGGGATTCCTCGGAGAAAAGGCTGATGTCAGGCCCCAGGCAGGGAAAGCACAAGGCGAAACTGGAGGGCTTTCTGTTTCCATCAGGAAGTAAGAAAGTGCTCGAACAATGATGGGTTATTCAAAGGACATGGGGCCAGCTGGGACAACTGGAGCGTCCAAATAAGTAACTGTAGTAATGGATTATAATCCACCGATGAAACAAAGCCAATGAATCCATACCGATAGAAGTCAATGAATGAATAAAGAAACCTGGAGAAGGGAAAGCTCTGTTTACTTTAGAATTTCCCCCGAATAAAGGACTTAGAAAGCCATTAATGGGTGCTGAAACCAGTGGGTGACAGTCAGATAATGCACAGGCTACTCGTAGAATCATTGTCTCGCCCATGAACGACTTCGTAATTATGACAGGAAAGAGTAATTTTACAGCGGGGAGCCCTGGAGGACACAGCCTTAACCAGGAGATCCCGGGAGGGGACGCCACGTGCTTCCCGAGGACGGGGACACAGCGTCCCTCCTGCGCCCAGCTGATGAAAATGCACAACCCGCATCTGATCACGGGAAGGACACAAACACGGAGAGAGCCGCGTTCAGAAAGGGACCGGTCTTTCCTCGCCAGAAACATCAAGGTCAAGGAGGAGAAAGAAATGGTGACAGAAAAGTTTCCGTCTGGGGAAGCCGCCGGCAGAGACAGGGAGAGTGAGGGGCTGGGTCCTGGGCCCCCGAAGCTGTGCAGGGCGCCGGTGGGCCCGCGGCTGGCACGTGAGCGTGGCGGACGGGTGGCTGGGTCGTGTCCCTGTTAAACGTCCGGATTTCGATAACTAGGCCGTGGCTTTGTGTTTTCGTTCTTAGGAAGGTGGGTGGGGGTGGGGGCGGGGCAAAGACGAAGCAAATGGTACAAATGGAAGCGGCTGGTGAATTTGGTGCAGGGTCTCTGGGGGCTACCTGTGTCATCCTTGCGACTCTCCTACAGGGTCGAAGCCGCACGCAAATAAAAGACTTGGACGGAGGAAGCCGGCAGAGCGGATTTCTGGATGTGACTTCATGGGCGCAGGACGAACGGGCCCTGGGCAACCGCTGGCCTCGGAAGGACGAGAAATGCGTGGAGTGAATTCGACCGCGTGTGATCGACAGCTGGTGGCCGTGCCTGTCGGCTCCGCTGAGAGCAGGTGCGGGTCTTGCCTCTGGCGAGCCCCGGAGCGGCGGGGAAGGCGGGCCGGAGCAGGTGGCCTTGCGAACTGTCGGAGCGCAGGGCGCAGGGCGCTGCTGGCTGCAGGCGGGGCTGGCAGCCCCCCGGAGGGCTCAGTCCTTCCGATCCCCCTCGCGCGTGGAAGGAAGAAGGAAAAATGTGACCCGGGCCGGCGGGCGCTGTGCTCATGCTGATCCCCTGGTCCGTTAATGCACGTCTGCGGAACGGCGAGTCCCTCGCCCCCATCCCCCTGAGTGGCTGTGGGGAGCCCCTGTAATTGTTCTTTTGCTTTTTGTGATGTTTTCTCTTTTTCCCATTACTTACTGGCCTGGCAACTTCGCGATGCCGCCGAAAGCAGATTCCAGAGGCTCCTGGCAGGACTGGAGAGAAGCAAGCTCCTGGGGAGAGGCCACAGCCCCAGCAGAGGCTGGCAGGCAGGAGGCTCTGTCCAGCCTGAACTATAAAGGGTCCAGGCAGGGAAATGCTGGGGACACAACTTGGGTGACCTTATCCAGCAAGAAGAGAGTCAGCACAGCCGAAACGCTGTGGGCCCCAGGCATAGACACCGACGTGAGCCCGAAGGGCAGAGTTCAGAGACGGACGACCACCCCGGCGGCCTGCCTGCCCAGCCCGACCACACGCCATGTCACTCAGCCAGACTCAGCCAGAGAGCTTTTCATCACGCCGAATGCCTTCTCTTCCCGGCACAGACCACAACCACCGGAGCACCGGTCGGCAGGGAGCCCCGGGGAAGCAGGGAAGGAGAGCTCAGAGAGCGGGCCTGCCTGCGTGAGCTCACCCGTGGCCAGAGGGCTGGGAAGCCCGGCTGGCTCAGAGGTGGGGGTGTCCACTGGCCCAGGGCGGGGTCCTGGCTTTGCCGTGCACGTGGGGTCTGCGTGCGGGAAGGTTTGGAGTGTGATGGGGAGGGATCTTCTGCCTGCTCCAGGCACAGCTGTGCCGCAGGAACCCGGTGTCTGTCACACTCCCCGGGGGCGCCGGGGGGACACAGTGTGTGATGGTGGCCTCTGCAGGGAGAGTGGCTGTTACTAGGGTTTTGTGTTGTCCGCATGCCCAGGTCACTCCTTTTTGAAGC
>NW_011888923.1:2677563-2678112 GCF_000151845.1 Pteropus vampyrus
GGGACACAACTTGGGTGACCTTATCCAGCAAGAAGAGAGTCAGCACAGCCGAAACGCTGTGGGCCCCAGGCATAGACACCGACGTGAGCCCAAAGGGCAGAGTTCAGGGATGGACGACCACCCCGGCGGCCTGCCTGCCCAGCCCGACCACACGCCATGTCACTGGGACCACAACCACCGGAGCACCGGTCGGCAGGGAGTCCCGGGGAAGCAGGGAAGGAGAGCTCAGAGAGCAGGCCTGCCTGCGTGAGCTCACCCGTGGCCAGAGGGCTGGGAAGCCCGGCTGGCTCAGAGGTGGGGGCGTCCACTGGCCCAGGGCGGGGTCCTGGCTTTGCCATGCATTTGGGTTCTGCGTGTGGGAAGGTTTGGAGTGTGATGGGGAGGGATCTTCTGCCTGCTCCAGGCACAGCTGTGCCGCAGGAACCCAGTGTCTGTCACACTCCCCGGGGGCGCCGGGGGACACAGTGTGTGATGGTGGCCTCTGCAGGGAGAGTGGCTGTTACTAGGGTTTTGTGTTGTCCGCATGCCCAGGTCACTCCTTTTTGAAGC
>NW_011888923.1:2680827-2686296 GCF_000151845.1 Pteropus vampyrus
GGGGCAAAGACGAAGCAAATGGTACAAATGGAAGCGGCTGGTGAATTTGGTGCAGGGTCTCTGGGGGCTACCTGTGTCATCCTTGCGACTCTCCTGCAGGGTCGAAGCCGCACGCAAATAAAAGACTTGGGCGGAGGAAGCCGGCAGAGCGGATTTCTGGATGTGACTTCATGGGCGCAGGACGAATGGGCCCTGGGCAACCGCTGGCCTCGGAAGGACGAGAAATGCGTGGAGTGAATTCGACTGCGTGTGATCGACAGCTGGTGGCCGTGCCCGTCGGCTCCGCTGAGAGCAGGTGCGGGTCTTGCCTCTGGCGAGCCCCGGAGCGGCGGGGAAGGCGGGCCGGAGCAGGTGGCCTTGCGAACTGTCGGAGCGCAGGGCGCAGGGCGCTGCTGGCTGCAGGCGGGGCTGGCAGCCCCCCGGAGGGCTCAGTCCTTCCGATCCCCCTCGCGCGTGGAAGGAAGAAGGAAAAATGTGACCCGGGCCGGCGGGCGCTGTGCTCATGCTGATCCCCTGGTCCGTTAATGCACGTCTGCGGAACGGCGAGTCCCTCGCCCCCATCCCCCTGAGTGGCTGTGGGGAGCCCCTGTAATTGTTCTTTTGCTTTTTGTGATGTTTTCTCTTTTTCCCATTACTTACTGGCCTGGCAACTTCGCGATGCCGCCGAAAGCAGATTCCAGAGGCTCCTGGCAGGACTGGAGAGAAGCAAGCTCCTGGGGAGAGGCCACAGCCCCAGCAGAGGCTGGCAGGCAGGAGGCTCTGTCCAGCCTGAACTATAAAGGGTCCAGGCAGGGAAATGCTGGGGACACAACTTGGGTGACCTTATCCAGCAAGAAGAGAGTCAGCACAGCCGAAACGCTGTGGGCCCCAGGCATAGACACCGACGTGAGCCCAAAGGGCAGAGTTCAGGGATGGACGACCACCCCGGCGGCCTGCCTGCCCAGCCCGACCACACGCCATGTCACTCAGCCAGACTCAGCCAGAGAGCTTTTCATCACGCCGAATGCCTTCTCTTCCCGGCACAGACCACAACCACCGGAGCACCGGTCGGCAGGGAGTCCCGGGGAAGCAGGGAAGGAGAGCTCAGAGAGCAGGCCTGCCTGCGTGAGCTCACCCGTGGCCAGAGGGCTGGGAAGCCCGGCTGGCTCAGAGGTGGGGGTGTCCACTGGCCCAGGGCGGGGTCCTGGCTTTGCCGTGCACGTGGGGTCTGCGTGCGGGAAGGTTTGGAGTGTGATGGGGAGGGATCTTCTGCCTGCTCCAGGCACAGCTGTGCCGCAGGAACCCAGTGTCTGTCACACTCCCCGGGGGCGCCGGGGGACACAGTGTGTGATGGTGGCCTCTGCAGGGAGAGTGGCTGTTACTAGGGTTTTGTGTTGTCCGCATGCCCAGGTCACTCCTTTTTGAAGCTGGAGGGGACCAATGTCGCTGTCTCTCTTTATATGAGACAGAGGAGCTGGTGATGCAAACAGGTTCTCGGTGGTCAGGGTCTGCACAGTGAGCCGTGGGGGGAGCTGGCTGTCCTCCAGCTGGGCACCCCTGTGCCTACCTCGTCCCACCCCGTCTCATCGTTGGTATTTAAGGTTGACAGACAATGAGGCACGGCAGCAGGGGGCGGGCGCGCCCAGCCACCTCGGCTGCCTCCCGCGATGGGAGAGCTGGCTGCCTAGGCCCGTCCTCCCACTGGTCAGATTTCTGGCCTTGGTCGAACAGACACGCATTTCTCGCATCTTTCGTGGAGGGGTTACGCTGGGTGACTCCCTCAAAGCAAGGCCCATGAGCTCCACTCCAGGCATCCAGGCTGTACAAGCCTCATGCCTCGTGGGGTCCCCGCTGGCTGCTGCCACCTGCCCTTCTCTGTCCTGGCCACTGCACCAGGACGCGGTCCCCCGTGCGCGTCCCTCGGTAGGTCAGCTGATGCTCACCTTCTACGACGCATCCGCCCGATGGCCGCGTGGCTGAGGACCAGCGGCTGCCGTGGGAGCGCAAAGAACAGAGGCCGAGTCTGGCCTGGACCTGCCTCTGACTGTCACCGTGAGCCCGGGCAAGTCCGCCGCTCCTCCGGGCCCCCGTGTTCTCCTCTGCAGGCCGGGGCTGTGTTAATGACTCTGTGGTGCTTCCGGCCTGAAGCCCCCGCAAGTCTCGAGCACAGGACAAGCAGCCTTCTCTGTGACATAATTGAGGGGTTAACCGTCCCTTTTCTTCGATGTCGTCATGACTCTCAGAGCCAGGTTGCAGTACCTGGGATGCCCATCCCCTGCCCTCCACCCAGACCTGGCTAAATGCTCCAGGCCACCCCCTCTGTGAAGCCTCCCTTGGTTTCCCACCCTGCAACCCAACCCTAAGCTGCTCTGTGACAGGGACACGGTCTGGCCTCCAGTAGGCGCTCCGAGCATCCTGTCTGAATAAGCGAAATGATGAAGGAAGGAAGGAATCAGCAGACGGACTCAGGAAAGGATGCGCCGACGAGGGCGAGCCGGGCAAACATCCTGGCACATGAGAGACCAAGGTGCCTGTCCTCCCACAGCTCCCTTCAGGGGCAGAAGACATCATGTCATAACCGAGCCACGTGGGCGATGGACGGCGGACGAGGGGGATGAGCCATCGAGAGTTTGCAGAAGAACGAAGCTGGTCCTGGGAAAACTTAGCCGGAGAGACTGTCTCTGCCTTGTGGGATTTATGTTCGAGCGTCTGTGGATTTGAAATGCTTCCTGATGTGCAAAGAGGTGGGGGTGGTCGTTGGAAGTGTTTAGGGGGATTGGGGAATGGGTGGGACAATCTAGAAGGACTGTCTGGAAGAGGCGGGCTTTTCTCTTGCATTAAAGAGAAAAGAAGTTGTTCATTCAAGCTGAAAGTCACTGCATGATCACGAGGCTGGGTGTCGACTGCCCTCTGTCCAGCAGACCCGGACCCCATGTCCGTCTTGTTAAGTCCCCGACAGGCTTTACACCGCAGCGGAAGCCCAGCGAGCATCACGGGGCCACGCCGCGCCCGCTCTGGTGTGGGCGAGTGGTGGCTGCCGCGGTCCCTGGCGACGGGTGGATAGCGCACCAGATGGTTCCGGAAGTTCTCTTTCTGACACCTGGCCCACGTCTCCTTCA
The DNA here is from genome assembly GCF_000151845.1 of Pteropus vampyrus. Classification (NCBI taxonomy): domain Eukaryota; kingdom Metazoa; phylum Chordata; class Mammalia; order Chiroptera; family Pteropodidae; genus Pteropus; species Pteropus vampyrus. The sequence goes on from NW_011888923.1 coordinate 2,683,926, forward strand.
CCTTGCCTCAGGGTCACAATATTCCCAACGAGTGGTCACTTTTAAAACCTTCCTTTAAAAAGACCCCTGTCATAGACAAGCAGGAACCCTGGGCGGTTCTGACGACTCTTACAGTCCGTGATAATTGGACGTTTTAACCACGGACACGGGAGTCTGGGAATTTAACAGGAGAGGAAAATGTAATTGCACGGACTTTGTGCCCGAAGCGCTGGGAGGAGGAAGTCGGTTTTCATCACTGCAGCAGTTAAGAAGCCGAGGTCTGTGGTCCGGGGAAATGACACACTCGTGCAGGACTGGCCGGCGCTCGGGCGCACAGTCGCCGGCGCTGGGGCCGGGGGCGGGCCGGGCAGCCGTCGGAGCTGTGACAGGTCTCAGCGATGGCTCGAAGTTGCTGGAGGCCCCGGAGCACAGAGCTCTGCGTGTCTCGCTCTGGCCGGGGGCCTGTCCCCTGAGGGGCGACTCAGCCAGAGAGCTTTTCATCACGCCGAACGCCTTCCCTTCCCGGCACAGACCGGAGCGAGGTTGACGAGCCGGCTCCCCTCCCAGGTCCCTGCTCCAGCCCCGAAGCCAGAGGGAGCTCTCTGAGGTGATGACCGGAAGTTTCCTTACTGCCTTGAGGCCGGTGACACCCCCACCCCTACCCAGCTGTCCCTCCTCAGTCTCACGCCTTATCGGGGCTGGTGGAGCAGAGGAGGCTCGCAGCCGGAACCGAGAATCAGGGGGCTCTCGTTTCCCGAGGACCCAGCCCTCTGTCCCCAGGGGCCCCTGGAGCGGACCCGCAGTGCAGATTGACCTGTGTCTCCCGCATACCTCCATGCCTCCAGCTAGGAGTGAGCTCAGAGCCTCACCGCCGGATTCGGACAAGGCCCCTGCCGCCACGCAGGGTCGCTAGCTGCAATGCAGCGGAGTTTCAGATGAACAGCGGGCACTGTTTTACTATAGGGACATCCCATAGAGCGTCTGGGGATGCGCTTGCACCGAAAACACACCCCTCATCGCTGGTCTCAAGTTCCAGTCCGCCTGGGCTTCCTGTGCTTTTATCTGGGAGCCCCGCCAACCCTACCCCCGGGGGACCTTGGGCAGGTTTCCCAACATTTCCGCGCCTCAGTTTCCTCATCTTCTCAAGGGCGGAGGGTGACGGAACAGCCCCGCGGGCTGGCGTGGGGGTCGACGGGATGATCTGTGAGGGCCCGGTGCACGCCCGGGCGGATGGGAAGCGTGACCATTCCCGCTGGCGGGGACGGGTGCGGGCTCTGCCTCCTGCACTTCGTCATCGTCATCGTCATCGTCAGTCATCGTCATCGTGGCCTTACGAGTCCAGCGAGGGCCCTGCAGACATCGGGCGGCGCCATCTGCTCCTGGGTGGCAGTTTCCTGCTCTTTGGTGTGCGAGGAATCCATTCGGAGGCCAGTGGTTAGCAGCCCTCCCCCCCAACCCTGCACTGCCCCAGATGGTACCTGCACGGTAGGCTGGACCACCCAGAAGCCCGCAGAACAGGGACAGTCTGTCCCAGTGGCGGCTGTCCCGAGGTGCTGCTAGCCTGGCTGGCCATCGTGAGTGTTGCTGGGGCGCTCGGCTGAGCTGCCTGAACCCCAGGGGTTAGGGAAGGGGACGGAGTAGGGGCTCCTGTGAGCAAGCAGGCCTGCTTGTCTTTCCAGCAGCGACGGGCCTTGACCAAGTCCCAGTGACCCCCAGGGCCTGTCCCCCTGCCTGTCCCAGGAGCATGGCACCGCGGAGGAGAGGTTCCTGCCCCAGAGGAGGGTCACCCAGGGGGAGTATGGGCGCATGGCCAGCCGGGCAGTTTCTGAGTTGACATCTCTAGGTACCAGAGAGTGAGCTGGGCCGACCTCTGCCGAGCTGGTTGTCTCTTCCGGGGCTGCAGCTCGTTTGAGAACCTGATGGGAACCGAAGACCCGTCGCTGGAGAGCGAATGCCATCGACTACTAGGGGTTCCCTGGGCCCCCGGCCCACTCGGGGATCATGGGCCCCTTGGCATTCGTTGGGATGGGGGAACCAAACCCAGTCGAGGAGCCCTGAGTGCAGGAGCAGCTTGAAACGGCTGGAGTAGAATCATAGAGGTTGCTAATTTTGGAAAGTTGGGGCGCAGATGGAAGGGGTGGCTGGGTACAGCTGTGTTGCCCCCGACAGGCCAGGATCCCGGGCGGCGGGTGGGTCAGAACTGACGGGGGCAAGGTGGCCATGTGAGAAACAAGTACGGGGACGCACAGGGAGCCAGCATGATCCTGGCGGACTGGAGTGGCTGGGGACTTCCGTCCAGCCCTGGGCCTGATGGGGCTGTGGGCCGGGTAACATGGTTTGGTGGCTTCCCAGGCAGATGACAGGTACATCACGGTGAAGGCCGAAGGCTCAG
>NW_011888923.1:2689641-2697558 GCF_000151845.1 Pteropus vampyrus
GAGATAAACTGCTCGCAGGGCTCCCGCACCAGCGGCTCCTGTGCCGCCCGGTCTAATCGAATCTGCTCGTCTGAATCGTACGCGGCCCCCCAATTCCCCTTGCTCAGCACGTCGCCTCTCGCTGGCCGTCCCCAGTCCCTGCCTCCCTCCCCTCGGCTCCCCATCCATTTGTCCTTCCCAAGCCACTTCCTCACGGCAGCCGCGAGAGCAGCCGCGGTCGGGTCTCCCCATTTTTCAGAGAAGGTCTTGCATTTGGAACGGAAGTTATGGTGTCGGCAATGGACTTGGACATTGGTGTCCTTGCTGGATTGTAGGGGTCTCGATGCTTCTGGACGCCCCGCCTGCGGGCTCGAGTCTGTTTTGAGGACAGTTCTGGGGCAGTTCTCGTCTGTCCCCTCCCCCGCCCCCTTCTCTCTGACGAGGACAGCTATGCATCAGTCAGATGAGATGCCGCAGTGTCCACACTCAGGCGCCGAGGGGGCCGCCCCATCTCGGCCCAGCCCACGGCAGAGCGGACCCCCGACATGCGGACACCTCAGAACAAGCTCCGAGTGGCACACCGAGAACCCGCTTCCTTATCAAAGCAGTTTGCTCTTACGGCCAGTTTGAGATTAAAATGGTAATTATGTTGCAAATGACTGTAGCTGTCTTTCATAAACGTGCATGCGGTGCTTGAAACGTGACCGGCGGTGTCCGGCAGCATAATGGGCTTAATAAACGGTATCTTCAGTGTATTGTCAGGGAACAGAGACTATTAGTCTTGGCCGTGACAATACCGTAATTTCAGCGAGCTACTTCCCGTTCTTCTCTGCAGTGTGCTGTTTTTTTCAATAGCATGTGCTCATCATTTTTTTCTCAATAGGACTTTTTTTTCTTTAGCATAACTTGCAGATTGTTAATCTGGTTTTGTTATCTCTCATTTTCCCCCCTTAAAAGTTTTGCTTTTCCTGTTGCTGCTCTTCAGAGCTGTGGGTGTGGGGACATAACCAGTTTTGCCGGAGCGGGGAGGGGTACGCGGGGGCCTGGCGTTAACGTAGGGGTCTGGTCACCAATTTCAGTGTGTGGGGGCTTGAGGCGTTCCCCACAAGGCCAAGCTATTCTCAGACACCAGCCACGGGTCCTGCAATTCAACTCGGTTCTGGCACTCTCTACCCAGAGATGGCATCAGACCCCACAGGTTGAAGGCATAACACCGCTCCTCTTCAGAAGCCTGTCACAAGTCCAGGTTGTCACCAGTGCCTCTGACCAAACCGGCTGTAAATCGGAGGTCCCCACCACCCGCTCCTTGGGTTTGATTAATTTGCCAGAGTGTCTCACAGAATTCAGGAGACCTGTTTACTCGCAGGTGATCGGTTTATTACAAAAGACGAAAGAATAGGAACCAACAGCCTGATGAGGAGAGACACAGGGCGAGGTCTTGAGGAGAAGAGCTTCTGTCCCTGAGGAGTTCCGGGCCCGGCAGGGCGGCAGGTGGAAGGTTCTGGTTCCCCAGCCCAGCATCTGTCCCAACCCCGCAGCTTCGTTACATAGTACGATTAAATCATCGGCAGCTGGTGATCGACTTAACCTCCAGCCTCTCTCCCACCCCGGAAATCAGGGCATGGGACTCGAAAGTTCCAAGACCGGTTCCTCTGGCAACCAGCCCCTTACTGTAGGCGTTTCGTAGGGTGACCTGATTAAGGCGGACTTGGGTGTGGCGGAAAGAGGCTTGTTACTGACAGCACAACGCACAGTTCACCTTCATGGCTCAGAAGGCGTTTGAGGGCCTGAGGACAGGAGACCAACGTTATGACAAAAGATGCTCCTATTACTTTTCTCACTCAGATCCCAGGGGTCTGAGGAGCTTTGAGCTAGGAACAGTGGATGAAGACCAACACATATAAGAAATATATTTTGGTCATCTGAAGGACCAAATATACAGTCTTATGAATCGCGATATCGCAGTGATTGTCCTACAGTTGCTGGCGTGTCTTGAGTTGGCACTGGGGTGACAGCACCCTGAGCCACAGGGCTGCATGGGCAAGACGGAGGATGTGTCTTCCCCTGTACAGACTGAGAACATCAGGCGTCAAATTTGGTTTTAGTGACCTGTTTTGCTTCGTGCCAAGTCAAAAATTCCTTCCCAGCAAAAGGTTGGGAGGCGCAGGCGGCTAACGGGCCAGGTGGGTCCGTGTCCAGCCTGAAGACCAGGGGAAAGGGGCAGGCCTCCCTGCAGAGGACGGAGCCCGACCCAGGGACCACAGCCTGCCGGCCAGGCCCGAGGAAGGCGGGGCTCCTGGGATTAGGGCTTGGGACTCGCTTGCCAGGCCGACCCGCAGCGCAGCCAGTGCCCCGGGAAACTGATCGGACTTGGAAGGGCCTGGAAGAGCCTGGTGTGGGACCGCCATTCGCAGTGACCTCAATGTGCAGGTGGAAGGTTTCTCCCCAGCTGCGTCTCTCCCGGTCGTCGCCTGGTGAAGGGGACGTGTGAGGATCCCGGGCCCAGCAGACCGAGAGGCTGGTCCCGTGAGGATCGGCTCGGCTCGCCAGCGCCAAGCTGGGATCCTCCCGCCTCCACCTGCACCGACCTGAGGTCCCGTGGTCATCGGGATGCTCCCAGAATTCGGTGTGTGACTATGGACGTGCCACGAGAATACGCCAGATGCAGGATGGGGCAGGAAGAGACAGAAACCGCCAGGAACCCAGCAGAGTCGGGATGAAAATCCTGTGCATGTTCTTCAAAAATGTCACACGTAGAGTGACCACCTGACCCGGCCACCCCGCTTCTGGGCAGGGACTCAGGCTCTCGTACAGCATCCTTCAGGGCAACGCGGTCCTCAATAGCCAGGAGGCAGGGACAACCCCAACATCCACCGTTGGATGAGATGGATGGACGAAGGTGGCCCATCTGTTCGGGAGACTATTAGTTGGCCATAAAGAGGAAGGCACGGAGGAACCTGGAAGATGCTATGCTCACTGAAAGAAAGAGACAGAAAATATTCTACATCCGTGCCATCCTGTCCATGTGAGTCAATCTAGAGAAGGGAACCCGTGGAGGCAGAAGGTTCGGCTGGCGCTCGCCAGGGCCTGAGTGAGGAGGGAGTTGGGAGTGACCACTTAGCGAATGGGTAGGGGGCTTCCTTTCGGGAATACCGCAGATGACTTCGCACGGGTAGCTCTGTGAATGCACAAAATGCCACTGCAGTGTTCCTTTTAAAATGATGCATTGCTAATTCGATATGCTATAACTTTTTCCTCAACACAAAATAAAGAGAAAAGCCTGTGCATTTCAGGCGGAAAGGCGCCTCTTCCTTTCTGAGCTGGCCAGCCCTGGGGCTGGCTCACAGAAACGTAAAACCCGTCAGAGCTGCAAATGCAAAGGCTGGCCAGGTCCTAGTTCTGGAAGCTCACACTGCAAACATAAGCGTTTTGCACGCTTGGGTGTTTGAGCTGACGGTGTCGGGGAGGTGAGCACAGCTGTAATGAGGGGGAAGCGCCTGTCCAGGCGGACAAGACTTTGGTCCTAAAATAAATGTCCAATCAGGTTTTTAATCCCGAGACCCCGTGTGAGGCAGCACAGAGCAGCCGTCTTCATTCAAGATGTGTGACCTTGTTCATTTGGCAAAATAAAAGCTTATTTTGGTCCAGAAGTTGAGGATCTGACCCTCGGGAGGGGAGCGTGAGCAGCAGAGAAGTATCTGGGGTTCTCTTGGGGCCTGGTCCGGCCCGGTGCCGCCTGCGATAACCCTTTCCAGGTGCACAGACCTGCAGTCGGCGTGTTTCGTGTGCTAAATTCCAGATCAGGGAAGTTTTTTCTTGGCGAAAGCTATTAAGTCTGTCAATGCCTTGATGTCTTTCGAGTCCTTTGTGGCCCCAAATCAAATAGAAGCTTTTTACGTCCACGCTTGAAACACCCTGTTTCCCATTTCTTTCACCTAAAGGGTTTCTCCCCTGCGTGACAATCACAAATCACTTCTGAATGGCGCTCCGCCATTCGGCACTTGGGCATCCATTAATGAGGCAGACACATCCGTACCCACTTCCTCGCGGCCGTATTTAAACACTAGACATGTGCCCATAGATATTTCTATGTGCATTTACAGGATTCGCTGGCACCAACGCCGTAGCCCACCTCCATTAATGAAATTATCATCACTAAACGGTTGCCTTGCCACCACCCTGTGACTCATTGCAGTTTCTGCCATTTTCTGTCACAATGACTGGGCAATTACTCAAGCTCAGTAATTCACTGCTCAGCTTCCTGCAAAGGAGGGAGAGTCTTAGATGGAGTTTTTTCTTTTTTTTTTTTTGACAGCTGGAGGAACGTTAATGGATGGCAAGAGACAGCCAGCCCGGAGAAGTAGCAGGCGCCTCTCTATCTATCTGTCCCTACAGCACTTGCGATAAAAGCTTTCTCAACTTTTCTGTCGCTTGAATAGCAATTACTAAAACCCTCTACTTGGGAAAATGCATTAATTAGATGCTTTCTAGAGATGTTTCAGGTTTATCAACACAAATGGCAGTACGAGCTCCTCAGAGGGAACGTGGAGACGCACGGAGCATGCGTCTCCGGTTCAGCCCGAATGCCAGCGTTCTCCGGTTCCGTGCCCTTCCCATGGGATGCTCATGCCATTCCCCTGGGAGGGACTGGGCTGGCCCTGGGCACTGACCCCAAAGACACACCAATGGAGAGGCTGCTGGCTATTCCACAAACTTCGTGCCAACTTCTTCGGTAGAATGGGGGTGAAAATAGCATCCTTTATACCAGAAGGGGGTTTTGAAAGTTAATGCTGATACATGTACGGTTCGTATAAACACGATGCCTAGCAAGTGCTAAGTGCTGCATCCGTGCCAGGTGCTGCTACGGTTACTTCTGTTATTAGAATGTCGGCTACGGGAGAGCGGGGCGTGTGTCTGTGTTTGTCAGGCCCTCGGCAGACGTTCGTCAGTGAACCGAACGTAGTTATTCTTGTCCTTGTCGTTGTGATGATCCTGCTGCTCGAGGTCTGGTGGAGGAGGTAGAGGAGGGGGAATTGTGGGTCATACGAAGGTGGAGGTGCAGGGCTCGGGGGAAGCGAGGTGCCCCGGGCAGGCACCCAGGAGGGTCTGCTTGGGGTGGTGCTTAAGCTGGGGTGGGGAGGACGTTGATGCTGAACCACGTCAGCGCTAGGCGTGCTCATGACACGCTCGGCATGGTTTCGAGGCTTCTCAGGTTGAACTCAACCCTGTCACCTAATCCCCCACCACACGGTTTCATATAAAATTGGAAGGAATAACAGCCGGGGCCTCGAAATGTCCTGGGGACACTTGGTCATGCTGCCCGGACCCTTGCCTCTGAGCAGGCCTCTTGGGGAGGAGGCGGTTCACAGCCTCGGGCCACCCCCAGCCCACCCCTCCACCCGGGGGACCCCTGCCCCGTGGGGTGTCCACGCCTCACGGCACTAAGTGTCCCTATTTCTCCTCACTCCACCCTCTGTGAATTGGGGGTCTGTTTAGAGATGCGACCGCCATGGTTTTGGAACGGGGTTCTGGCTCGAAGGGAGACAGACGCTCTGTTTCAGCCAGGGCGAGAGAGCGATTCATCGAGGCCGCCGGCCCCACGAGTGGGTGAGCGATGACCGTGGGCCAGGTGCTGCCTGTGACGGGCGAGGCGGCAGGGGTCGGCGGCTTCCGTCCGGGGCCCGGAGGCGGCCTGAGCGCGTGTGCCGGGGATAACGCGGGCCGATGGACGTGGCTGAGCATCAGGCGTTAGTACCAGCACAGGCTCTCGGGGTGAGCCCCGCCCCCCTCGGAGACCCGCCCTCGGCTGGGCTCCCGTGCCTTTGGGGCCGTCACCCCCTCTTCCTGCTCGCTGCACAGGCCACTTTGCTGGGGCGTGAGCTGGAGGTAGCTCTGGAGGACACAGCTGTGGGACCCAGTTCTGGCGGGGGCAGAGGGTGGGCGAAGGGGCTGCGTCAGTCGACAGCCTGGCAGGGACGCTGACCTCTCTCCAGGCTACAGTGGGACACGGACCTGTCTGTGCATCCCGAGCAGAGACACTGCTGTGGTGACGGGAGCCACCGTCTGGCCAAGGCCGAGTTCCTGGGCGTTGGAGACAAACGAGGTTGTGTTAGTCTCCTGAGGCTGCTTTACCGAGCCTGGCAGACTGGGCAGAGGTTTGCTGGGTCTCCTGCAGCGGGGAAGAGGGGGCGGCCACGACAGAGCAGGGAAGATCAGGGTAAAATCCTGACAGATAAAGGCGCCGTGACGAAGGGGTGGACGCTGGGCCAGGAGCTGCCGTTTCGAATCCAGGTTTAGTTCCAAGCATCCTGCGTGTCACGTCATCCGTCTGGGTCACGGTCCCTCGGGTGGGAGAAGTCTCTCTCAGATCTGGGGAGCAGAGTGGGAGAGGGGTGTGGGTTGTGGCGTTAGGGGCCTGAGTCCCTGCTTGGCCGCTTACTAGTCCTGGTAAGTTGACAGAGGTTGGGCCGGCCGAGCCCAAACTCATGAGCTCGTGAACGGTGGCTACTTAAAGACTAACTGTGGGGCGGTTTGAGTTTAATCGAGAGGTTCGGCTGCTCCGAGCCTCAGTTTCCTCTTGGATATGATGGAACTAAACGCAGCAGCTGCCGGTAAAGATGCTTGTGGGGACGAGGCAAGACCACTGGGGGTCGGGCGAGCGCCCTGGGTCCCCCGAGGCACTGGCCCCGAGGCTCCCGTGGTCCTTGGAAGCAAAGCACGAAACACGCCTGTCAATATTCCCGGGGCAAAACCCACGGGAAGGAAGCGGGCGCCAGCCGCTCGGATGCCGCTGTGGGCTGTGGTGGGAGCACTGTGAGGCCCCGGGTCCATTCCTTGTCCCCACATCTTGCCTGAAGCAGACCGGGGAGGACGAGTGAACGGTGAGCGCGGAGCAGCATCTACCAGACCCTCGGAGGCCAGGCCGGGAAGGCCCCGCCTGGGACTCTGTTCTCGCTGGAGGGACGGGCCGGAAAGGGCAGCCACTCTGCCCGGCACCAGCGGCCAGCGGATGGATGCTCCCCTGAGCCTCCCAGCCACTCTCCATAGCCTGTTGGCACCTGTCACCCAGGATGCATCCACACCGGGCGGCACCCCGGGAGGCAAGGGGCGGAGGACACGAGAGGGCAGACGTGCGCGGGGCGCACGCCCGCAGCTGGTGCTCAGGCGTCGACGCACTCACTCCTGGAGCGGAGCCCAGAACCCTCCCCATGTTCCCACCCCACCCCCTCCCCGCCCCCAAACCCTGCACAGCTCCACCAGCTCCTCTTAGGAGCCAGGACCATCCGCAGCGCGCCTGTGCTGCTGGCTTTGAAGGGCGCCGGAGGTGGGGTGACGTTTGAAGCCAGGCTGGCCTGCAGACAGAGGTCCTCGGGTGGCGTGGTGGTACCTGCTTCGTGCTGAAGGAAAGCTCGCCGTGCCAGCCAGCAACACGGGCGGGGGGCAAGGAGGCCCGCGCTTCCCCGGCCAGCCAGTCACCACGGAGGAAAGATGGGAGCCGGCGGAGGAGAGCCCAGAGGAGAGCAGGGACGTGGCAGATGGAGCCAGCACCGGCGGTGAGCACCCCGCCTCCATCCGGTGATGGGGCCCTGGGTCCGAGTGGCTGGCGCCCGCTTCCTTCTCGTGCTATTGAATCAAAGCCTGAGCCTGTGCCGGGCAGCCGGCTGCAATGCATGTCCTCATACGCGTGTGTGCTCACACACACGCACACGCACACACACGCACACACACACGCACACGCACGCACACGCACATGTGCCTTGTTGCACACGGAGGTGTTCCCACAATCATCTCATGAGAACATAACTTCATTCTAAGTGAATTTAAATCGGGATCTCGAAGAGCTGGCTGCACCCCCACGCTGGTTGCGACGTTATTCACCACGGCCAGGTAAGTGGCCGTGGACGAAGGGGTCAGGAAGGTGTGGCGTAGACGTGCGCC
>NW_011888923.1:2698888-2705252 GCF_000151845.1 Pteropus vampyrus
TGGGCTGCACAAATGTGGGGAGCATGTGAGGAGACGGAGGGTGAAGGTCAGAGGTCAAGAGGCCTCCCCAAAACAACGAAGGTCATGTTGGATGGTGATGACTCTTGGAGGAGAGCAGAGGGTGGCCGAGGGGAGAGGTTCTCCCAGTGAAGGGGCCACCGAGAGCCTGGCCCAGCCGGTGCCTCTGCCCATACCTCACCCAGGAGTGAATGGCGTCTTCGAATGGATGGGTAAGGCGGGACTGGCCACAATCTGCCTCTCGAGTGATACCAAGACCAGGCTTTGGAGGCTCGGCAGCCTCGTCTGTCACTCACAAGGAGCGGGCTGACCAGCTGCGGTTTCCGGTCACAGACAGAATGAGTCATGCCACTGGCCGGCGATCAGCCAGCCTGAGGGACGGAGCTCAGCGGGCTCCCCTTCTCCTTTCGTGGCTGCATGAATCAATAAAAGATTAGACCCGGCTCTTGTCATTGCCGTTGATTGATTTCAGAATCTCAGAGGATGTTAATTTTAAGACGGCAGCGTTTGGGGACATTTCATTATATCCCATTAGGACATCGAGAGCGTCAAGTATTTTAATCTGGGGTACTGAATTATTTATGGTCCGGCGTTGTCCAGCCTAATGAAATACGCTTCCTCCCTCCGGGTGGGGGTGGGGGGTTCCATATCTGGCTGTGGAAATTATTCATCGTCATCGGAGAGAGAGCCTTTATATTAGGGCCATTAAATTGTTCTATTACTGTCGATCTATAAAGGGAGGAAACACGGGTCGGACCCTATCAGAACATTGGGGACGCCATTAATCTCGACGATCTGCTTCCAAGTCATGGAGCTATGAAGATAAAACTTCGAGTCTGGGGGAAGAGAAAGACGTGCATTCTAAGCTACCGTTAACGAGTGGGAAACGGTTAAATCACGCCAGATCGCCCTGAGCACTGTGACTAACGCTCTCATCGGACGCAGATTATTTTATTCCGTGTCGGGTTGTCCCCAGCTCGGCCGGACCTCTGTCTTCCTTGCTGGTGTCACAAGTCTCTTTGTACCGAGGCCCCGTGTATCTTTACTTCTGTTCCCAGCCCCCTGCAGAGCGGGACCTCGGAACCAGAAGTGGGCGGTCTCAGCTTCTCCAGGCATGTAAAGGCCAGCTCGCCGAACGGGTGGATTCTGACCAGAGCAGAGGTGTCGTGATGCACGTCACGGCCACGGGCACCATCAGGGAGCCTTGCGGCGCCATCGGAGGGCCTTGGGGTGCCATCAGAGGGCCTTGGGGTGCCATCAGAGGGCCTTGGGGTACCATCAGAGGGCCTTGGGGTGCCATCGGAGGGCCTTGGGGTGCCATCGGAGGGCCTTGGGGTGCCATTGGCTCGCAGCGTCGAGGGCAAGTGGCTTCTCTTCTTCCCAGAGGCCTTGGGCTGTGTGGTCAGGTTGGACAGGAGGACAGAGTGTGTGGGTGTTGACTTGGTCTCGAGGATGGATGGGCGGCATCCCTAGACCTAACCGAACGGGTCGGGCCTCGCTTCCAGGGAGGAGGGACACCGGGCACCGGAAAGGCCTTCGTCCCTCTGGTTAGTGTCAGAGCGAGTGCCCCTTGCCGCTGCCGGGCTGCAGAGCGGTGGTGGCCTGGATACCCGTCACCAACCATCTGTGCGACCGGGAAGGTGGCTTTGCCTCTCCAAGCCTTACTTTTGAGTCCCTTCTCCTCCTCTGGGACCGAGTTGAAGGCCACCTCCACAGAGAAGGCGTCCAGGACCACCTTGCCGGCATAGGACAAGACGTCCACACAGATTTTATCTCTCATCCGACCCGCTCTGCTTCGCCCCGAACACTTAGGCGTATCTGCGACGATCGTTTTACTTAGTTTTCATCTTCCCCACTCGGATGCAAACCCCGTGCGTACAAGCACTTGTGTTTTTGTGAATGACCCAAAACCCAGCGTCTGGAACAGTGCCGGGCACACAGTAGGCCCTTGGCGAAGACGGTTTGAATGATGAAGGTGAGCGATGGCTCTGGACGCACCCTCTCTGGGGTGGGAGGAGGGTGCCCTAGTGGTCCTGGCAGTTTGGACCAAGAGTGTTTGCAGCTGGTTTACAGCACACATGGGAAAAATAATAGTAATGGCCCAGACTGATCCAGCCCGATACAACTCTGTGTTCTTTCCTCGGGCATTGTATTTGGTCCGACTCTGGTCGCCATGGCAACCCCGCCAGACGAGCCCGAAACATTCTCCTTAAATAAAAAGAGTAACTAAGACGGAAAAGTTAAGGGACTTAGCTGAAGCCACGGTGCGCGACAGCACAGGACGTGAAGGGACTTGCAGGTGCACCAGGACAAAACTGGGGTTCACTCCGAGCCAGGCTCTGGGGCCCAGGCTCCCGAGCACTAGGAAGCACGTGTGCGTGTGCGCGTGCGCGTGCGCGTGCACCTGTGGGCATGCGTGCGCACACGTGGGCATATACTGAGCGTCTCGCACACGTGTGTCTGTGCTCACACCCGCGAGTGTGCATTGGGGTAGGGTGAAACAGGCCGGTCCCCTGGTGGCAGACAAGCCCCCTCACCCATGTCCCCCAGGCTCTGCCCCCGTGTTCTGGGTGCTCGGTCCTGGCCCTCAGTGATGGCGGGTGGATGCCCCCACCCTGGACAGCAAGAGGAGCCCACCCCCACCCCCGGTGAGGCCATAAAGGACCCCCCAGCCCCAGGGGAAGGGACCGGTGGGGAGGGCTCCTGACCTCTGGGGAGGGGGGCCCTGCTGAGACTCGTGGGCTCGTGGGCTCCTGCCCCGTGGCCGGCGGCGCAGAAAGCACTGAGCCAATGTGTCGCCTGTGTGCTTCGTCCCGCACGATGGCCTGTGGCTGAGTAAAGCTCAGAGCTAGGTGTCGCCTCTAAAGTGGCCGAGTGTCGTCCTCATGGCCGGATGCAGTCACCGTGCTCCTTGAGCCTGGCAGGGGACGGCCAGGCGATGCCGCCCGCTCTGCCATGGAGGAGAAGGGCCCTCGGGAGCCAAGCTCGACCATCGCGGCCTCTCTCCCCGCAAGGCTGGTCTCTGAGACAGCCCCGCTCCCCCAGCCCACGTCTGCCTGCCCGAGGGTGCGGCTACGACCGGACGTCCCTCCGGTCGGAGGAGAGTGGCCCAGGCCACCCCTTCTCACCCCCAAGTCAGGCTGCAGTGTTTCCTGCACAGATGCTTCTAGATTCACTCCTGCCTTCTGGCTGGCTGCAGAGACTGAGCCCAGCACCACCACCCTCAGCCGCTTGGCCAGGGGAGGAGAATTTACTTCACTCAGCTCATCGCAAAGTCACGTGTCCAGGGCGCCGACCGGTCAGCCAGGGCTGGGGTTCGTGGGGTCCCCTCTCCTGTCCGACTCTTGCGGATCCGAAATCCAAGCAGAAGAGTGTGTAGCGGAGGCCCCCGCATAGGCGGTGTGTCTGGGCAGTGGGCAGAGGACCACAGCTGGGGGCCGTGCACCCCTCAGTCTCTGCGGCAGGGCCGGCCTGGAACACCCTAGCTCCTTATCATCCCCCCGGCCCTGTGTCACACACTCGGACACCTGTATCTGGCGCCAAGGCCCATGCCCTGAACGGCCCTCGCTTCGTGCCTTTGGAAAGCACGGTCCCGGTTTGCTGAAGGTTTTGACCTCTGAGGTCTGGGCTTCTTTGATGATCTCAGAAAACTACCTTCTCCCTCGCGCTTTGCGATGTGCAGCTGAGCCCTGTGCCCCCAGGGTGCGACGGGGGTCTGGGCCAGCCCCCTGTGGTCAGCAGCCTAGGTAGGGGGGGTCCCCGGCGAGCAGGGCGATGGGACTGGGGGTGGGCACCGCCCTTGGCAGCACAGCAGAGCAGGGGCACTGGGGAGGCAGGGCTGTGGCTGTGGGGGACCAGGCCGTTTGGGACAGAAGTGCCACCAGCACCAGGGGGCACAAGAAACAGGTTCCACCCCGGGCTGCAGAGGGGGCGGCAAGGGCGTCTGAACAGAGGGCTTGGCGGGGTCATCAGGCTGGAGTGGTTCTGCCCAGCAGAAGTCGAGGCATGTACCCCTGGACGGTGAGCCCAGGCCGGCCCTGACCTGCGGCCGGCGTGAGCGCCCACTGCGTACCCCAGGAGTCACGGTCCCACCCCAGTTACAGCTGCTGGGGATTGCAGCAGAAAGAAGCCCAGGGTCCCCCCAAATGTCAGAGGCCACCCCAGCCAGAGCATCTGCAGAGGCGGGAGCATCGGCTCGCCATGCTGTGTCAGAGCTCCGGGAGGGGCACGCCCAGCCCTGCTCCACGCTGGGGCACGCCTGGCTCGGCCATTACTGGGACAAGCTGTGTGTGTCCCCAGCTCCAGCTTGTCAGGCAGATTGCCTGAAACCAGAGCTTACGAGGGGCTTTAAAAAAAAGAAATACCGACATTTCCTAAAATAGTGGTCTTCATTCAATTGGCAGCAAGTTCAGGGACTGTTAAACACGATTTGTGCCCACTGGGTGCCAGCTGAGGACAGAGCTCTTTGTGAACATGTGCGTGTGCTGGGAGAGTCCTTTTCCACCAGCCGCTTGGTCACAGACCCCCCCTCCCCCCGCCGTGGGACAGAGGACAGTGAGAGTTCGCGCTCATGCTGGCTGGAAGTGCCACCAAGTCCTGGGCCTGCAGGGCTGGAGCCTGGAGCCTGCACACGTCGCTCTCCAAGCCCGAGTTTATTTTAATTTCCTTGTCTTTGAAAAGAAGTCCTCTCTGTTCATTTATCCACCTTTTGGCCACAAGATATGAGTCACAGATGAAAGCCGCATTGTGAACAGAGGGATAAAAAAAAAAGAAAAAAAAAGAAAAAAACAAAACCGCAAACATTTCCTGTCTTTGAGGCGAAGCAGGAGAGAATGTAAAAGCATCTGAAATAGCGTTTAATGAAGAATCGGCTTCTCCCGAGAGACTCTGCGCCTGAAATGAATCAGCGCTGGAAATAACCAGAATGTTCTTGGCAAACGGTTGGGGAGGTGGGCAGTAAGGAGTACGGTTCCTTCAAATTTTTACACCACGCTTTTTTTTTTTTTTTTAAATTTTAATTGCCTTAGAAGGCTTGCAGTGTGATGTAAGTGACTGACCAGCCCCATCGTCCTGGTTGTCACGTACCCTCCCCTTCCCATCCTGTCCTGGTGGCAGCAGATGGACCCCAGCTGGCCCAGCTGACCATGCAGACGAGGGACCAGGAGAAGGGGACGCGACGGAGGGCACTCGGGGCAGATGCGTGTGACACGCACGCCTCTCTAAGAAGACGTCTTATTCGCTCATTGGGTAACTCTTGGGCCTGATGGCTCGTCTCCCAAGCCTCTTGCACATCTCAGAGGGTCACCCGCCAGGCGGGAGCTTTTCGTCCCTCTGGCGATCCGTGTCTTCCGAATGGGCTCCGGGGAGCACTCGCGGGTGAGGTCACAGGGAAGAGATGACAAACGGGTCACGAAACTGCTTCAGAAAAGTCTCTCTTCCTTCAGGGCCTCGTGGGCTGGAGTCTGGTCCCTGGAGGCTCCGTCCCGGGAGAGCCGTCTGGCCAGGCCAGCGCAGCCGGCCTTGGGTTTGTGCATCTTCCTCGGGGACTTGCCGAGAGAGTTGGATTTATTGGTCAAAATCCCCAAAGGGCCGGCTCATTATAAAGGATAGAACTCGGGGACAGCCAGGGGGAAGAGACTGTGGACGAAAAAGCGGTTCTGTGGGCAACGACCTCTCTGGGCGGCCTGATCATCAGCTCCTAACTGGGCAGGTGAAGGAGGACGGCCACGCCCCACGTCTGTAGCTTTAGTAAGAGGTTTACCTTCCCCCAAGCAGCCCAGGCCTTCGTTTCTGGGCGTCTAGGTTAACACAGGTTGGCCTTGAGAGAGCAGTAACCTCTAGGGCTCCCCGATCCCATCCCGTCTCCGCGCCCAATTCCTCACCCTGCCTCCCTAACCGCAAATGCAGAGAAGAAGCCGCCGAGCTGTCACCCTCAGGTTCGTTTGAGATCTTGCTTCCCAGCAGCTGTCATCGGTTTGGGCTCAAATAAACGCTTACAGAAATTCTCCCCAGGTTCGGACGTTTCTTAGGAGAAGAGTGTGGGAGACCCCGTGCGCACCCTGGGCCTGCCACCCCGCAGCACGCTCCGGGTTGGGGGTGACATCTCGTCGGCATAGACGCAGCGTGACCTGAAGGGGCTCCTTACGTAACGATAGACGCTCCTGTCACTCAGGAAATTCCAGGGGTGTGAGGAACTGGGTCAAAGGCCATTCTGCGTTCACACTGGTACCAAAGAGAGAGTGAGCAGATAACCGGGGCGCAGGGCTTACGGCAGAGGTGGAGATGGGTGGCTCTCTGCACGTCGGGCCCGGACCTCCTCGTTCCTTGTCTGCTCCTGGTCCCCACG
>NW_011888923.1:2705302-2712794 GCF_000151845.1 Pteropus vampyrus
TGGGGGTGACATCTCGTCGGCATAGACGCAGCGTGACCTGAAGGGGCTCCTTACGTAACGATAGACGCTCCTGTCACTCAGGAAATTCCAGGGGTGTGAGGAACTGGGTCAAAGGCCATTCTACGTTCACACTGGTACCAAAGAGAGAGTGAGCAGATAACCGGGGCGCAGGGCTTACGGCAGAGGTGGAGATGGGTGGCTCTCTGCACGTCGGGCCCGGACCTCCTCGTTCCTTGTCTGCTCCTGGTCCCCACGCACCCTCCTGTCCTCTGGGGATTTCCTCCCCCTCGCTTCCTGCCCCGGCAGTGGCACCGTCTGGAAGCAGGAAGTGTCCCGGGTGCCATGACCCCCATCCCGGGGGTCGGTGAGGGGTGGTTGCAGGAAGGACTGCGTGGTGGGGCGAGTTTGGGGCTCAGGCATAGGCGGAGCTCAGCACGACTGGAGGGCTCCTCAGAGGCCAATGAACTTGGGGGCCGCCAGGAGCAGCATCTGGGAGAACGCCTCCGTCAGGCTCACGGCACTGCGATTCACGTCTGTTACGGTCGGACCGTGTCCTCCAAAATTTGTGTTCAAGTCCTAACCCCGGGTACCTACGAATGTGGCCTCATTTGGAAATAAGGTCCCTGCGGACATGACCAAGTAAGGACTAGGTCGGGGGGGGGGCGGGGCCCCACTCCAATCAGAGGAGGGACGTTTTGACATAAGAAGCACTAGGGGTGACACCATGTGATGACAGGCAGACACCGGAGCCATGTGACCACAAGCCAAGAGCCGCCAAGGACTGATGGCTGGAAGGGGTCGGGAAAGATCCAGCCCTCGGGCCTCCGCGGCCGTCACGGACCCGCTGACCCCTGGTTCGGACCCCTGGTCCCCTGGACTCTTGAGCCTCCAGAGCGACGTTTCTCTCGTGTTAGCCCCTCAGTTTGTGCGGCTTTGTTATGGCGGTCGGAAGGACCTTAGACTTCGTCCAGAGAAGAATTATCGCTTTTTTGCCCACGTGTCCCCCGCCCCCACCTTCTGCCCACAGCTCACTCAGGCCAGCGAGCTCAGAGTCGACACTCGCCTGCTGCCCCATCCTGCGGCATCCGGGGCCTAAACACACGGGAAGCCCCCCCGCCCTCCATCCCTCTGCACGGGGCGGAGCTCACGTCTCTCAGGGGAAGAACAGACCCCAGCCGGGCTCCCGCCTCCCCTCCCCGCTCCGCACATGCCCTCTCGGGGGCAGCGGGATGAACACCCCGAACACCACCCCGTGTGATCTGCTCTCTCTCCCTCCCCCCCGTCCCCACACCCGCCTCCCGCTGACTTGCCCAGTGTCATGGCTCTTGCTGACTTTGTTTCCATGTTCCATCTCTTCAAACGTCTCTCGAAAGCCGACGAGTGCCACACCGATTAGAACGGAAGCAGCAGGCCCCTCGAGTCCCCCTCCGCCCCGACCGCCCACTCCCCAGAGCCAACCCCTCCATGCTCTGCTTCTGCTCTGACCTTGATATTTGTAAATAAATGCTTACCCAACGTTTTCTTCCTAATTCCAGTTGCTTCTCGGCGGATTCCCCGTCGAGAGGGTGGGAGCTCTACTCTCTAAGCACCGCTGCCAGCCCCTGCCACGCGGCAACAGAAAACAGACACGCGGCTTCCGCCCCCAGCCTCCCAACCGCATAATTTGTGGTTAGATCAATATTCTGCATTTACATAATTATGTAATTATTATTCACAGCTGAGCCGCAAAGTAGTTCTATGATTGCATTTCCTCTCCTGATCACTTTTGTGTTTTCCCGTGGATGAATAACTACCAGTATTTTAATTTGCTGGGGTTGCCCGCGCCTATCAGTAACGTGTCCCCAAACTGTCAACCGGATTTATGAAGTGACTCGCATTTTGGTCAGTATCTCAGGTGGGCTCACGGCTCCATTTTTATCTTTCTGGGCACGGTCACTCCTGGACGCTTTCC
The DNA here is from genome assembly GCF_000151845.1 of Pteropus vampyrus. Lineage (NCBI taxonomy): Eukaryota > Metazoa > Chordata > Mammalia > Chiroptera > Pteropodidae > Pteropus > Pteropus vampyrus. Next base: position 2,707,254 of record NW_011888923.1, read on the forward strand.
CCTCCTCCGTGCTGACCAGTCAAGTCGCTCTCTCGACCTGCTACGCGGACTTTGCCCCCCGGAGCTTCCCTTCGCTGACGCTCTGTGAATGGCCTCGCCGGGAGCCCAAGCCACCTGTCTCATGACTCACTCCCGATTTGGGTGGCGCTTAATCTTCCATTAGCTTCATGACAAGGGAGCATGGGAGCTAATTTTCTGACACGGTTCCGGTCTGAGATTCCTATAGGCCACCCTCGCACCTGCTGCACAGTTAGCCGGGTATAGACGTTTAGGCTGGAGACTTCCCTTCTGCACGCGGAAGGCGTGCTTCCAAGAGCCTGAGAAAAACCCAGTGTGGTTTCGATCCCCGGTGTTTAGGCAACTGGCTTTTGTCTTCTGGGACGTTTGAGTGCCATGGCTTAATCCCCAGCGTCCTGAAATGTCATCTTCACGTGGCTCGGGTGGGTCTTTTTTGTTATTTTGCTGGGTACTCAATGGTCCCCTTTAGCTTTAGAACCTCAAGTCTTTCCTTTCTGGGCTTTCTCTCTGTTTGTTTTTTGTTGTTTCCTTTCTGGAATATTATCAATGAGGCATTAAGCCTCCCAGATTTCTCTAATTTTCTTCTCTCTGCCATTTTCTGTCTCTTTGCGGAGCCGCTCTGCTCTCTAGGAAATTTCTTCAACTTCGTTTCCCTCTGCTATTCAGATTTTAATTTCTACTAGCATATTTTTAATTTATGAAAGTTTTCCCTTGTTCTCTGAATGTTTTCTTTTTTAAAAAGAACATCTGGTCTTTCTTCAAGGATGCGGCGTATCCGGAATGTCATCGATTTAACAGACACGGAGCTCTCTCTCTCTGGCTTCTTGCATTATTTCTGTCTCTTCTGAGTTTTTCACTTGTGTTTGCTCATTTTGGCCTCTTGACTGTTAAGGTGCAGGTTTCCCTGAAATATTTGTGTGGTTCTATTCAAGAGCGAGGTGCTAAACAGAAATAAGAATGAAAATAAAAAGATCCCACGCCTCCCCCTCCCCCCCCCCCCGAAGATCTGTGTGCACGGGGGCGGGGGGAGGGGGCGGTTCCAGGTGGGGTCCCGGTGGGCTGCTGAGGCTGGCAGTGCCAGAGAGCTTGGTGGCTTTCCCAGGAAAGCACCTGCTGTCTGGGCTGTGGGCTCGATCTCTGGATTCAGGGAGCCAAGAAAGGGAGGGTGTGCATCCTCCCGGTCCAGCAGGCAGACTTTTAACTCTTTTTAGATCAGCGTTTTAACCTTTTCTCCTACGTGCAAACCTCTCAGATCGCAGATTTCCATTTTCGACCGTACCGGGGGGAAGGGCTGTCCCTTGACCACATGGGGCTGGAGGCAGCTGTGGACTGGACCCCCTGCTGTGCAAACCGGGGTGGGGGGGTGGGGCCCATCTTCAGCTCTCTGTTTCACCCCTGCCGTAGAGTGACCTGGTCCACGCGAGCCCGGAGCTTTTCTGGGGGGTTTTGATAGAAACGGGTGTACCCTCCCCCCCAGCAGACTTGGCCGTCGGCTTTCTTACCGGGCTAAGTCCATGCCCGTTTGATCTTCTGCTCTTCCGATTCCAAAAATGTCGTCAACACATGTCTCCGCCTTCCAGCCACCGGATTTCATTGTCCTCGGGTGTCTGTGCTCCTGTTCCTTTATTGTTATTTTGGTGAGGCTTGGGGAGAAAACCGTCGCATTTAACTAGAATCGCTGCACACACTGGCTTTCTGTCAGTTGGTAGAAATCCTGTTCTGCTTCAGGATCTTGTCACACGTGGTCCCCTCAGCCTGCGACGCTCATGCAGGACCCCGGGGACATTCCATGTCTGTCTTTTACCTGTCCTTCAGCTCAACCATGACATTGCTGAGGAGGCCGTGGGTCCCCCTCCTTTAAAGGGGGGCTGTTAGGAATCCAGCTTCTGGGAGGGTGGCGTGCTGAGTCCCGTGGCCTCGCTCTTGGGTGAGACAAACAAAACAGGTGAAAATTAAAAACAGCCATTTCGGGTCTCCGGAGATCGCCCCGGGGGGCACATGGTGAATGAAGAAGCGCACGCTCAGGAAAATCTGCTAAAACTTGGTGAGAAGCGTGAGTCTGCCGCTTGAGCCACGACCGGCTCCCTCCCTCCCCCTTCCCGCCAGCTCTGTGACAGCCTCTCCTCTGCGTGGCTGTGGCCAAGATGACCTTCCTCTCCTCTCGGCTCCCTGTCATGGGACCCGCAGTGGCATCTCACCAGGAGGGGCGAGCTGCCAGCGCCTCTTGTCCCCTCCGACTCTAGCTTTGAGAGGCTAAATTCCTAGTGGGTGACACTGGGGGTGTCCCTAGTTCCTTCCTTCACCAGCCCTTGCTCGCTGGCAGGTGGGGCTCCACTCCGGGCCTGGCAGGCTGAGATGCTGTGGCCTTGATCGTCCTCACCAGCTCCTAGGGTAGATGGTCTACACGTCAGGGGAAGGAGTAGGGGGCAAGAGGCTTACACGAGCAACAGAAGAAACATAAGTTGGAAATCATCAACACTGAACTTTGTGCTACAAGGACACCATCCGGAAAGTGACCAGGAGGAAGTAATAGGAGGAAGTTTTTGCAAAAAAGAAAAAAAAAAAATCGCATTTTTGATGAACTTGTACTTAAATACGTAGAGAACTCTTACAACTCCAAATGGGTCAAAGATCTGAATAAATGTTTCTCCGAAGGTGATACACAAATGGTCCCAAAACATAGGAAGACACTCGACTTCATCGGCCACTAGGGACATGCAAACTAAGACCACACAGATACCAGCTCACACCCGCGGGCACGGCGACAGGACAGGCAGGACAGGTTGGGGAGCGTGGAGAAGCTGTCGCCCGCCGCTGGGGATGCAGAACAGTGCAGAACTGGCAGCTCCTCCAATGCCTAGACACAGAGTTGCCACCTGACCCCCAAATTCTGCTCCTACCTGAATCCACGAGAGAACCGGAAGCACACAACCGCACCGCACCGCGTCCGTGCACGTTCGTAGTATTCGTAATAGACAAGAAGTGGAGACACGTCAAACGCCCATCAGCCCACCGAAGGGTCTACAAACGGAGTTGTATTCGTGCAAGGGAATATTATGCCGCAGTGACAATAAATATGGCACTTAGACATACTACGACATGCATGAACCTTGAAAACACACTAAGCGAAAGAAGCCAGTAACAAAAGGTCATATTACAGGATTCCGTTTACGAAAAATTCCCTAAGAGGCAGATCCGCACAGACGGACGTAGTTTGGTGGCTGCCTAGGGCTGGAGGATGACTCGGGGGACACGGGGAGTGGCTGCTCATGGGCGTGGGGTGATTTCTGAGGTGCTCACAGTGTCTTAAAATCGATTGTGGCAGTAACCTCCCAACCCTGTGCGTGTACGAGACCTATTGAATTGTACGCTTTAGAAGGGTGAACTGTGTGATGTGTGAATTGTATCTTAGTAAAGCTACGGTTTTGAGAAAGGTCGTCATGTACCTTCAGCCAAGCGTTTCCGCCTCAGAGCCTGTGCTTTGTCTGTGACAGGCCTCTCCGCGGGACGCCCTGAGCTGCTTCGTCCCCTGGCCCAGGGTCTGGGCGGGCAGCTGCCTGGAGGCGGCGACGGACGAGCTGACACGGACGAGCTGACGCCTGTCATACTCCAGTGCTGGGGACAGTGCGGGCCTAACAAACACTCGTTGGATGAGTAAATACTTCCCTGGGGGACCATGTTCCAAGTAGCACCCTTTGCAAGCATGTCCCTAGGGCAAGGGTTCTGACTGGGTGTGGCTTCACCCCTTCCTCAGGGACGTGTGACGATGCCCGCAGACCTTCACGATTATGGAGACTCAGGGGCGGGTGTCACTGGGTAGTGGGGGTGGTGGGGGGCGGTGGTCAGGAGCGCTGAGGCAGGTCCCACAGTGCTAGGACAGCCCTATCACGGAGAGCGACCAGGCCTCAAATGACCTAAGGGCTGCCGTCGTCAGCCCTGCAGCAGAGGACACAGATGACCTAGATTCCCAAAGCCACGTTTACGGGCTGACTTCCATCCTGGCCCCCCGCCCCCCAATTCACGTCCCGAAGTGCTAACTTCCGGGAGCGCCGAGTGTGAGCACGTTTGAGCGAGGACCTTCGAGGAGGTGGTCAAGGTACAATGAGGCCACGGGGTGGGCCCTAATCCAGTGTGACTGCTGTGCCTGGAAGAAGGGCTTAGGACACAGATGGGCACAGAGGGATGGCCACGTGAGGACACGGGGACGAGGCGGCCGTCCACGTACCACGGAGAGAGGCCTTGGGGGGACCCAGCCTGCCGATGCCTGGATCCAGCCTCCAGGACTGTGGGAGAAGGAATTTCTGCTGTTTAAGCTGCCCGGTCCGAGGCATCTTGTCATGGCTGCCGGAGCTGACGAGACACCCGCCGTTGACAGGTGGGAGGGGTGACAGAGGCAGGCCGTGTCCTTGGACTGGCTCGCAGAGCCCACGGTCCCCTTTGCCAGCCCTGGCGTTTCCTCCCCCGTGTCCTGACGTGGCTCCCGGCGGCAGACACGGGCACAGCCACACGGGGACGCTCATGCGGACGCCGGTCTATTGTTTTTAATGGGATCCATGTTGTTTTGGAAGCAAAACACTGGTGCCCCCTCTGCTGAGTTTCCACGGGTTCCCCTTCTGTGTGGGGGCACTGATTTGAGGCTCTGAAGTGAGCTTTTAGGGTTGTTATAATTTGCTACACATCCCAGCACAGAGCACTGCTTCTCAGACTCGGGGTGCAAGAGTGTCCGAGAGGTTCTCCCCGGGGCCTCTGAGTCTGTGAGCCTTTTGTTAAATGCTGCGTTTTTAGTTCATCGTAAGCGAGGACAGCGGTGAGCATCGTCCGCATCCTGGGGGCGGCTGCCTCATACCAAGCAGGCAGGGTGTCTACATTTGTGTTTGTTTTCTATCCTGTCGTGCCCAGCAAAGGTGACCTGATCCTGTTGTGGGCTCCATGAAGAACGAGGGTCCTGGGGACTGGAAGTTGCTGCCCCGTTACTCAGGACGGGGTCCTCGAAGCCAGTCCCCTCCTCCTGGACCTCCCTGGAGCAGCCCAGCGAAAGCCAACGTGCCATGAAGAATTTCGAGTTAAACAGTATTTACTGACTTTATTTCGGCAATAAATTTTGCGTTGCTCTGTTTAAATGGATAGGTCCATAAAAACAATGGATTAATCGTTAAAAATGAGTTGATCGTTCAGAAAGAAATTTAGAGACGATGATAACGATGAATTAATTGGTGGTCCGTCAGACTCCAAACCGAAGACCCAAGGTGATTTGTCAAACGAGAACACACGAACACAGCGTCCTCACCCAGCACCGGTGACTCGCTTCCAGCCCGCTCCACCCTCAGTCACCTCGGCGATGCCGATTTGAGATTTATTGGCTTTCTAGTTTTGTTTTTATTTGAATTGTAAATTTACTTCGTTTTGTAGTTGCACAAGAGCTATAAGCACAAGCAGTTTATACCTAGCTTCATAATTATGTTTATTTTAATAACACCATTATAAAAATAATTTGAGTTAAACTGCTCGAGCTATTTCAACAAT
>NW_011888923.1:2712854-2716396 GCF_000151845.1 Pteropus vampyrus
GAGGCCCGAGAGTAATAAATAAATGAGCGTAAATGAAAAATTACGTGTGTTTATGTATTTCCATGTATATATAAACACATATACTTTCCTTGCATGCGTGTATTTATTTTATGCGATACATATGTACATACGTGTAAATACAAAATGTGCATATACACATGAAGCATGTGATATATATATTTAAGACATCATCAGTATGTTATTTAATTTTTGCCAACTGGTCAGGAACGTAGGTTTGAAATAAGCCAGACCTGGGTTCTCCTGTTCACTGTGTCACTTTCTCGTTTATTTGACACCTCTGGGCCTCAGTTTCCTCCAAATGAAATCTGAACAGAAATAGAACGTAACACGATAATCAGGCTCCCTGTGACGCCTACTTCCTAGCGTCCTCGACGCATGGGGTCTGGGCACATAGACACTCAACAGATGGCACCTCTGTGTCTGTCCCGAGTTTGCAGGCAAGAACAGAGTGGCACCTCTGCAAACGGGGTGGTGGGCGGCTCTGGGCCGTGGCCCTGGAGCCGACCGCAGCTTGTGGCCGGCGGCCCGGATGGGAGGCTCCGTGAGCTTAGGCTCAGGCCAGGGTCCAGAGCTCCCGCGGGCCGGTGCTGGGTGCTGGCTGGCCCTGAGGCTGCACGGAGGGTGGCCAAGGTGGACATGGAGGCCACTTGGGTTGTTCCAAGGCCATCAGTGGTGGGGGTGGGGTGTTTAGGGAGGAAGGACGCCAGACCCCGTATCTCTGGAGCCCCTCTGGTCCCTCCTCCCTCTCGATGTTCCTTTACGGGAGACGGGGTGTGGCAGAGAAAGGTGCCGGGGTGTCACGTGCTGGCTGTCAAGTCCCTCCTGCGTCCCCTCCCAGCTGCGGGCCCTCGAATAGGTCTCTGAAGCAACGATCCCAGGTTCCTCATCTGAGGGGTCAGAGATGTCCCCACAGGGGCCATGGGGCCAGGCGCTGACCCTCTGCCCGTCCCTTCTCCCAGCCTCCGACCCGTCTGCTGTGCCCTGGAACCCTAGACCTGACTCGGCCCCGTGGGGAAGCCTCTCCTCTCGTCCCTTCTCTTGGGTCAGCCAGACCCTTGGACAGGCCAGTTGTCCAACCAGGCTCCCGGGAAAGCGAGCCTCTCGTGTCCTCAAACCCCAGAGCCAGTGGGGCCCGCGTGCAAGCCCCCAGCCCTGGAGAACAGCAGGCCGGTGTGCCTTCGGCTGATCCGCTCAGGTGTGCCCTTGACACCTCGTGGAACACCGTCCACCACGAGAGCGGGCTGCACATGCCCCGAGGCTCCTGGGCTGAATCGTCAGTAACAGCTGGGACCCGGGGGGCGTTTGCCAGGTGCCTGTCGGCGTGGCGACCAACGGCTCCGCCCTGGGCTCTCCCAGCAGGACCTCCTGCTCCCCACAGGTGCGTGTTCCAGGGGATCGCCGACCTCGTCTACGACACGCGGGTCCCCGACAGGCTCTTCTCGGCATCTTTGGTGCCCTGCGTGGGAAGCTTCCTTGCAGGACGACATTGCTCGTGCGTGCTTGGGAGAGAACAGGACCCATGTCCACATCAGCCAGAGCCGAGAGCCGCCAGGACAGGCAGTGAGTGAGGACGGCCTGGCAGCGCCTTCCGCAGCCTCGAGGAAGGACGCAGACCCCGCCCCACGGTGCCCGCCACTGCGCTCTGCGCTCTGGACCGGCGGCTCCGTCCTCGCCTCACGGAGTCCCCCGACGCGTGGCTGGCAAACCCGACTCCGTGCGGTTCGTCTGCAGGGCTGTCCCTGGTTAGAGTCTCTTTTCCTTCTGTCCTCATGATGTTTGGGCCTGTGGGAACGTGCAGCCCAAGATCAATATGTCCACCCACCGCATTTTCTCAGCTAAGATGATCTGCACGGCGATTTCTGTCTTCTGAGGAGACGCAGAATGGGAGCGCTGGGTAATTAATCGGAACGGAGAAGCAGAGTTACGTCCAGACGGTAATTGGATTTTAACCCCTTGGGAGGTGTTTTAAATGCAGATACTGATGTCCCAACGATCATTCTTTGCTATACATCAACCTTGGATCTGGGGGTGGGGGGTGGGCTGCAATCCAGGGGGGAAACGTCCTATGTCTGGACAGCTTGCCAAACCGAGTGGCACCGAGGGTGAGGCCAGAGCCATCTGTCCTACTGGGTGGCCACTGACGGGTGCTGGCCATGTCTGCCCTCATTTCACGATATTCCAGTTTGGGTCGAAAGATGGTGATGTTTATGAGTTTTCCAGAAGTGTAGGGGGAACCGCCATGGCCCTCTTCGGCACACCTGTCTGATTGCTGAGCCGGGGGGCGCGGGGGGTCGGGCATGGATGGCTGGTCTTCCGGCTTCTCCTGCCAGGCCTGGACTCCTGGGCTCCTGCCCCTGGGGGAAGTGACCGTGGTCTAGTCCAGGTCTTGATTTCAGGGGTGGCTCCGGCAGCAGAGGCGGGGTCACCTCTGCCTGAGTGCCCGGGCTGCCCACGGGTGCAGGGCAGGCACAGGCAGGGGGCTGGGCCGTGTCTGCTCACAGCCTCTCCCCTCTGGACTCGGGGTGTCTCAGGAATGTCCCCGGGGTCCTGCAGAGCAGAGCTCACGCGGTGCCGCACGGCGGTGCCAAAGGCACGATGTTTTCCTCGTTGTGCACGTGTCGAAACCAGCGTGTGTGGTGCCGTCTCTAAGCGGAGGGTCTGTGCTTGCGAGTCCCAGATGGGTGTGGCCGGCAGCCCTGATGTCACCTGGCCGGGCCCGGTGCAGTGAACACAGCCGTCTGAGAGCTACTGGTTGGGGGAGGGGTGAGGAGGGGGGAGGCAGGACCAGGCCCTCTGGTCTCTCCTCCTCCAGAGAACTTCGCAGAATGTTCCCACCAAGAACATTCTCCGTCTTCCATTACCTTGAACTTCCATTACCTTGAACTTCCATTACCTTGAACTTCCATTACCCTGCAGCCAGTGCAACGCTGTTTAAGATCCAGTGGCTCCCTTCCTGGGTTTGTGACTAAGTCACTTGTCTCCATGTGACCTGTGTCGGCCAGCTGCCTTTTAGCTCTGGTCCTCCCCCGTCCTTCCCGCCTCCTCCCTGGTCCTTCCTGCCTCCTCCCCCGTCCTTCCTGCCTCCTCCCCCACCCTTCCTGCCTCCTCCCCGGTCCTTCCTGCTTCCTCCCTGGTCCTTCCCGCATCCTCCCCGGTCCTTCCTGCCTCCTCCCCCATTCTTCCCGCATCCTCCCTGGTCCTTCCTGCATCTTCCCCCGTCCTTCCTGCACCCCTCTGTCCTTCCTGCCTCCTCCTCCATCCTTCCTGCCTCCTCCCCCGTCCTTCCCGCATCCTCCCTGGTCCTTCCTGCCTCCTCCCCTGTCCTTCCTGCACCCCTCTGTCCTTCCTGCATCCTCCTCGATCTTTCCTGCCTCCTTTTCCTTCCTTCCTGCCTCCTCCCTGGTCCTTCCTGCCTCCTCCCCCGTCCTTCCTGCCTCCTCCCCGTCCTTCCTGCCTCCTCCCTGGTCCTTCCTGCCTCCTCCCCCTTCCTTCCTGCCTCCTCCCTGGTCCTTCCTGCCTCC
>NW_011888923.1:2717726-2720397 GCF_000151845.1 Pteropus vampyrus
CAGCAGCAGGCCACCTGGCTCCCTGCTGGCCAGGCTGTTCCTGGTGCCGGGCTGGTGGCCCAACGTCCCCAAGGCTCAGCCCTGCACCTATGTGGCGAACAGATTGGAATGTCCCACCGCTAAGGGTCCCTTTCGCCCTGGCAACCTGGAGCCGACAAAAAGGAAATGAAAGATTCAGAAAAGACGAGAACAAAAAAGACCGGCATCGCCCGTGACCCCGGCCGGAAACGCCCGCACGCGCCTGCCTTCTCCGCTGGTTTCTGAGGCGCTCGCGTTCCCAGCATCTGCGTACACGGGACCCGAGGATCCTGCCTATTCAGCTGAACATTTAACTTGTTTTTAACGGAGCGTTAAATACAAGGCTCGTGGGCCTGAGACCCGATGGTTACCGGGGGCAGAAGTACCTTCCCTCTCTCTGTTTCCTGAGAGTTTATCAGGAACGAGTTGGATTTTTCGTTGGGTTTTTTCAGCAGCTCTGAAAACAAACAGATGGGTTTTAAACCATCTGACCTGTCGATGGGATGCTTGTTATTAGATGCCCGGCCACCGCTCGAAGCTACTTTGTGCCTGCTCTAAGGGATGAGCCAGTCGGAATCGGTGAAACTCGCTCAATAAACATTTGTTGAGTGAATGGATATTGATTGAATGACGTAGAGAAAGGTGACCTTTGGCCTTTGCTCCTTTCCAAAGGGGGAAGTCTTTTAGCACGAGACGCGTGAATGAGGTGAGTGTGCAAGCAGGGTGATGCAGTGTGCGTCCACACACGAGGAACGCACCGCCGAATCGCTCCAGGAGGCCCGGAGTCCCGACACCTGTGCCTTCTCCATGCGAACACACTCGCCGGAGCTCGGGGTGGCGTGACAAGGCCCCGCGGGGCGTCAAGCCCCCGCCTCGCTCTCGCTGCGGGCGGGAGCCTCGGGCCGTCAAGCGCAGCCCCTCACCTGCCGGAAGTTGCTTTCGGCCCCTCGGTGGGATGTAACCCACAGGGCCCTGGACCCCAGGGTCAGCCTCTGAGCTCAGCTGGTCTATTTGGATGCCCAGGTGTCCCCACGGAACACTGTTTGTGTTCCCCGTGGGGTCCCGCTTATCCGTCGGGATGGGGCCTTGGTGGCACAGACCCTTCTACCCGATTCGGGGTCGGAGCAAATGCCCCGGCTCGATCTGGACGCAGCTCACCGTGGGCGAAATGGGGAGAAATCTACCCGGAGGAGGAAACAAGGAGGGGGGCGGAGTTTGCCCGGTGAGCACATTGCGTCTCTGATCTCGAGTCTCCGTGGGATCTGCCGTGTGACTCTGAGCGTCATTGACCCCCTCGGCCTTCGTTCTGCCTCCCGTAGCATGTGGGGGTGCAGTGGGCACTGTAGGGTGACCCCCAACTAGTCATGCCCCTGATGCGCCTCTAGCCAATGGAACGTGGCGAAATGTAGGGTTTCGCAGATGTCACAAAGGTCCCTGATCAGTTGATTTTGAGTTAATCGGAAGGGACGTCACCCAGGGCGAGCCTGCCCTAGTCCAGTGAACATCCTGCCAAAGGGACTGGGCCATCTCTGGGGTTAGAGTCTCCTGTCCCCAAGAAGCAAGTGCCATGTTGAGAGAAGAGCCGTAACAAGGCCACATGGCAGGGGTCCACAGGGGCCTCTAGAACCAAAGGGCAGCCTCCTGCTGACACCAGCGAGAAGCTGGGCCCTCGGCCCCCCAGCCGAGAGCGACTGAATCCTGCCAATGACCTGGATGACCTTGAAAGCGGGCTCCTCCCCGGTCGGTCCCTCAGGTGACAGTACGGCCCGTGCCACACTGTGATTACAGCCTCTGAGCCCTGAGCAGAGGACTCGGGTGAGCCACGCCCGGATGCCTGACCAATGAAACCGTGACAAAATAATGTGTGTTGTCTTGAGCCTCCATACTCGTGGTGATTTGTCACTCAGATAGGAAACTGACCCTCCGTGAGGCCGCAGAGACGAGGTCGGAGGACAGCGCTCGGCCCTCTTCCGAGTCACCTCGCTCGGCCGCTTCTCTCCTGGTCCCATTCGCTCATTCAGCTGCCAGGTGCCAGTTGCTGGGTGTGGCCCTGTCCTCCCCACGTCCCCGCAGTTTTGGCAAAGCTGCTGCGAAGTCACCGTTGGGTGGTCATTCCAGAGAGGTGAACTAGCACCCGTGGGACTTCATAAGCTTTCGCTAACTGCTCCTATGCTATTTGCGACGGTCACGGCCCGTCTTTTGGCATCACGTGTGTGACACGATCGTATACGTTCGTTAGCTTAAAGATCATCAGATGAGCGTGCTGAGCACGGCTGCCTCGCGGGCACGCCTCCCCCGTTTCGTTCGGTGCTGTTCTAAGCGTGTCGAAGTCTATTTATCATCTCCGCATCAACGATGTGTAAATTAAGGAGCGGATGGATGGACGGCTGAGCGGACAGACGTGCGTTTACAGTCTGCCAGGCACGTAATGCTTTAGCCTTGGAAACGGAAGGCGACCCTCCCCCCCCAGTGGAGCAGACGCTGCCTCAGCAGTCGGGCTCGGCAGACAGTGAGCTCGTCTCCCCAGGGATAACCTGCCAAGGATAACGTTTTGGCAGGTTATCTCCACGCGGTTCCTCAGTACATCGCTGTCAGTCAGTCGAAGGTCGGTTTGCGAAGCAGGGATTTAGAGTGAGCGCGGAGTCAGAGCTGC
>NW_011888923.1:2721693-2722655 GCF_000151845.1 Pteropus vampyrus
CTCTGTCCCCGGTGCCTGGGCCGCCTGCTCTGCTTCTCCAGATTTCTCGGTCCCTCCATCAAAGCTCTATAGTTACGTCTTTCTCTATTTCCACCTCAAAAGGAAAACCAGGACCCTCAAGCTTACAGCTCTGGGGGCCTGTCACCCCCGGACGGGTTTCTTGGACGTTGTGGGCAGGATGGGCCAGATGCGCTCTGTGCTTTTAGTCAGCAAACAGTAGGTGCCGCTATGCTGAGGGTCCCTGTTACCAGGCGGCATTTAGATGCTTGGATGCAGGTGTGAGCAAGACAGACTCGGTTCGGACGGAGAGGGGCGCAGAGACAGACTCTGGACAGCGGCCACCACCGGTGTGGGGTGGGGTTTTGGAGTGGGGTGAGGGCAGCCTCAGCATCCTGCAGAGTGGACAGGGGAGGCCTCGGGGAGACGGTGATGGGAGCTGGGGGTGGGGGAGGACTGAGGGGACGTTCCTGCAGAGGGGACAGCTGGAGTGAAGACTGGGGTGAAGACTGGGGTCACCCCAGACGCACTGAGGGCCAGCGCGAGGCCGGGAGGGAAGTTGGCGTGGGGCTGGGGGGCCGGCCACGCGGAGTCCCGGCTGTGAGCGCTCTGGCTTTTTCCTGGATGAACCGGAAAATGATTGCGACCTTCTGCTCAGAGGTATGTGGCCTCCCGCGGGGCCTGCGTGTTGAGTGGAGCACGTGGGACGCGAGGGCCGAAGCAGGGATCTGGGGGGACATGGGCGACGGTGGCCCTGGCCAGGTCGGGAGAACCCGGAAGGAGCTGGGCGAAGGGGTGAGATTCTGGGGAGACTTGGAAAGTAGAGGCAACGAGTTTTCCTGTGGATGGGAAGAGGGGGAGAGACAGGGTGGATGGAGCTGGCACCCCGAGAGCAGAGCTTGTGGGCGGAGGGGGCTGCCACACGTCCAGGGGGCGACGTCAGGCAAACAGCCAGGCGCGGGTGC
>NW_011888923.1:2722705-2723619 GCF_000151845.1 Pteropus vampyrus
GCGGCTGCCTGTCAGCACGTGTCAGCTTACAGCGGATCCTCTGAAGCCAGGACAGAGGCCGGAGGACATTCCGCAGACAGGGGCTGCGTGGCGGGCGGGGAAGGGGACGTGGGTGGGGAAGTGGGGGAAGGGGACGTGGGCGTGCACAAGCCGCCATCCAAGCGCTGGGTGTGTGTTTTCCCGCTTTTATTTGCAATTTAAAAATTGACATATATGTGCGCACGTAGCTGTGCATTTGTGTATATGGTGTATGTGTGTGCACGCATGTGCCTATTTGCATGTGTATTTGCACACCTCTCTGCCCGTGCATGCATGCGAGTACGCGTGCATATTCATGCATGTGCATGTGTATCACGAGTCTGTGTGCCTGTCCGTGTGTGCTCATGTGTATATTTGTGTGCGTTCATTGTGCACATATGCACATGCTCACTATATGTGCTTGTGCACACACACATGCACACACGTGCACATATGTGCACATGTACATGTATGTGGCCCTAAGCCTGTGTGTATATGTGCCTCGCACATTGTGCAGAGGTGTGTTTTTGTGTATATGTGCATGTGCGGGTATGTCTGTGCATGTAGTCACACATACATACGTGCATGCATATGCACGGACACAGCACGCATATGCACGCGTAGTTACATATACATGCATGTGCACACACACACCTACACATACACGCACACACACGGCATATGTACTTACACGTGTGCAGGTGCATACACATGATCGCCCCTGCACACTTGTACGGATGTGTGTGTGTGACCTGGTCCGTGGTTGGACCACCAGGCCTCTACAGGGGGGACTCAGGCTCACGCTGCCTGGAGCCGCATTTGCGTGGCATTTCTGAGCACGCGGTCAGGACTCCGTGGGCGTGCTTCCCTGATCACCTCTCTGCCTTGTCTCGTCT
>NW_011888923.1:2728092-2729775 GCF_000151845.1 Pteropus vampyrus
CCTGAAATTGCTGAATAGGAGTCAGTGTTTACAAATCCCAGGGGCCAGGGGGCAGGGCTGACGGTCCCCGAGCCACGCCTCCCCTCCACTCTTGTCCCTTCCTGCCTTAGGACGCACAGTGTGTCTCCACCAAGAGCACAAGTCACAGCGCAAGTCACAGCTGGCTGCGGTCTCTGCAGATGCAGGAGAAGGAAATCGAGCGGGATACAGAGACGCCGTGACCCGTCTGTGACGATTCACTCCAGGGGGGACATGGGAGCACTTGGGGGAGGGACTAGGCAGAGGAAGCCTGAGGGGCAGGGGGACGTCTGCTCTGTGTCTGTGTCATGTCGTGCCCGAGAGATCTCTTGGCTTCTGCGTTCATCCCGTCACATTTTCTGAAATCCAGGGCCTGGCTCATGCCCGTAAATCTTTCGCCAGCTCTAATTTTCCACGGAATTCTGGTTTGATAGCTTATTGCTCATCTCGGCTCGGCATCCACGTGCTCGATGGCACGTGTCATTGCAAGTGGCCCGCAGCGATCGGATCGCCTTCGTTTTAGTCGTGTGCGTAAGTCTTCCGTCTTACCTACTGAAATGTCACCCCCGCGAGGGCAGGGGCCGCTCGGTTCTGTTCACCCTTGCATGGCCTGTGTCTAGTGGAGAGTCTGGCACACAGTAGGTGCTCAAACATTGCCTGTGGTTGAATGAAAAATTGCATGAGTCTCTCCAAAGTAGAGAAGCTGCTACTGGGCTGGGTCTTTGCAGAGCAGTTATCGGCGTGCAGGCACCGGTGACCTGGCTAAGTTAGCACACAGAAGGCGGCACCGACTGCAGCCTCTCGGACCCGAGGGGCTGTTCTCTCTAAGGTCCGCTGTGCAGCCACACAGCTGGGCGAGCCAAGCTCGGCTTGCCACAGCACGTGGCCACCTCTGTGCACACTCTTGCCTGGGACACGTGACTCTGGTCAACCCTTAAGGACAAATGCGCTCTGTACTTGCTTCCGGTGCATACTTTCCCCTGAGTTTAGCGAGCAAGCCTCGGCTTCTTCCCCAGGCAGTCTGCCGCTTCGCCACATGGACCACGCGACACCTGTCAGCCGGCTGCCGCGGGTTCTCCTGTCTGTGTGGGGGACGGGACTGTCATCTCGGAGATGACCCAGAGCCGTGCTCTTTCATCTGCCAGTGTCCCATCGCACCGTCCCAGTGGCGCGCGGCTGCTGGTGCTCCGCGTACCTAAAACGCTATCACAAACACACCGCTTTGCGTTTTTGAGAGCGTCCAGTTAGCCCCGGACAACCAGCGAGGGACGAGACCAGGACGAGAGGCCTGGGGTCCGTCTCCCCACTTGGGTCTGACCTTCGAGCCTGGCCGGCGCATGGGGCGGGGGTGGGAGTGGGGTGGGCAGCATGGCCGAGCCGCCCAGAGACAAACGTGCCAACGTCGGTTTTCTTCCTACGCTATGCCTTGAATTTCACAAACGTGACATTTCGTTTCAAGAGGAAATCAATATTGCGATCGGCAAATAGACACGAATGCTGCATTCATTCTGCGAAATGTTACAGCGGCATCGCAAGATCGCAAGCACTTCTCCGCCCGCCCCCGCCATGGGGCGGGAGGGGACGTTTGAACACGTTTTGCTCAAATAGAAATGAGAGGGGGAGGGGGGAGCGGAAGGGGCGGCAGGAAATTACACGTAAACGTTT
>NW_011888923.1:2730795-2736650 GCF_000151845.1 Pteropus vampyrus
AAGCATCGTCTGCCTGATGGGGCTGATGCTCCCCCTGCTGCACCCCCCCCCGCCCCCAGACCAGGCTGCGGCACCACAGATAAAAGCCAGACCTCATTGGGACGCCCTGATGAGGGGCTGTCTGGTTCCAGCACGTCCGCTTCGTATAGTCATTGTGATCGTTTTGTCTCCAAGCCTTTGAAATAACGCACCTCCCCTGAGCAACGCCGGCGGCATCTTCCTTCTCTCCCCGTTGCAGATAGGAAGGGAACAAACAGAGGCAGCCTCGGTCCTCGCTGTCACCTGCAGCTGTCTCGGGTCTCTCTGGGGCTCTCGCCTTCCGCATCCAGGTAGCGTGGCCGGCCGGCGTGCCAACCAGCTTCCTGCTTCGGCCCTGAAGCGGTGGGTCTCCGCATGCCTGCTCTGGAGCTTCCATCGACGTGACGATCCCGTGGCCCCACGGGAAAGGCCCCTGCCGGCCCTGTGTGCTCAGCGGAGACCCGAGGGCCAGCTTCAGCTTGGGGTCACCCACGTCTCTGTCCTCTGGTCTGAGCCTATGGTGTGGCAACACGGGTGTGGTGGCCACCAGAAGTGGACATGCCACACATTAAGAGTGGAAGCTGCATGTGGCCTCGTTCTCGCTTCAGAAGCAAGGGCGGAAGAGATGAGCGGACCAAAGTGGGGACCCAGACGGGAGGGATTCCAGGCCCTCAACGTGACGGCGTAGAGTGGCAGCAGAGATGAGTGTGGCCGTGCCGCAGAGGATCGAAGCTGCAAAACACAGGGCCGTGTCGACCTGGGTGCAGGGCCTGGGTCTTGCCTGGGCTCTTTGGAAAGGTTACATGGCTGCTCTGAGGCTTGGTTTCTTCACCTGTAAAATGGGTGTGTATAACGGAACCTTCCTCAAAAAGCTGCTGTGAAAATAAAATAAGACACTCATGCAAGTAGTAAGTCTCTAGTCCACACCTGTCCCAGCGCGGACGCCTGGGTGGTTGTGGTGCTGATGTCGCATCAGCGGTGAGGACGCTGGTGAGGCTGGTGACGGCGGTGTGGATGCAGGCGGCCATTGTCAGGGACATCGCCCCCGGCATCCGAGTTCCGGGCTGGCCTCTGCCAAACTTCCCCGACTACTGTCCAGGAGTTCGAGGGAAATCTAGAGCTTTCGAACACAGGAGAGGAGAGGCTCACGGCTGATCTGACCTTGAGGTAAAACCGGCTGGAACTTGAATACACGTTCCTTGGCCAAGTGCGGGCTGCCAACGCAGACGAGAATTTTCAGAGACTCGGCCACTGAGAGTCTGCACTGACCCAATAACTCTTCCCCCAAGTCTTCACTGAGCTCTGCCCCACATATGAGGTGTGTGGGGGACAGTTCCCAAGCTCAAGGGGGAGTCCCTCTGAAGGTGGGAGACCTGAGAATAATCCCTCTGGAGCTGTCTGGACAACGACAGCTGCTGAGGGCTAGGGCTCGGGAAGCTGTGCAGAGAGAAACTCCTCTGAGGCATTCTGGGAAGAGAGAGACCTCACAAGGGGGTCAAAACATGGAGCAGGACTGGAGAGCAAAGGGAACCCTCCAGCAACCCCAAAAAACTGCAACTGGCCAGGAAGCAGAGAGAGATTCCCCGCAGTTGGGAAAGCTGGTGACTCGACTATACATTACGGCCCTATAGGGAGGAAAAACCTGATTCTACTTCAAAAATATTGTTTGAGCCAGAAGTAAACTGAACTACAAACTAGAGCTATGGCAAAGCCCAGCCCTACCTAAACTGTGGATCAGAGTACCCCACCCCTTGTAGTGGCCTGACCTAAGAAAAAATACTTCCGTTACTAATGACAACTATTGTTTAAAGCAGTCACTATTGTTTTGTAGAAAATGTTGGCCATATAATAAAACATTTCTAGACAGATAAGGAAGCAATAAAATGTGATCTTGCTAAAGAGAAGAAATAGTCAATAAAAGTAGGCCCACAGAGGAAGTGGATGTTAGAATTATCAAGAACTTAAAGAATGGCGGTACCGAATAACAAAAGATTGATTGTAACAGCTGGACGACAGATCGGTTAAATATAAACCAATAGTAAAATTTCCACTTCATAAATATAGCATAAGGGAAATAGAAAACCATCACTAGAACACCACAGCCATATTTTCTGCAGGCAGGATCCACTGATGCATGCTGACATTAAACAAACCAGAAAAAGAATAAAAAACAAAGCCCAAAGTAAACGGAAAGAAGAAAATAATTAACGTCAGAGTGGAAATAAGATGAAATGGAATAGAAATTTAAAAAATAATAGAAAAAATCGATGAAACTAAGAGATGGTTCTTTAAAAAGATAAACAAAAATGACAAGCCTTGAGCCAAAATCATCAGGAAAACAAAAGAGAGCCCAAAGAAATAAAATCTAAATGAAAAAAAATTACAACCGACACCACAGAAATACAAAGAATCACTAAAGAATAGCACAAGTAATTATATGCTAATAAAATTGACAATCTAGAAGAAATTGATAAATTTCTAGAAATATAAATATTCCAAGACTGAACCAAGAAGAAATATAATATTTAAGCAGACCAATTACTAGCAATGAAACTGAAGCAGTAATTAAAAAAAAAAAAAAAAACAAACTCCCAGCAAATAAAAGTCCAGGATCAGGTGGCTTCTACCAAACATTTAAAGAAGAATTAATACCTATCCTTCTTAAGCTATTTCAAAAAAAATATCAGAGAAAAGGACACTTTTAAACTCATTCTATGAAGCTAGTATTGCCCCGATACCAAAACCAGACAGGCGTTTTAACAAACAAATAAACAAACAAAAATAACAGGCAATATTCTTGATGAACATAGATGCAAAAAATCTCAACAAAATATTAGCAAACCAGTTTTAACAATACTTTAAAAGATTTTATACAACATCCATAAGTCAATCAATGTGGTACATCAAATCAACAAAATGAAGGATAAAAATCATATCATCTCAGTAGATGCAAAAAAAGTATTTGATAAAATTCAACGTCCTTTGATGATAAAAACTCTTAACAACGTGGATATAGAAGGAACATACCTCCACATCACAAAGGCCGTATGTGACACACCCACAGCTAACATCCTACTCAATGGCGAAAGGCTGAAAGCCTTTCCTCTAAGATCAGGAACAAGACAAGGATGCCACTATCACCACTTCTATTGAACTGAGTATTGGAAGTTCTAGCCACAGTAATCGGACAAGAAAAAGAAATAAAAGGCATACAAATTACAAAAGAAAAGCTAAAATTCTCACTATTTGCAGATGACATGATACTATATATAGAAAACCCTAAAGACTCCACCCCAAAAACTATTAGAACTAATAAATTAATTTAGTAAAGTTTCAGGATACAAAATCAAATGTAGAAGTCTGTAGCATTTCTATGCACCAATAACGAAAAATCAGAAGAGGAAATTAAGAAAATAATCTCATTTATAATTGCATCAAAAAGCTTAAATATCTAGGAATAAATTTAACCAAAGAGGTTGAAAGACCTACATTCTGAAAACTATAAGATATTAAAGGAAGAAATTCAAGAGGATACAAATAAATGGAAGGATATACCATGCTCATGGATTGGAAGGATTCATATTGCTAAAGTGTCCTTACCATCTAAAGCAATCTACAGATTCAATGCAATCCCTGTTAAAATACCTTGTGTTCTTCTCAGAATTAGAACAACTAATCCTAAAGTTTATATAAAACCACAAAAGACCCTGAATAGCCAAAGATAACTTGATAAAGAACAGAGTGAGAGATATTCCATTCCCGAATTTCAAACTATACCAGAAAGCTACAATAATCCAAACAGTATGGTAATGGCGTAAAGACAGATATATAGATCAATGGGATAGAATAGAGAGCTCAGAAATAAATCTTCACTTGCCAGGTCAATTAATCCATGGCAAAGGAGGTAAGGATATACAATGGGGTAAAGACAGTCTCCTCAGTAAGTGATGTTGGCAAAACTGGACAGATACAGGCAAAAAAATGAAATTGGACCATTTTTTTAATACCATATAGAAGAATAAACTCAAAATGGATTAAAGACTTAAATGGATTAAATGGATTTTTTTAATACCATATAGAAGAATAAACTCAAAATGGATTAAAGACCTAAAACCATCAAGCTCCTAGAAGAAAACATAGGCAATAAACTCTGTGACATCGCTCTTAGCAATATATTCTTGGATGTGTTTCCTCAGGCAAGAGTATAAAAATAAACAAAGGAGCTGCACTAAACTAAAAAGGTTTTGCTCAGCCAAGGAACCCATAACGACAACGAAAAGACAATCCGCTGAGTGGGAGAAGATATTCACAAACGAGACACCCAATAAGGGGTCAATATCCAAAATATATAAAGAACTCATACAACTCAACACCGAAAAAACAAACAATCCAATTAAAATGGGCAGAGGACCTGAACAGACATCTCTCCCGAGAGGACATACAGTGGCCGACAGACATGTGGAGAGATGCTCGACATCACTAATCATTGGGGAAATGAAAACCAAAGCCACAGTGAGCTTTCACCTACACCTGTCAGAATGGCTAGCATCAAAAAAAAAAAACCAAAAAACAAAAAAAAACCCAAATCAACAAATAACGACCGTCGGCAAGGACAGAGAGAGGAGAACCCTGGAGCACTGTTGGCGGGATCGTAAATTGCTGCGGCCACTACGGAAAACAGTATGGAAGTTCATCAAAAATTCAAAATCGAGCTGCTTTGTGACCCAGCAATGTCACCTCTAGGTCTTTATCTGAAGAAAGCAAAGACACTAATTTGGAAAGGTATCAGCCCCTTATGCTAATTGTGGCGTTATTGACAGTAGCCAAGATATGGAAGCCGCCTGCGAGTCCATCAGCGGATGAATGGATGAAGAAGAGGTGGTTCACACCCACAACGGAATATGACTCGGCCGTGAACATGAATGAGATCTGGTCCGTTGTGACAACGTGCGCGGACCTAGAAGTTGTTATGCTGAGCGAAATAAGTCGGACAGAGAAGCACAAATACTGTGTGGTCTCTCTTATATGTGGAATTTAAAACAAAACGAATAAACAAACAAAACAGAAACAGACCCATAGATCCAGAGAAAAAGCTGATGGTCGCCTTCGAAGAGGCTGGTGGGAGAATAGGAAGAAACGAAAAAAATTTAAGTAATATCACTACCCAATCTCGTGACCCAGTGCACGAATCATCCATTCATTTTTAAAAAGCAATGGGTATAGTTTAGCGTGTCTCTATTAATGAGTCGATCGTATTTTTAGAAATCACAGACAATGTGTAGGTAGAGGCCATTGTCAGGAAAAGGACTTGGTTGTGTTTTTCTAAGAGAAACGATAGAATTATGTGCGTTTCAGTGAGCCGTTCTACAGGTCACTTAAAAAAGGAGGAAAAAAAAATACTATTTCTTGAGTTGATTTTTCTGTTATTTGCAGCCAAAAACATTCCCAGCAAACACTGTCTTCCTCTCACGTGTTTTAGGTAAGGGTCTGAGGGGGACCCTGGTTCTCGCGTTGCTTTGCCGGAGGAGGGCCTGGGACCTGGGTCTGGAGGCCCAGCCTCCCTGAGCTCCCTGTCCTCCTGTCCTGGCTTCTGGGAGGACCCCTGGCTCGTACCTGCCACGCTCGAAGCCAGCGTGTGGAAACCGACCTTCTCGTCTTCCCCTTCCTTGTTTCTTTATTTCCTTGTTCTCTGCCTGATTCCCTTCTTCCTCCCGACAGCCCTCCCCTCTCCCCCCGCTTGAGAGCAAAAGCTGGGCTTTTGCTCTAAGCTTCGAGTTCTGTCGGTGCCGATGATTTTTGTCCCGTAGCTCCCCTGTTCTTCTTTCCCTTTGTCACCG
>NW_011888923.1:2738325-2743256 GCF_000151845.1 Pteropus vampyrus
GTGATTCCGCTCTCTTCTATTTTGTTCCGTCACAGGACAGGTGTATATTGTGTCCCCAACCAAT
This sequence comes from Pteropus vampyrus, assembly GCF_000151845.1. Classification (NCBI taxonomy): domain Eukaryota; kingdom Metazoa; phylum Chordata; class Mammalia; order Chiroptera; family Pteropodidae; genus Pteropus; species Pteropus vampyrus. Next base: position 2,738,390 of record NW_011888923.1, read on the forward strand.
CCCAGGCCCAGGGCTGGGCAGGACAGATGGAGATGACGGGAGACCCTTGGCCAAGGAGCTCACGGCCCCGCGAGGAAGGGACCGAGGTAGATGTCGTCGGTACGGATGCCACTGCAGAGACGGGACTTGGGCCTGGCGTGTGCCATGCATGGCGGGGATTAACCCAGTTCGGAGAGGGTGGGGGTTTCCGGGGGTGGCCGGAATGAATGACCACGTCTGGGGGCTCAAAACAACAGGTGTTTATTCTCTCGGAGCTCTGTAAGCCGAAGTCAGAAATAAAGGTGTCGACGGGATGCCGACACGCCCTCTGACGGCTCTAGGGGAGGGTCCTTCCTGCGTCCCCCGGCTGCTGGTAGCTGCAGGCGTCCCTGGCATTCCTTGGCTTGAAGATGCATCTCTCTAGCCTCTGCCTTAGTTGTCACATGGCCTCTTCCCTCTGTGTCTGTGTCTCAAATCTCCCTCTGCCTTTCTCTTATAAGGACACTTGTCATTGGAATTATGGATCATCCTAATGCAAGAGAACCTCAAGACCCTTAATTATATGTGCAAGATGCTGTTTTGCAAATATGCTCACATTCACAGAGGGCAGGGGGAGGGCCGTAGTTCCGACAGCTTCCTGGGTGAACCAGTGTCCCCCGTGAGCTGTGTAGCTACAATGGAGTCGTCCAGGTAACCAAAGGAGGAAGGGCACCCCGGGCGGTGAGAACCCGAAGTCGGCGAGGGAGGCAGGAGACCCCCGTGAGAGAGCTGGAGCGCGATGCGCAGAGAGGTGAGTCGGGGGCGGGAGGTGGGACCAAAGTACCGAGGGTCCTTGAATGTAATGCACAGTCCAGGGCTTGGGCCGACATCCCGAGGTCAGGGGGGACCCGTGGAAGACTTGAGGCCGAGGGGCACGAGGCTGTGCTTGGTGAGAACGTACAGGGAAGGGAGTCTGAGCACAGAGCGGTTTCCCCATGGGAAGGAGCCCGGGGAGGCAGAGCCCCTCCCTCCCACCTCGTGCCTTGTTCGACACGCCCCCCACCCTCCATGTTCCTCCCTGGGGTGGGTGCCCTGTGTGTCTCCAGCCCTTGGGCCCGAGGGAGGCGGGGCTGATCGGGATGCCAGGCAAGCAGGATCTGGCAGCTCCGGCCGCGAGTGCGAGGAGCTAATGTTCCTTTTTAGTATGCCTGCCGCTTCCCGCCCTGCCTGCTACTGAACTGCTCATCTATGACATTTGTAGGCCTATTAAGAGGGAAATACAATTTCATAGCTACAGATAAGAGATTAGACAGATCAATTTGAAGTCTGTGAAATAGACCGAGTGTGGGGCGGGGGATAATTTTCAAATCATAATCTCGCTGACTTGGGGCTGTTGGTTTATTGGATTGCAGCCCGTCTCGGCCGTACCAGGTGTGCGTTTTCAGCGAGAAGGCCAGCAGTCTACTGACGAGTGTTTAAATTGACTTAGAGATGCCAGGGGCAGGCTCTGCTGAAGGAGAGTGTGGCAGGCGGTGGGAAGCGGTGGGGCCAGCACGGGTCTGACCTCCTACGTCTGGGCTTGCAGAATGTCCCGGCCGGTGTGTAAAGTTATAGGCTCCTCAGGGTGCCCTTCTCCGACAAAGCATGGTGGCTGATTGCGCAGAATAAAAGTACCTGTCAATGTGACTCCTAAGTGGAAGACCCCTCTGCGCAGCGGCCATCCTGGTCAGCAGCCTGTGCCGCCAGGTGGATGCGGCCTCTCTGAGCAGGTGGGGCTTCCATCGGATGTTTGAAACAGGCCGAGTCCTCCCCAGGGAGGCCGGTGGTCCAGTCTGCCTCTCCTGTCAGCTGGTCTCTGTCCGTTCCACCTCTGTGCCAGCTTCCTGGGGTCTTTACCTCTCTCACCTCTCCCCAAGTCACCCCACTTTTCCTTTTCTACCTGTGATACCTCATGACTTCCCGCCATTGCTGCCCAACACGTCTCAGGAGCAGGTGCTCAGATCTAAGTCCCAAACTTCCTGGAAGAGCCCTCAGCTTATTTTCTTACTTTTCTTTCATAAAGCCATAGCATTTCAGAGCATTTCAGTTACCAGGACTGGCTGCCTGACCTTTGGAAAATTTCCTAAGCTCTCTGTGCCTCGGCTCTTACATGGGTGTTGTCAAGGCCTCTGTCCCATAGGGTGGACAAGATGAGACATGGAAAGGGTTCGGCACCAAGTGACACACAGCAAGCCCGGCACAGACGCTGGCTACCGTCATCACCACCACCACCCTCCTCATCACTAACATCATCAGCAGTACCTTCATCACCATCACCATCACCACCACCATCATCATCATCATCACCATCATCACCATCATCACCACCATCACCATCACCACCATCACCACCATCACCATCACCATCACCACCACCACCATCATCATCATCACCATCATCACCATCACCATCACTACCACCATCATCACCACCATCACCATCATCATCACCATCACAATCACCATCACCATCATCACCATCATCACCATAACCATCATCATCACCATCACCATCACCATCACCATCATCACCACCATCATCATCACCATCACCATCATCATCACCACCATCATCATCATCACCATCATCATCATCATCATCACGAATACCTTCATCATCATCACCAATATCACCATCATCATCATCATCGCCATCACTATCACTATCATCATCACCATCACCACCACCATCATCACCAACACCATCATCATCACCACCATCATCATCATCATCACCATCACCATCATCATCACCATCATCATCATCATCACCATCACCATCATCATCACCATCATCATCATCATCACCAATATCACCATCATCACCATCATCACCATCATCACCGCCATAACCATCACCATCTTCATCGTCATCATCATCACCTTCATCATTGTCACCATAATCGTCATTATTAATTATCTAGTCCAGACTCCTCATGGTTCAGGTTTGAAAGTTTGGGTGTTCTTAGAAATATATATGTTTTTATATTAGAAGAAATAGGCAGAGAGAGAGAGAAATTCAGCAGAGGAAAGTTCATCAAAGAAAGAGGGACACGAGCTGTGCTGAGTCGGAGGCGCACGCGGAGACATTTGGGACACGACTGAGAGACGGCGGAACAGACACGAGCGTGCTGAGACCCGAAGCAGCAAGGACGTGATCCCGGCTTTGATCTGAGTATCAGCCTCCATCTGGCACCTTTTTAACAAGTGACATCTCAGGACTCTTGAAGATACTGTCATGTTTGTGTTGTAGATATAAGAACAGTTATTTTCAGTTAAGTGGAGGTGACATCACCTCTTGTCTTTCAGGCTGAATTAAGTTGTTGAAAAGCCTTGGTTTCTCTCACAGAGAAAATGATATTAGCTGCTCAATTTCTAAAACGGGGACTGAAAGGAACAACGCAATGGGTAATTGGTGTCAGTGGGACTTTCTCGGAGTCGCAGGGGAGGACTCCGAAGGGAGATCAATAGACAGCACGCATCCGCAGGCTCGGAGGAGAAGCAGGGCGTGCTGCACATGGAGAACTTTCTAAAAGACAGAGGAGCTGGCTGTGACCCTGTCCCCCACCTCTGGCACACACACAGAAGACGAAAAACAAAGAGAAATCGGTCAGAGAGGAAGGTCCCTCTCGTTCCCTCCTCTCCCCGGGCCAGGGCACCCGATCCAACGAAAGAGTCTTCGAGAGGACTGCTTGGTGACAGTGGGGTGTGCCTGTCGCAAGAACCCCACCAGTTACTGCGCCTCAGAGCGACACTGGACCCCCTGTGCTGCCGGATACCACAGCCACCGCTGGTGACAGAGTACTCGAGAGAATGTGACTCAGGCCCTGGAATCTGGAACCCAGGACTGGAGCCCACTGTCACCTGGCTAAGAAGCTTAAAGATGGAGGCTGGCTGGACTTCCTGTGACAGTGAAGACAAGGGAGAGACTCCTGCATCTGGGGGGTCTGCATTTCCGGAGTTTGGGGGAGGGAGAGTCAAGTTACCCACTTTTCTCATGAGCTCGTAATAGTTCCCAGTCATGGCCACCCTGCAGCAGCCCTGACAGAGAAGCCTTTACCTTCAAGGCCATCTGCAATAGCCCACTCGGTCCCGGAGGAGCCAGAGCCGCAGCTGTTAAGAGAGATCACACGCCATGCTTTCCGCCCCTTTCCGGCCAGCCGACACTGGGGGCTGGAGTGTCGTAGCGGATGAGGACGTCGAAGTTTGGATTTCAATTGGATTGAATTTTTAACTACCTGGGAAAAGGCTGCCCTTTGTGTCTTCGAGTACAGCTGTCCAGGTTGTGCACTGCACAAAGGTGTCTAGCTGAATGGATGAGTAGACGCTTCACCCCAGGCTGAGCTCTGTTGCCAAGCCTTGCATCCCAACAAGGGGGGCTGCATCGGCCGTGGAGGAGGGGCCCCCTCGGTCTGAGTCACCCATCCCTACGGGACCTTTTAAAAATCTGCACTAGAGCATCATGTATGCTAGTGGGTGGCCCTGGCCACATCAGTACCTGAAGTGAATAGGAAAGCGGGGGACGCACCTGAGCCGTGGGTCGGGGCTGGGCCAGGGAGTTCCAGCGCCGGTGGAGCGCACTAGCGGCAGGAAAGTGAATTCATTCATACCTCGACTGAAATTCACTAGTTCGGCCCACGCACTAACACAACGCCCCATCCCAGGAAGACGAAGGAGATGCCTGCAGGCCGACGGAGGGCCGGCTGCTCAGGGTGAGAGCTGTCCAGGGTCCTGAGGGCCTCGCCTGCGCCACAGGTTCGGAGAAGTGGCTCTGCGGCTTCAGCCCTCCCTTCCTCAGGCTGTGCCTAGACCAGGAGGGCCGGGACGTCACGCGCGGGGGCCGGACTGTGCCACTCACGAACTCGCTGTG
>NW_011888923.1:2744681-2750317 GCF_000151845.1 Pteropus vampyrus
AGGCGCCGGCCGACATTACGAGTCTGTTTGTGTCTGTTAACTCATCCCCTCAATAACCTTTGTCATTCCCATTTCGCAGACAGGGAAATGGGAACTCAGAGAGGGTAGGTGATTCTGACCGCAGTATGGGTTTGAGAAAATAAGGCTCAGAGAGGGTGAGCACATGCCTGAGGTCACACAGCTGGTCGGCAGGGGCCCAGGACCCACACCGGCTGAGACGAGCACTTTCCTCTTGCGGGAGGCCCCTCCCGAGCCCGGGGAGGCGGAACTCCGGGCCGGCGCTGGACAGCTGCGGCTTCCCCACTCAGGCTGCCTCATCAGTCCCTGGGGAACCAGCCAGAGTGGCCTTGGGGGACGTCTGCAGCCCAGGAACCAGGGGCTCTGTGGCGTGTATGAAGCGGGCAGGCCCCGAAAGGGACAGGAGCTCACTCTCAGCCTCCAGAAACCCAGCTCCTGGCAACCGAGGCCATCCGCCTCCAAGTCTCCATGTCACCTCCGCTGGGTTTTCCGAAGCCTCACGCCTCTAAGGCTCCCACTGCGAAGCAGAGCTTGACGTGGAGTTGGTGTTGAGCAGCCGGCTGGGACCGGTTCCTGCAGGCTCCATCTTCCACTGGCTGCCGGCAGCTTCGTGCGGGATGAAGCACGTGGCTCCCCTTAGTCTCACAGTGGTGGCGACACAGTCAGGCGGCCCCTGCTCTCCAGAAGGCTACCCATGGAGAGCACGTGTCCGTGCCACGTCCGGGCTGAATCGCGTGGACCACCCAGGCCGCGCCCTCTTAGACACAATGCTGGTTCTCAGGTCACTGCCGAGCTCCGGCCTCTAGTACAGTAGCCACGAGCCACGTGTGGCTCCCGATGACTTCAGACGTGGCTCGTTGCAACCCAGACGGGCCCTGTCAAATGCTCGCCGGATTTCACAGACTGAGTACAAAAAGAAGGATGTAAAATATTTCGTTAACAATTTTATATCGATTATATGTTGAAATGGTCATACCTTTGATATATTGGGTTGAATGTTATAGTGTAATATAAAATAATGTAAAAATAGATTTCGTATATTTTCCTTTGACGACTTTTTAAATGTGGTTTCTCGCGGAGGTGACACGACACATCGCAGTATATGTCGGAGGCAGCATCGCGGCCGGGTCACGCTTTGAGGGGGCGACACTCAGAACAGCTTCCAGCGGTGCCGAACTGTAAGGGGACAGACGGCCTCTGACCACCAGGGGCCACTTTCCTCTCTCTTTCCCGTCCTCCCTTGGTCTAGATCAGAGCGAGGCGAGGAGGGTGACTCTGCGATGTCACGAGCCGCCACCGGGCACCTTCCACCTTCCACGCATGGCGCTGCTTTGTCCTCATGATAATTCCGTCAGGCAGATGCCATTCGAATCCCGTTTTATGGACGAGGAAAGCGAGCCCAGATTGGTTCAGCGATGGGCCCAGGGCTCCGAGTTCTGGAAGCGTCCGAGGCAAGGTCTGAGTCCCGGCAACCTGGTTCCACTTTGGGGGCTCAGGTACCCCACGACAAGTGGGAGCAAGGATGAGATGGCCCCGTTGGCCAGCATCAGACAGCGTCTCGAGAAGCAGAATAGGAAGGGGCCGTGGGAGCTGGCATTACTGGGGTTCACGCCCCCCGTGTGGCCTCAGGCAAGGCAGCCAGCCAGCCTCCTCGCCTTGCCGGTGGGATGATGGACAGGACGCCTCCTCTTGTCCTGGGAGAGAGCGAATGACGGAAGGAGACCAGCGGCCTGAAACCTGGTTGTTCTTCCTTGGTTGACTCTTTAATTTGGGGAGGGCTGTTTGAGGCCTGCCTGGCGCTCGCCCCCGGGCCTGCTCCCCTAACCCGGCTAACCCATCTCATTCCTTCACATATCCACTGGCCACGGCTGTGTGTCGGCCCCCTTGGGCAGTCCCAGGGCCAAGTCCCACGAGACACGAGCCGGGCCCCGAAGAAGCTCACCCGCCACCTGGGGACACGGAGGGGCTGGCTTTCTGGTTGAAGCAAAGGTCCGGGCCTGTTTCAAAGCTACAGTGACAGAACTAGCATGTAATTTTTGCTGAGAGTGAGGTCCCTTGAGGTGGCTTTTGGGGACCAGTGGAGGTTGGGCGGGACTGAACTGGTGCTGGGAAGAGGGGTAGTTGTAGGGAGGGGGCCGAGGAAAGGCTTCTGAGATGGGACGTGAGGGGACCTGCAGGAGGCGCCTGTCACTTGAGGAGCCAGCCCAGAGCACGTTGGGCTGAAGACGTGCCCTTGGCTTGGGTCACCAACATGGTTGGCGGCCTCAGAGTCTGTTCCCTTCCATGGTCCAACCTGGAGCCGCTTCCCAGTGGCTTCTGGCAGATTTCACGGTGGCCCCCACCCGTGTGGACTCCTGGATCCTGCACCCCGCGTGAGTGTCCTGGGGTGCCGTAACCAAGTGCCACAGACTGGGGTGTGTGTGTGGGGAGGCGCCTATTCTCCCATGGTTCTGGAGACCAGAAATTCAAAGTCAAGGTGTCCCTCCAAATTCTCTACCCCACGTCATCTTTGCCTCTTCCAGCTTCAGGTGGCAGCCCACGTCCCTTGGCTCATGAATGCATCCCCCACTCTCTGCCTGTCACCTCAGGGCCACCTTTCCTGCGTCTGTGTCTCCTCTTGGTAAGGACACCAGTCACATTGGATCGAGCATCCGCCCCCCTCTGGCACGGCCTCGTCTGTACTAATTACCTCTGCGAAGACTCTATTTTTAATTGTGGCCACAATTCGAGGTTCTGGGAAGGGTGAGAATTTTGGGGGGACACCACGGGCCCCAGCACACCTCCCATAGCCATTTCACCAGGCTGTAAGAACGCCTCCAAACTCACCTGTCTTCACGCATTCACTCCAACATGCTGGGTCCCAGATTGTCTTCCTGGTGACACGGAGAGAGCCGGGGACTTTGGGGTCTGGGGAGGCTGGTGGGGGCCAGGCTGGTGGGAAGAGAAGGCTTCCCCTGGACGAAATTCATCTGTTTGAGTTTTTTTTCTTATTTCACTTATAACACACAAAAAATCACCGACCAGCTTGCCGTGCCAACAAATGGAAGCTCCTGCATTTTCCTACGAGGCTCCCCGGCTTTGCCGCGAGCGCTGGGTGTTTCGGGGGTTGCACGGCACGGACGCAGTGTTCCCCGCGTTCCCCTCTCTTCCTCTCCGAGGTGAGGCGCGTCCCCCATCTCGCCTTTGAATTCCCGCCGGGAGCTGCCCGCTCGCTCCCTCGCTTGGCTAAGTGCCCAGCTGTGTGGTGAGCAGTTGCTTTACTATTTAAACAGTGTGGTTATGCGCATCTCTGGAATTTGGCTTTTTGATTCTTATTTAATTCTTTGAAGGATCACATTTAAAATTAAACACTGCACTTCTTTAAATAAATGCTCCCTCCATAGCCTGACATTTTCCTAAGAATTTGGAACTGAAGATTAATTGTCGTACACGGAACAGTGTTGTTTGCCTACTTAACTCCCCCTCGCCGTTCCTCATAACAGTGAAACCAGGGTCCTCGGCAGGGGGGGGTGTCCTCCCCCACACCCCACCTCCACAGGCTCTGGCTGGGTCGGACCTCACTCGAGTGACTGGGCTAAGCCAACCAGTATGTCCCTTTGGCCACAGCGACTGGCTCAGGGATGAGCAGGTGGCCCTGCCAGTGCCAGGCAGGGTGGGCCCAGGGTTTCTGTAGGAATGGTTGGGAGGCCTGAACCTCTCTTTCTGGAGTTTTGAGGGTGGAAGCCTGGAGGTGATGGCAGCCTGGAGTTGTTGGCAGCCATTCTGCCACCTGAGGCAAGAATCTGTCTGGAAACAAAATGAGATGGAAGAAAGTGGAGAAGAGAGATGGGGGGGCGGAGAGCAGACGGGGAAGAGGGGAGGAGGGGAGGGGGGAGGAAGAGGGACACAGGGCCCTGAAATCGTGGCTTGAGCCCCTGGACTGTTCAGGGACATGGCCACCCCATCGCCCTTCCTTCCTTAATCCAGACGGGGTCGGTCTCTATTTCTTGTCATCAAAGCAGCACCTCTGGGTGCCGGGCGTCAGTGTTCACCTAGTCACGAAGCTCAGAACGGAGGAAGATGGAGGCGGAGCATCTGCACGCCGTGGTGAAGGAGTTGGGCGCGCGGGGCCGTGCACCCCCACCCCCACCCCCACCACGGGGGTTCGCGGAGCACTGGACTGAGAGCCCATGGGCCCGGGGCCAGGGTCAACTCCGCTGCCTCCCGGCCCTGTGACCCTGAGCCTCTTGCCTGGCCCGCAAGGCGAGGTCTCAGATGAGCGCTCTAGCCGCTGTGGGGAGGGGAGACGGCCCGCCCGCCCTCCTACCCTCCTGGGCACGGGCAGGTCTGTTCTCAGACAGGCGGCCCCTCCTCCCAAGACTTCGTCTGAGGAGGAAACACCAACGAACCACAAAGGGCTCCCCCGTACAGTACGCCGGTCCCTGAGCTCGGCGGTGACCTCCGGGTGACCTCCAGCCCCGAATCCTAGTGACGTCGGGGTGTTCGCCTCCTCCCTGTTCTCAGCGGACACTGCGCCTGGCTGTGGGTGCACGGGGGCAAACGTTTCTGTGCCCGTCCGGTGGGGAGGGCAGCGCCCTCCCTGCCTCCCTCTCCCGGCCCCCTGGACGGTGCATCGGGTTCCATGCGGGCAACGCTGGAGACTCCGGCACTTTCCAATCATGCGGCGGTTCCCGTGCCACCGGCTCGGTCGGCTCCCCGCGTAGAAGACTGAGCCCAGACTCAAGTTCCTTCACACCTTTCGGGGCCCGACCCCGTCATCCTGGCGTCTGCGGCCTGGCCCCGGCTCGCGTTCATTCCATCCCGGGTCTTGGCATTTGGAAGAACGTTCGATCACCCGGCCAGGAAAGATCGATTGCCTTCTTAAGAAATAGTAACCGCATCGGGACCACCTTCCCGTGGGTCAAGGCCATGGCTCCGTGGAGTGCTCTGGTCCTTACTTACGGGAAACTTCTGACGGTCATGCCGAGGACACGAAGAAATAGGCTCCAAGATCTTCAGTAAGCCCTGGGCCGGTCGGATCCCTGTGCCCTCGACTCCCCGCTGGTCCGTTCAGAGCAGCTGTGCAGGGTGACGCACAATACCCATTCTGCTAGAGCTCCGCACCGCCAGCAAAGTGGCTTTCCACAAATTTCCCGGCTGCGTCTCCCAGCAGGCCGTGAGTTAAGTGGAGAGCAGGTAGCGTGGTCCTTGTTTTACAGGAGAGGTAGGAAGACGCTGAGAGGTTACCGGCCTCCCCTAAGGTCACCCAGCGATCAAGTGGCAGAGTCAGATGACAATCCAGGTCTCTAGACTCCTGGTCTTCGGTCTTTTCATTAAGCCCGAGTTTGGATTGAACGGTGTAGTTTGGATTGAAATTTGTAGCGCAAGGTTTTACCCACGTGTCCTTGCGTTCAAGTTTAGGGACCAAGAAATTTGCTGCTTGATTTACTGACTAAAAGCGGAAGAGTTAATTTAATATAAAGACAACAAGCTTTGGTAGCGAAGGAAATTGTTCTTTTGCTAAATGATGAGAAAGTGCTGAGCCATCTGTCCAAGACAGCAACCCCAAGTGGAAATTTATTGTTCCTTTGTTATTGTTTCAAAAACACACACCCCAGAGGCTTCCGGGGACAGGTACG
>NW_011888923.1:2752072-2763430 GCF_000151845.1 Pteropus vampyrus
CTGCACCCCCGTGGGCTCTTCTCGGAAGCGTGAGGCCTGCAGGCGTCTTCACAGCGGCACCAAAAACGCCAGACGGGGGGCTGCGCCCGGCCTCTGGGCACGTACTGGGTGAGACCGGTCAGGCTGTCCACGGGGACCCCTCCCCAGCCAGACCACCCACCTCTCCCCGGGAGCTCGGCCAGCTGGTTCCTGCTGCTGCGCTGAGGCCACCCCGACACCCCCGCACCCCAACCTCCTGCCCTGCCGTGGCCATGCCTGCTTCCAGCCGGGGATCTGGGGACTGTTCCCCGTTGCTGGAGTCCTCCGCCCTGATGGAGCACAGGCAGGGCCTGCAGGGCTGGACGGTCAGGCCGCGGGTGCCCCTTCCCACCAGTGGGCCGTGGGAGATAGTGGGGCCCGTCCGTCGGTCCTTCAGGTGGGCCTTCCTGGGTGACAGAGTCAGCCCCCTGCAGCAGCGTCAGCCACGCTCCCTGGGGTCTGCTCCCAAATGGGCCACCTGCACTCAAGCTGTGGCCTCAGGCTCTGCCTTGGGGTGCCTAAGTGAAGACACCCCTCAGTCCAAAAGGTCCCTCCTGACACGGTCTCCCGGGGCCTGAGTGTCAACCTTCCCGCTTTCTGTTCACGCCCCCTCGTCCTGCCCGGCAGCGTTGCCTGGGGATTCGGGTGCCTTGAGTCTGAAAGCAGGAGGCGCCCACATCCCCGAGGCATCTACCGACGACGGCTGGGTGGCCGGGTCCAGCAACGCGGTGGACGTCCCCTCCTCAGTCGTCACCCACGTACTGAATTCAGGGCTGACCGACCTTCGGGGCCTCACGTAGACATGTGAGTAAGGAGAGGGGTGCGAGGTTTGGGTGCAGATCTCAGGGTCTCCCAGAGGTGCCCGGCAGGTGTCCAGGGGGCATCCCCCCCCCCGCAAGGGATGAACCTCACCCCTAAGCAATAGGTTAGGGGCGTGTCCCAAACCCCATGAGCGGCCAAGACCAAGGAGCCTTTCTGGGAAAAACAAACAAACAAATCCGAAACAAAGGTGTTACCCATAAATGCACTATTTACGTGTGTGTGACAAAGTCACCATCTCGAATGCGTTTCGGTGATGAGCCCAGGGCCCTTCTGAGCCTCATTTTGCACCAAGGAAACTGAGACTCGAGGAAGTGAAAAGAGCCACCTCAGGTCACATGGCCATTTGCAGAGTCCGTGTTGAGGTCCCAGCCCAGCCCGGGGTGTCACCTGCATCCACACAAAGAATGCAGCCCCGAGAGCCCCAGGCCAACGGACGGACAGCGCACGAAGGGCAGACGAGTGAAGAGAAACGAGGCAGAAAGTCGAGGGTATTAGAAAATCACCCTCGTGAAAAACAAGATCGGCCACTTAAGGGAACAAAAACGGGGACTGTTAATACAGAGCAGAAAGTGATCCCTTCGACAGCCCCACACCGCCAGCCTCGGCCACGATGGTCTCCACTTCGGTCCGATTCGTCAGGTTGCCTCGTTTCCGCCGCCTCCTTGGCCACCTCCGTGCCCCGGTGTCACGCGCAGGCAGAGCCATCTCTCTCTCTCGCTGCTCATTTGGTTTTCGGGAAAATTTCTCTTTTCCCATCTCCGTTTGTCATTATTCTTCTTGGTTAGAAGTGACCTTATGTCCAACTCCAGGGGCCAAAAGTCTAGTGAAGGTGTTTTAAGAAGAAAAATGGCCAAACGAAAAGGCCATCCTCTCACTTGTCCCCAAACCTGAGATTTCTATTCGCGTCCTGCCCTGGCGACGTGGGCCCGGGCCGGCGCGGAGGGTTAGCGTGCAGGACGTCTCCGGAGTGGCTAAGTTTTCTCCAAAGGCTTGGGGCGCAGGAGCGTGCCGGGGGCTGGAGGCATCTCAGAGAGGGGTCAGTGGGGACATCAGTGAGGGGCGTGGCTGGACAGGACCTGGAGTTGGCTGTCGTCTACCGGGGAAGGGACAGAGATTCTCTCGGGTCTTCTTTCTTGACCGGCCCTTGCCAGCAACGCGTCCATCTAAAACAAAACCCGGGTTTTCACGTACGGTGGAAGACGCAGGGGTTCCGGGGGTTCCGGGGGGTTCCGGGGGTCCACGAGCTTACGGAGTGTCAACGAGCTCCCTCACGCAGCGCCAAGCCCAGACGCTGAAGGCCGGCTCCCGCCACCGGATGAAAACGCGACGGAACGACCTTCTCCCAGTGTCCCCCCCGTCACTCAGCGTCTCCCACCAGACGCCGCGCTCAGACCCGAACGGGCCACCGGCAGCGCTTCCCGGCTTCTCGGACCCGACAAAGAGAAACGAAGCCGCTTCTTAAGACCCCGGGGGCACATTGCTCACTCCTGACCCAGCGTGAACAATCACGCCACCTCAACCCAACGAAAGAGGGTAAACACATTATTTTGCATGAAATTATATTTCTTAATGAATTAATAATAGGGTTACAGTTTTCAACTCAATGAGCGGGGCACACGGAGTATAAAATAAGGGCGCGTGACTGCGTCATCGTTAGCTGGTCTTTGCCACGCTGAGCTTGGGAGACCGTCGGCCCTGGCTGTCGAGAAGGGAGGGTGAGTCGTGGACGGGGCTGGACTTCACTGCCGGGGACGTTCACGGGGTGGAGAAGCGGACGAGAGTCTGCGGTTACTAACCCTAAAATCACAGCGGCTCCTTCTTGCCCCTTGACACCATCCATTCCGAGATTCTGATTTTCGGAGTCTGATTTGTCTTCGTGGAGCTCTTTGTCTGACACACTCACGCCCCACAGCCTTCCCTCACCGCCCAGCCCCCGCTCTTCTCTGGGTCCCAGAGTGGTAAAGAATTCGGCTTTGCCCGAAGAGAGATCTGGCCTCTGACCGCAGCTTCTGGGAGGTGATCTCTGTCCAAGCTGGTCGTAGCGTCTTTGGTTAAGACAGAGGCCGTCCACGCCGGCTCACAGGCTGGAGGCCAGGCTTACCGGACAGGCCGCCATGTCGCGTGGGTGCTGGCTGCCACTGGCATCCGCTGACCTGGAGACCGAGTTCAACCACACGGGCAATCCATCCATCAACCGTGTTTGGGTCATGGAGCCCCAGTAAAAACTCCGGACACCGAAGCGAGGGTGAGCGTCCCTGGTCGGCGTATGTCATGCGTGTTGTCACATCGGTGCAGGAAAGTCACGTGTCCCGACTCCAGGGAGAGACGGCGATAGAGACCTTGCTTCCGGAACCCTCCCCGCCTCTGCCCTTTGGCCGATGTTAGCTGGTGTGTTTTCCTTGTCATAAATCATAACCGGGAGCATAATGGCTTTCGATGAGTTCTGCGAGCTTTTCTAGAGAATTATTAATCCCGAGGCTGGTTTTGGACATCCTCTGAATGTACGATTGGCACCAGAAGTGAGGGTGGTCTGTGGGAAACCGAGACCGACCGGCAGCCTCCAGTGTTCTCTGAAGCCGCGCTCCCCATTCTGCAGCTCTGAGCTCTGGCTCGCTCCCTGCCTGCTGCTCCGTTTGGAAGCCGTGCTCCCCAATTCTGCAGCTCTGAGCTCTGGCTCGCTCCCTGCCTGCTGCCCCGTTTGACGTCCTGGCTGATTTCGCGTGCGTTAGACGTGGTTGGGGGGTCTCTCTTTTTCCATGAAGAGTAACGCGAAGCATGTCATTTTAGTGCAGTCGCCCAGCTTTTGGATCTGAGCAAAGCCCTGGCTCGAGACCCGTGAGGATGTAGGCAGCGGCTCGGGACCGAAGCACAGCAGAGATGGACGCAGAGCGGCTCGGCCTCGGCGTTACGTTGCTACCGACGACGGAGGCGACGTGCTCGCCTTTTGTGCCTCCGTAAGAGCCCCGATATCTGTGGCCCGCCGAGGGGCCGTCGCTGGGTTTCCTGGAGGCCAGGGGAGGGCATCGGAGTGTTCCTGGGAAGAGAGCCCGGGCCGCGGGAGGCCGGGGCTGACCAGCTCTCTCTCGGATGTGCGCCGAGGGCGCACCGCACACGCAGCGGACCTTGGGATGCGCTGCCCCCTGTGAGGTGTGGGGGTGGCGACGAGCTCGGCTTAGCGTGAGGAACAGAAAGGTCAGGAGGAAGCAGAGGGGGAGGAGCAGGAGACGGAGGGAAAGGGCGGGGCCGTCGCTGCCCATAACAGCCCCGTTCGTGCCGCCCTCTCCCAGCTCCCAGGGCGGTGGTCGCAGCTCCCAGGGCGGGGAGGCCACACTGGGCGGAATGCAGATTCTCATCAGCTGTGATGTCCCTCAGCGGCTCGCACACATCCCCGTGGGGACCCCCCGGGCTCGCAGATGCCCTCGGGCGATTCTCCCTCCCATGCTTCTGTGCCCGAAGTGCAGTCCAAACGCAGTCCAAACACGGGAGCGGAGCTGAGAATTGACTCGCGGCCAAGTCTCTGCCGGCAGGTGTGTGTGTTCCCAGGTCTTCGTGTGGCGCGTGTGTCCAGGGGCTCCCACGACCCTGGCACACATAACAGCACTGGAGGGGGGCAGCACCCGCCACGTTGCCGCTCAGCGCTGCACAGCCTTCGGTGTGTTTCCCGCTGATCTGTGAAATGGGGACGCAGCACCTGCATCTCGGGGTTGCCATGGTGATAAGTAAAATGATGCAGGTAAAGGACCCAGACACCGCCTGGCGGAGGGAGGCATTTCTAGTTTAGAATCGATAAAAGGAGGGACTCTCTCTATTGTCTCCCCCTGTGGCCGAGGCAAACAGCTTCTGAAAGCCCAGGAACGTCCAGCCCTAAAGACAAGCACAGCACGGGGACAGGAAGCCACGTCCAGCGGCTGCCTCTCTCGGCACACGGGCAGCGCTGCTGGTTCGGACTGGGTGGCGATCTCGGCCTCTCCGCGCCATGAACCTAACAGAGGAATTCAAATAAAGTTGCCGGCAGGAGCATATTTCTTTCTAATTCAGAGCATAATAAAAAGCAATGACTGATCTGGGTGTCAGAGAGTAATGGAAAATTCTACTCGCAGCAAATACAAATAGAAATCGCTGTTAAAAGGGCCCTATGTCCCACAAAGAGGGAAAAATGGCCAGATGACCAGGTCCATACCTTTCCACCGACTCTCAACCTGGTGAGTTTTGGGACTTGGGTTGGAAAGAAAGTTCCACTCTAATGTTTTTCTCCTAGAAATTGTTCTAAAAGGGACCCTCTTTCAAGGAGGAAAAATGCAACTTAATAACCTGAAGCAAAGAGATTTTTTTGGTTTCCTCAGATTGGGTGATGTATTAATTTATAGTGATCAGAACTCACTGCACGTGATATAACCTGGCTTCAGTTCGGGGGGATTTTGACTCGTGTTCCTGGGAGATTCTGGGGGGACGGACCTCAGGGCATGCTGCATCCAGGACATCGACAGTGTGCGTGACTTAAATCCCTCTTACCCCTCAGCTCTGCTGCTCTCTCTCGGGTCCGAGGCCCTGGTAGCTCTGCAGGCAGCGGCAAGGTCATAAAGATGTCACGAGCTAAGGCTTGGCTCGTGCCTACCCTACAGCAGGTGCTCATTCGGCGTCAGTGACAGTCACCTGTGTCATGTTCGAGGTGCTTCTGGGGAGGGGCGATGTGGTCATTAGCCCCACTTCGCAGGTGAGGAAACCGAGAAGCACGTTGCTCACGTCATACTCTGGGAAACGGCAGCCATGCCGTCGGAACCCAGGCGGTCTGCTCCCGGCGCCATGCCCTGAACCTCTGGCCTTCCAGAACTCCAGCTCCTCAGCTCCCAGCCCCACGGAACGAGGAAAGCTCTTTGCAAAGTCCCAGTGACACGGGAGTTTCTGATTGGGCCCGCTGATGTCACAGGAGCCCTGTGGCAGAGCGGGTGGGATAGTGTCATTGGCCAGCCCGGGTCATGGGCCCACTGCTGTGGGGCAGGGGGAGGTGATGGAGGCCTGTGATTGACAAGTCTCCCAAAAGCACCATGGGAAATTTTGTTCCCTCCACCCACGGCCCCGTCCAGACCGCTTTTCCGCGCACACTCTCTCCAGTGAGCACCAGCGTGCGTGTTGGAGTCGGAGGGGTGGGGGGCGTGCAGAAATGGGGCATAGTTTGGGGGGAGGTGGACTTGGCAGATACTGTTTTGGCTCCTTTTCTCCATTTTCTGAAAAGAAACACATCGTCTAGGCTCCTGCAAATGTAGGCGCTCGTTGGCTAAACAGACGGGTGCCCTTGAACGTGTCGGAATTGTCTGCAGAGTCCTCCGCTGAACCCAGGGCTTTGGGACTTCATGAAAACCGTGTCAGCCTGGAAGCCAGAGGCTCCGGCATGCTTGTGCATCTCAGACGGCCTCTGCGGCCGCCCCAAGCCCATCACGTCATTTAGGAAGGCCAAGCGCAAACCCCTTGTCAGACGTGAGCTGTTCCGAGCTCATACAGGCCTCGGTCTGGTCTGGGAATTAACGAACCGACATGCCAACCGGTGGGACTCCCAGGCTCCGTGACAGTCACTGGAGAAGGGGTGACATCTGGTCCTAATGAAAAGATGGGCTTCTCGTTGGCTGTTGAGCAGACTGCAGAGAAACCTTGACATTTAATATGCAGAGTCTGTTTCTCATCTCCCTTCTAATAAATCGGTGTAACATCTTGCACAGCTAAATCATTAAGGGTGAGGCTAAACTCCAGAGGCCAGTTATAAATGCACAACAATAATATGGAACTAGGCACATAAAATATAAGCTGATTGCTTCATCTATCCTAATGGATTTTAAACAGAGAAAATAGCTGAGGATAAGCAGCAGGCACATTAGAAATTAAAATTAGGTGGCAAAGCTTCCCGGCTCACACGAGAAGCCTGGCACGTGAGCAGCGGTCCGCGGGGGCAGTCCTGAGGGTCTGCTGCACGTGTGTTTGCGTGAACCCTCGGGCTCCCCAGTGTCAGATGCCGCTTCACAGTGGTTTTTGGCTGCTCTTTCTTTACACCACGTTCCGGGAGCGCACCTGAACTTGGCGTTTCTTTTTTAAACCCCGAGGAATGAAAGGTTCTCTCTCGCGGGTTATTATTGCCCGATTCCAAAGTGTCCCCTTATTGGCTATAGACGACTATTTCTTTTCAACCCTCTGTAATGAGTGGTTGAAAAAAAATTCTTTCTTTGGTTATAAAAATAATGGATACTCACTGTAGAAAATCTATAAACCCAGGCCCGTATACAAAGCAAAAAGAAATTACCTGTAGCAGACCACTCTGTTCCCTCTGGCTGACGCTTAATTTCTTTGTTTATTCCATACGTACGTGTATGCGTGTTCCGGAATTTGAGTGCGCCTGCACGTGGGATTCTGCATCTGAGCTGATGCTTTTTCACCCTTAACACTGTTCTGTGAATAATTTACACTTTTATTAGATATTCCTCGAAAATGTCGTTTCAATGGTTGCGTAATACTCCATTGTACGGATTGCCATAACGCATGCGGCCATTTATCAGGGTTGTAAATCATGCTACCACAAACCCCTTCCCACGTAGATCTTTGTTTATGCATCCGGCCATATATTTACTTGAGCTCAGCTCTGTGATAATCGCTAGAGAGCGAGCAGAGAAGATGGCAGACGTGATTTCTCGGTTCCATAATTTTGTTTTCATTACTTTCTTCTGAAAGATTCCTATATGGGGAGTCCCATTTAAAAACCTCTTAAGACACATGACCAATTTGCTTTTTACAGAGGTCCCGCCAATTTGCGGTTCCCCATTGCCCGAATAACCACAGCTTGCTTTCACTGCCGCTCACCCCGTGCTGTGAGCCTCACACGCGTTGTCTCGGCCCCGGAGGAGGGGGATACTGTTCGTATTCTCCTGTTAGAGATAAGGAATCTGAGACCCAGAGAAGTGAGATTATTCACTCGTAAGAAGTACGAAGTGGAGACAAGATTCAGACCCAAGCGGTCGGATTCAACGACCAGATCCTAACTGCTAATACTATAAATTATCTTTATTGAATCTCGTACAGTTAAAAAAGAGAAGAATGTTTTCCCGTGGGTTTTATGTCTATTCTTCTGATTACTAGTGAAAGTGCCAATTTCTTCCAAGTGTATAAGCTCTTTATAGTCTTCGCAGGGAACAGGTAATGGCGACTTGATTTACCTCCGCCTGCCGACACAGTTCCTCGGTACCCCGCTCACCTTCCAACAGGTGCAGACATCTTCATATCGAATTGAATATTGGTGTGGGGTTCCCAGTGGACCCCGTTCCCTACTCATCCGAACGGGACGGTATTCATGAGACACTTTATAAACGTAAAACCACGCAAGGTCAAGAACGTTTTCTGTGCCGTTCATTGCCTCTGAGGGCACGAACCTTAAAATTTAGGTTCGCAGCTTCCCCATCCCCGGCTTCATCATAAGACCGAGTTCGAGGTTAAGGGCTGAGACTCTCCCACAGCCTGAAATCCCCATGTCACCTGTTTCTTTCCACTTTGAAGGACAATGAATGGCTCTTCCTGGCCAAGCGCCACCATCCGTCTACGCCCTGCAGCTTGTACAAGTTTCCCCGGGATGCCACTCAGCGCTTACCCACCTCCCGTGTCCCGAACCTCTACCTCGCACGTCTCTCCTGCCACTTCTCCCAGAAACGTGCTCAGGCGCCCTCCCCTTTGAAAACCTTCCCTTGCTACCGCTTTCTTCTTGAGCTAAGAGTTTTTTCTTCCCCCCGTTTATCGAAACGGCTCACAAAAGAATGCCACACGCACTGTCGTGACTTCCCGGCCCCCGCTAACTCCGCGGGCGGCCCCGCTCCACCGCGCTCCCCCGAAGCGCTCCTGGTTCCGTGGCCGGGAGCTTCCTAAAGCCAGATGGAGTGGATCCTGTGATCGCTTCCTCCACGGACCTTCCCGCCGTGTTGGCCACCGTCAGTCTCTTGTCCCCGAAACCCTCTCTGCCATCACGGCGCCCCCTTTCTCTCTGATCCAACTCATCAGCTCCTGGTTTTCCTCCTACCCCTCAAATATCGCTGCCCCCCGGGGCTCAGTGCTTCGCCCGGTGCTCATTTCACACTTCACACTCGACCCGGGCGACCCCATTTAGTCTTGCGGTTCAATGACCTCCTCCTACATTCTGAGCATTTAAACTCTATGAATCTAACCAGCCTGCCGTTGTCCCCGACTTGGAGAATCACCTACCACAAAATTCCTTTCACTTCCCAGATACTCTGGGAAAATGAGAGGGTCTCGTTCATAAACGCCAGTTCAGACGCCACCATCCACTTATTTCTTATGCTGGCGAGAGTCAAGGTCATCGGCTCCAAACTTCTTTTTCTGATATAGGTGTTTAGTGCTATAAATTCTCCTTACGTACTATTTAGTCGAATCTCGTACATTTTGACATGTAATTTCTTCATGTTCCTTTCATTCAGAATATTTTCTAATTCCTCTTTTTTACTCCTTCCTTGACCAATGGGTTATTTAGAAGTGTGTTTTTTGTTTGATAACTCTTGGGGGATTTTCTGGTGATACTTTCTATTTGTTTGTAGTTTAATTCCATTTTGGTCAGAAAATATACACTGTATGACTTGGATCCTTTTAAATGTAAGACTTTTTAAATGGCCCAATGCATTGTCTTTTGACCAATGTCCCTCGAAATGAATGCGTTTCTGCTCTTTTGGGGTACAGTGCTTTATCAATGTCAGGTCAAATCGCGTGACGGTGCTGTTCAGACCCTCCTCATCCTCACTGTTTTTCTATTATTTTGATCACTTATTGAGAGAGGGGTATGAACGTCGCCAGCCATAAATGTGGATTTGTGTATTTCTCCATGCAGATTATCGGGTTTTGCTGGATGTCATAGCTCAGGTGTTAGGTGCGTGAGCATTTAGCATTGTTTCGCCCCCTTGATAAGTTACTGCTTTATCGCGGTGAAATGACCTTCGTCTCTGCCAATATTCTTTACTCTGAAATCAGCTTTGTCTGATATTAGGATAACCACCCTCGCGTTATTTTCAATTGTGTTAGCATGCTGTATCTTTATTTTCATCCCGTAATCTACTGGTGTTTTTATATTACAATGTATTTCTCGTAGGCAGTATAGAGCTGGATCTTGCTTTTTTAACGTAATCGACAATCTCTGCCTTTTCATTGGGTGGATTTAGACCATTTACATTTTATGCGATTGTTTACGTGATCAGGTTTTAAGCTATCATTTTGCTATTTGTGCCAATTTCTCATTTATTCCTTTTCCCCTAACTTAACTGACTTTCAGTGGATTAATGAGATATTTCTTACGATTAAAACAACATCTACTTTGCGGGCTTGCTAGCTTTAACTTTTTGTTTTGTTATTTTGATGGTTGTTTCGGGCTTTATAACACGCACCTGAAATTCATCAAGTCTGCTTACAAGTAGCATCGTAGCACCTGAAATTCATCAAGTCTGCTTACAAGTAGCATCGTAGCACCTGAAATTCATCAAGTCTGCTTACAAGTAGCATCGTAGCACCCCCGGCCGACTTTGTCTCCCCAGACTCTTGGCTCTCTCCTCACTCAAGGCATCTGCCGGGCTCCACGCCACGCAGAAAGCTGGAACGATCGTAAGGGTGACCTGGTTCATTTCTCATCTCTCTGGGACTAGCGCCCTTCCCGTATGACGTACAGCGTCTTAAAAACCGGCATGCTGTAGCTACTGTCCACTTTGTGGCTGTTTCGGTAGCGAGCTAACTCCTGCTTTTTATTTTATCCATCAGAAGTGAAAGTCTCACGATACCTGCGTGTACCGATGTCTCCGTATCTGTCTCGCCTCCAGTGTAGGATGTGAGTGGCTGGAGGCTGGCTCCTGGTTCCCCTCGTGGGCGTGTGGTCCGCTCCGAGTGCGGCTCTTGCTCGGGTCCGCTATTCGATTCTGCCGCTCATTGTTTCAGGTCTTGGGCAAGACCCGACTTAACTTTTCTGTGCCTCTATTTCCTTATCGATAAGTGGGTGTAAGGACAGCATAACTGTTTGGAGCTATTTTGAAGGTTCAGTGACACACGCAAAGGGTTTAGCAGAGCAGCGGGCACGTAGCTCTCAGTAAACGCTGCCATTAACATGCTAAGAATACTTACTGCTACCCTGATTTTATTCTGCTTCTCACAGGCAGCGAGTAACACAGATACGTTTGGGTGAACAAATGAGTTTTGACTCTCACCGGATTCTCTTTGTTGGGCTTGTGTCACATGCTTCCTTTGCAAGTGAAAACCTCCAACGGTTCAGGGGTTTCCTGGCAATCACCCCAGAGCTGTGGAACCGATGTGAAGCCTTCGCTTTGCACCCAAGGAGCCAGAGACGTGTAGACACTGTCTGCATCAGACACTGCGCTTGGGTTTCCGAATTCAATCCTCGCTTGATTCAGATGGCAGAAAGCTGTCTGCGGGCAATACGGAGCAGGGTATTTTATAAAAATCCAGTGATGCCTCGAGCGAAGCTTGAATGTCAGCTGGTAA
>NW_011888923.1:2766845-2769540 GCF_000151845.1 Pteropus vampyrus
ACTGGCCGGCTGAGCCTCTTGCTCAGCTGGTCTTCCATTCTGGTTGGGGAGAGACGTTCAACTCACGAAACGAGTTCAAAAACAAAGCTATCGAACAGACGATGGGTAGAGGGCAGCCGAGCGGCTGGCGCGTCTGGATGGCCCCGTCGGGCATCTGGGTCACGCGATGCCTGGGCCTGCGAGGTGGGTCCGCAGGCGTCAGGCCGGCCTTGGCGTGGGCGGGCGCGGCCGGCTGCGTTAATGGGTCCTCACGGAACCACTGTGATCTCCGCCCTTCGCCCGTTGCCACGGCAAATGTCAGTATGAAAATCCATCCTCCAGTTAAACTGTCTCTAAGTCTTCTGACCTCGGGCGTGTTACGTGATGGCTGAATCGGTCTGCTCCGAGAACGTGTCCGGAGCGTCCCATTCGGCAGCCGCTGACCCGGGCTCTGCGGGCGACGGGTGGTTCCTGGTCTCCAGCAGCCGCCGTGCGGGTCCCAGTTCCGGCCAACAGCCCCGTGCTGGGGACGTGGGACGGGGGCTCGGGACCCGGGGCCGAATCCCGGCCGCGGCTGCGCGCAGGACGATTAGAGCCTCGAGTTTCTCCTCCGTAACGTGCCTGTCATTCTACCTTCCACGTGTCATTGAGACGAGCGTGGATGGGTGAAAATGTGTCTGGGAGCTGCAGAGCGGGAGGTGGCATAAGAGCTTTCCCCCTGGGGACCGGAGAACGTGTGACCGCGCGTGGCCGAGGACTGTGTGGGCGGGCCGAAGGACCTTGCGATGGGAAGTGACCCTGGATGGTCCCGGTGGCCCTGGTGTCATCTCGGGGTCCTAGTGAGGGGAGCGATGAGCCTGAGTGGGCGTATGATGGGAACTGAGAGGCAGGAGCGAGGTGATTCGTGGACGAGGCTCGGAGCCAAGGAACGTGGACGCCTCCGGCAGCTGGCGAAGGCCAAGAAGCGGTTCTTCCCGGAGCCCCCAGAAGGAGCCAGCCCTGCCTGCACCCAGACATCAGGTCCGCGAGACTCACACTCAGCCTGCTGACGTCCAGGCCTGCAGGATAAATCTGCGTTGTTTTAGGTCATCAAGTTTGTGGCAATCGTGACGGCAGCCACAGGAATCACATGCGACGGACCCTGTGCCAGACCCAAAGTCTGCTTTGGACCCACCCCGTGCCGAGAGCGGATTCTCCAGGCGAACACTGACGAAGGGGGCGCTGACTTCAACCCCAACGAAGCAATTTCCTTCTCGTGAGCGGACTCGGACTGCGAGAACGTCGCTCACTTACGTTAATGCCGCCCACAAACATTTGCGACAATTTGTTTTCTCTTGAGTTAATATAAGTTTACACATCATATTCTCAAACCCGCCTCTTGCCCGTTGAAGCCTGGACATGCTTACCGTCTGGCTCCTTAGGGAAAAGGTGGCCGCCCCAAGCTGAGCCCCGGGGACCCCGGCTGGACTGTCACGCCCCCCCTTCGTGGACTCGACCATCCAGTAAAAGGCGTGTTTCCACGGCGGCGATCGTCACGGTGGGCCATTCGAGGGGTGGCCCCGGCTTTACACGTTTTATTAACGTCGTGGGGTTAGAGCAGGTCCTCGGGGAGCGGGCGTCCGGGCGGCTGCCGCCCCCTGAGCGTGGCCGTTTGTCGCCGGTGCTGCATCCGTCCCGTATGCGTCTCTCGAGTGGCATCTGCGTGCCCGGGTGGCATCTGTGTCCCCCGTTTCACACCGGGGGACGCCTCAGTCACGAGGTTGGCGGCCAGGCCCGACGGTGTCGGAGCGGGTGCCTGCGCAGAACCCTGTCTCCGCCGGAGCCGCACGGCCTGGGCGAGGCTCCCTCCGCCCTGTACCTCAGTTTCCCGTCTCCAGAATGGGACAAACTATAGTCCCCACCCACCGGAGGGGTGCGAGGATCGGTTAGGTTACGACTCCCAGCGCGGGGAGAGGCTCGTGAGGGACAAAGGCAGTGCCCGTGACTGTCCTCGCCGGCGCTGGGCTCGCCCGTGCCGCAGACAGCGGCTTCGCTGCAGTCCGGGCGCCTTTGACCCCATCACACCTGCCTTCGTAAAGCAGCAGAGGAAGCGGACGTGTCACTAAGGGGCCCAGGGCCGGGGGGCCCTAGGGGGACCCTGCTTGCTTGGGGGGAGCAGCAGTGGATGGACGAGCAGTTTTCATGCTGATTCTTGGGAGACAGAAAGGGCCTCGCAGGTGGCGATCGGGCAGCAGGAACTGCGCACTCGAAGGCTCGGGGTGGGGGCGCCGAGGCCTGATACCTGAGGAGCGAGAATCACTCTTCCGGTCTGGGGAAGGAGCCCGGGCTGGTGAGCAGGGAGGCAAAACGTGGGGACGGCCGGTCGGGGCATCTGACTTTCCCCGGCTTTGTTGAGACATGACTGACACGCGACGCCACGCGCTGACTCGACCGCTGACCCGACCGCTGACCCATCGCGATGCAGTCACGGCCGCAGGCTGGGCCGCCCTCTCCGTGTGCGCTGAGAGTCTGAGACCCGCGTCTTGGCAGCGGTCAGGCGGGCGAGGCGGCGTCGTAGCTGCGGTCACGCGTTGGACCCCAGGTCAGGGCTGTCATCTTACCACAGCTGGAGGTTCAGGCTGATGCACACGAGGCGGGATGAGGCCGAGAGGCACCTTTGGGGGGCCCCGTAGGGGGCGGGTGCCCCCCGCTCATCCAGGTGGCCGCGTTGCAGGGT
>NW_011888923.1:2769730-2771025 GCF_000151845.1 Pteropus vampyrus
CCCCGGCCCTCTTCGTGCATCCGGCCCCCAGGCCCCCTCGGCCGGCCTCATTCACGGTCCCCGCTCAGCTTTGTGTCATGCACTCGGGGCTGTTTCCTGCCCCCGCTCTGTTCCCATGGGACGCGGGGTGGGGATTCAGGTCCCACGATGCCTCCTCACCTGCTGCCGGCGAGTCCCCGGTGGTGGGGCGCGAGCTGGGCCTGGCGAGCGGCCGCAGGAGGAGCGCGCGTGAGCAGGGTGCTGGCACCGGCACTCGACCCCGGCAGAACCTGTCTTGTGGCACATCACCCCCCGAAGGCGCCCTGTCTGCAGGGTTTCGCTTCCTGTGTAACGAGCAGGGGCACGTCCTGGACAAGTGTCGTCCGGGTCCCAGCGGCAGCGCCGACCGTCCGTGTCCCCCTCTGCTCGTCCCTGCCCGGTCCCTCCTCCCCCGGCCGCACCCACGGCGTCTGCCTCTCCTCCTCCAGAGCGGAGCGAGGGGTCTGATGGGTTCAGCTCATCTCCTCGTGCCGGGTCACGAGTCATAACTCGCAAGCCATACGTCACACTCCGTCGGTCACCTACGCGTTGAGGATGGTCAGGTGTCCCGCATCGGGCCGGGCCGTCCCAGCACGGACCATGGTGCCCCTCCGATGGGACCCGATGAGGAGACGTCCTCGTAAGGGGGTGTGAAGAGGGCAGGCGCAGGGGCCTCCACTCCCAACCCACAGACCTGGCTTGGGGCAAAGGCGGGGCATTTGGGGAGTTAAGAGTCTAAGCCTTGATTGTCCTTCGTTTAAGATGGGCTAGGATGGGAGGCGGGAAGCACGGCTCTGAGGCAAGATTTCTCAATAAGAGACGAATGAAATCAGGCCACCCACGTCCAGTGAGCCCCTGTGACGTGGGGCAGAAATGACCTCGTGCCCCTCAGGTCCTCCGGGGTGGCTCCTGGGGGCGATGTCCGAGCTCCTCCGGCCGTGCCTTCTTCTCGGCCGTCTTTCATCTTTGCAGAGTTGGGTGGTTCCCCAAATACTGCCAGGACTTGGGCTTCGGCCAGCCAGGGCGAGCCCCCGGTGGGAGTGTCTCGCTCCAGGCTCGGCCGGATGGCGGGGGGTCGAACCACCCTGCCCGCTGGGAGGCTGGCGCCTCGGTCTGCCGAGCGTCACGCTCTCTGGCGGGAGGGAGACAGCCCCTAGCTTTCCTGCACCGGCTGGAGGCGGTGGGGACGCAGGAGCAGGAAGAAGCATCGTGTCCCTGCCCCTTCGCCCGTCGGGGCGTGGCCTGCACGGGCTCCTCTTCCGGAGGGGAGGGGTCTC
>NW_011888923.1:2772640-2773248 GCF_000151845.1 Pteropus vampyrus
CGCAGGGAACGGGAACTCCTGCCAGCAGCGGACGAGCCACGAAGGTGCCCGGAGGCAAAGAGAAAAGGCGGCCGGCGCCGTGGACAGGTGAGCCCGCCACGCCGTGGACAGGTGAGCCCGCCGCGCCGTGGACAGGTGAGCCCACTGCTGGGCAGAGCAGGGCCGCGGCCTCCGGGGCGTCTGCACTGAGCAGGGCTGCTCGCCCTCGGGGCCCAGCAGGTGCTCGTCCTGCCCTGACAGTAGATGCCCAGGGTCGCGCTGGCCTTGCTCAGCCTCCTCCCGATGCGGAAACTGGTTTCACTTTGTGAGCTCTCGGGGGGCTTGCCCGAAACCCCCTCTCTGGGTATCGATGTCCGTTCACTCTGCGATTATTTGTGAAGAGGCTGCTGTGTGCCGGCCCTGGCGGAGACCCTAGGGGTGTCATCTAGAAGTCTGCAGGCCAGCAGAAGAAGGGCGCAGTGACCTGGAGGGAAGGTGAGCTCCGCCCGTCCGCGTGCGACAGTTCGTGCCACTTAAGTGACGAGGGAGCCGTTCCTTGGCTTGGACGAACACGGATAATAACAGTAACAGCGGCGGTGAGAGCGTCACAGGCCGCGCGGTGACGTCGG
>NW_011888923.1:2773298-2773876 GCF_000151845.1 Pteropus vampyrus
CATATCACACAGGCTTCCATGTCACTGAAATACAAACCAGGAGCGATTTTTACGCTGTACGGTCCACTGGGCTTTGCTCTGACGTGGACAAAGGAATATTCCGGGGTCCCAGAGCCGGGTGGAGACTCCTCCTCAGTCAGGAAGCAGGTGCCGCTGCAGGGTCCCCACAGCTAAGGTGGCGAGAAGTGGGACCCGGATGTTAATATGGGGGAGAGATAGAGATGCAGAGCCCGCATCGGGAGGGCCACGGGAGGGTCAGCCCGGCCTGCGCCTTCCTCCGGCCTCCTCCCCTCAGATGGCACGTCACGGTCCCCTCCAGCAAAGTGTGCGGCCGAGCCCCGTCCCTCACCAGCTCCGGGAGCGGCCGCGTATAGCCCCCCAGTCCCCACAGACCCCAGGGGGCCAGGCTCTCAGCCGCATCCCTCCCCCGGCCTGCAGTCTAGAGCCGTGACAAGGGGCCCGGGCCGACCGGGAGGCACGTCGCTCAGCACAGTGCGGCTCTCTGCTCCGCGGCCCACGGGACAGCTCGTGCCTCCCCACGCGGACTTGGGGCCCGCCGGTCAGGTGGCCGGTGCTTA
>NW_011888923.1:2773938-2774855 GCF_000151845.1 Pteropus vampyrus
TGACAGCCCGCGTGGAGTGGGGTGGGCGGGCCTGACCCACCGGTGACAGCCCGCGTGGAGTGGGGTGGCAGAGGAATCACGCTTAGGCTTCTGCCCGACCCTTGCTTGAGCCGGGACTCCTGCCTTCTGCCCTTGCTGCTCCTGGTTTCAGGCCTTCAGTCTGGATTACACCGGCTTTCCTACATCTCTGGCCGGCGGACAGCAGCTAGAGGGACTTCTCAGCCTCCGTAATGGCTGGGCCAATTCCTCACAATAAATGTCTCTTGATTATATATAAACATGAATATGTAGAGAGGGACAGAAATATGCATGTATGTAAATTATAGATAGGAACACATATACTTCTGTCTGTCTCCGTCTCTGTTTCCTATGAGTTCTGTTCCCCGGACACCCCTGATGGGGTCTGGGCTGTGCTGGGGTCTCCGGCGTCCGCTGGGGGCTCTGCTCTGTGGTGGGCAGGCTTGGCGGACCAGGTCTCCCAACATATCCACGCTGCTTTCGGGAACAGCAGACCAGCCTGGGGAGGACGGGGTCTTAGAGCCAGTCCGATGGCCAAAGCTCTCAGGACTTGGTTTGCAGGTCACCTATTGGCCAGAGCATGTCGTGGCCAAACCCAGGACGGAGATGGCGCCCGCCACAGTGAGGGGCGCTGTGGGCGCGGACGAGGGCACCTCCGCGAACATACCCACCGGGTGCTGTTGCGGTTCACCCTTCGGCCTGACTCAGCCTCTCAGCCCTGCTCAGAACACGCGTGGCCGGGGGCGCTGTGGCCAAGGCACTTGTCTGAGCAGCTGTGAAAGCTCCGGGCGTCATGGTAGGGCGACCCCTTGTCATGTGGCCAAACTCTCTCATGTGGACTTCAGCTCTTAAAACCCAAGACGAGACGGAAGCTCCCGTGCTGGAATTGTGTCTCTCCT
>NW_011888924.1:0-503 GCF_000151845.1 Pteropus vampyrus
CATGACCAGTAGAGAAAAATGTCAGAGAAAACCTGGAGATAGAGTCTTGCCATTATTTATCCCCTCGGTGCGTATACGTAGAATAAATAACTGTCTGACAACATTGGGACGTTAGATTACGCTAAGACAGAACTGTATCACACCCTTGAAAGTTGACCAGCACGAAAATGAGGGATTAAGAGACCATGATGGCTTTATTTACTCTAGGATTTGGTTCTTCATTCCTTCCTTCCTTTCCTTCCCTTTTTCCTTCCTTCTTTCCTCCCTTCCTTCTCTTTTTAATAGAAGAGAGCCTTGTATCCCCACATTGGTTCAAGTGTGGTCACACCTAAAATCTAGAATATGGACTGAGTGACGGCAAAGTCCCTTGGAATCCTGGATTTTATCATTGAATTAGGCCAGCCAGCTTGGGCTTGGTTTATTTAAGGCTTGGTCATGAGCCAGATGTCTAGTTTGCACACAGATTCTGAAATTGCTGAGAAAACCTCAGAATGCTCGTTTCT
>NW_011888924.1:2163-4495 GCF_000151845.1 Pteropus vampyrus
CCATAAGAGGAAGGTCTAACTCTGACTAAGGGGCCGGAAAGGACCCCGGTAGGGGTGACACTTCGTTGGAAGCCAAAATCAGAGTCTTGAAAGATGACTAGGGTGAAGGCAGAGGAAGGCAGGAGAGGAGGGAGGTAATGCGGGCGGGAAGGAGGCTGACGCAGACTTCAGTGACGATGGAGATGATGAGCCTCTCAAAGAGAGGCAACGTGACAAGCCGGGGGGAAAAAGCAGCTCTCGAACAGGCCGGCGGCAGAGGCCCCTCCCGCCTGTCACTGCAGACACAGCTCTGCTCTCAGTCAGCTCTGGGCCCCGTCCAGAGACGCTGGGCTGGTCTGGCCCCATCTAAGTTCACTGACATCGATCTTCCTCTACTCAGGGTGGACTCTGGGAACCCCCTTCCTTGGAACAGAATCATCACCATTAAGCTATCTATGTGAACTTTAAGTTTGATGCAAGCAAAGTTGGCAGAGACCTCGGGAAAGTTCTCCCACCTTGCTGGGTCTCCGTTTCTCCCCTTGGTGAAAGCAGGATGTTTGATCTCTAGAATCCCTCGTGGCCTCTGATTTTTGTCAGCTCCTCTGTCCCCACCTGCCTTCAGAGCTGCTATCACGGTGCCCATCTGGCATCCTTACGGTCCATGCTGGAAGAAATAAAACAACACACATCTTTGTTTCCTGCTGTGTGGGAGGCAGGAAATGGCCTAACACCCTAATTGGGATGAGGTTCCTGCGGTGTGTCCAGCCACCCACTCTTCAGCACACCCCCACCTCCCAGGTGTCTTGGCCAGAAAGGCGGCCGCACTCGGCCACCAGCAGCCAGAATCCATCTTGCCAACCATGTCCCTGCCTCTGCGGGGTGTAAAAGAATCAGTCTGTAGACGAGAGACAGCACTTGCTGAGCCTTCTCTGCATGCAAGGGGGAGCCAGGCATGCCTGGGGCGGGCCCTGCGGCCAAGGATCTAGGCTGGACATCACTCTCCCATCAGCAGAGCAAGAAGAGGTGCCCAGCTCTTACCGAGAAACTGATAAACAGGCGTAATTTGAAACTGTTGACAATCCGAAGAGGCTCGGCCCGGCAGAGAGAAAGCAGGTGAAGGCGAGGTGGTCAGGCGCTGGACAATCAGTTGGGAGCAAGTGTCAGCGTGCACAAGTGCCACCGGTCTGGGCAGGTGTCCCCGTTCTGGGCCCTCGCCACCATGGTGAGAAGCTTCTCCTCTGCAAAGGGCTTCAAAGTCCTCCAGTGAGACCAGTGACAAACCCCAGTTTTGTGGCCAGAACTGACTAATCCATTCCAACAAAGGGGGTTTGAAGGAATGAATTAGTCAGTTCTGGCCACAAAAAAAATGCTGCATAACAAAACACCCCCAAACTCGGTGGTTTACAACCACAGGTATCTGTGTTTCTCACTCGCTGGTCTGCAGAGGAATATCCTCAGCCCACTTTTGTTTAAGCTCCCAGGGTAGGAGGGAGTGAAGAACTGAGAACAGTAATCCCATCTACCAAGAGGGACTCCAGCCTACTTGAAGGTCAGCGAGCTGAGGTTTAGGGGAAGATTGAAAGGCAGGGGGCCGCAGCTGTGGCTCTCAGAAACAAGGCTTTCCTCAAGGGGAGGGAGAGATCTGGGAAAAGGAGAGGGTTTAGTGATAAAGGACAATGGTTCTGGTTCCCATCCCTCTATCTCAACTGTTATCTTCTGGGCCCAAGTCAATTCAAGTGGGACTATTCCAAAATACAGCTCCTTAAAACGGGTACTGTTACGTCTTTGTGATACTTTCTAGCTAAATGTTCTTATGGTTTTAAAATTGGGGTCTACACATGAAGCTCTTGGGATGCTGCATCCAAATGTGGATTCCCAGTTCACGGGGGAGTCTTGGGTAGACCCTTGGAACTGCTTTTTTTTTTTTTTTAACAAATTCTCTTTTCACCATCTTTATGCATCATGACCCAGTCAGTGCTCCCTACCCTTGTTCACATCATCAGCACCCCTAAACCTGAAGGGAACCAGTTTGTCAGGCCCCCTGTGACTCATTCACAGGTACCGTGTGCACAGGAATCCAAGTCAGAAACTCTCGCTCATCTTTTTTCTGAACTGCAAAACCACCTAGATGATTAGCCATGATAATGGCCAGGCCTCACTCCAGACCCTTAAAATCAGAAGCTCTGGGGACGGGTCCCAGGCATCAGCATGTTTTAAGAGCAGATCTCCCACGTATTGGGAGCAATAGTACCCGTGTACTGAGCTCTTACTACGTGCCAGACCCCAGACTAAGCTTCACCTGCATTCTCTCCTCTAGTTGATATGTTTGCACCGTTTTCGCTCCACAGCTCCC
>NW_011888924.1:6470-9008 GCF_000151845.1 Pteropus vampyrus
CATGCCGATTTGTTTACATATTGTCATTGGCTGCTTTTGTGCTACAACAGCAGAGACAACCAGTTGCAACACAGACTCTACAGCCCACAAAGCCGAAAACATTTACTCTCTGGCCTTTTACAGAAAAAGCTCACTTCCCTGTCTTAAGCCAAATTCCCCTTTACCATTGCTAGCTAAGGGACTCTACTTCACTTATCTCTGGTTTTCAAAATGTTTCCTGAAGTCTGGAGTCCATGACTATGTCCATCTACCAGCAAAGGGAGTCCAGACCGTATCCAGTTCTATCCCCAGCAGGACCTGTGGCAGACGGATGCCAAAAGCCGTCCCCATCACTGCTCGACCTGCCAGACCTGTGGGCTGGCCGATCTGCCACCTGGATTAAGAAACCAGCCTGCGTATCTCGTGCGTGACCTAACGGTTTGTGTAAAAGCTTCTATCTTTCTCCCCTTCTATTCAAACCATGAGCCACTCCTTCCCACCTGTTCTGTCGTCAGGTGAGGGTTTCATGCAGAAGGGTAGGCTCCGTACGGGTGCCATTGTGGGCATCCATCAACGCCACTCCTGGACGTGTTTTCTTTTCAACAAGGTGTAGCCTTCTACCCAGACCCAAACAGCCATAAAGCTCTAGACAATTACAGTGCAAGACAGTGGAAGCTGGAGACACACCAAGCTTTCCGACACTTAGACCATGTGCCCAGGTGCTACGGGGAAGAACTCTCAAAGTAATGCACAATTGACAATCGATCTGATTGACAAACATCTTTGCTGGAACCCATGAATACACAGAGCAAGACCTACGTGGACAAAGCTTTCCTTCCACTACAGGACGCCTAGGTGAGAAGTAGTAATAATTGCGTCAGCCAGCATTCTCTGAGTTCCAGGCACTGTTAAAAGCTTTTGTGGATTTACCTCATTTAATCCACACTGTCGTTCCATTATAATAACCCACTATTGTTACGGAAGAATAATAAACTGAAGTTTCGTGAGATTATAACAGCGCCACCACCTACCTACATAGTAAGTCAGTACACGGGCACTATTGCTCCCGATATATGGGAGATCTGCTCTTAAAACATCCCTCCCTTGTGCGGGCATTTGACTGGGCGCCCTCTGTAGCCCAGCCGTGCTCTTCCTGGCTTGCCTGCGGGGCACGACAGCCCCAATGAGCCGTGATTTCTATTCCATCCACGTCCAGAACCACATTCTTACCCCACCCTGCCCTGCACTTTATTCATTCTTTGCTCTTTTTTTAGCTCTCAATAAAATAACCAATGCGTAGATGACAAACGCTAATGGATTCATCTCTCTCCGCTTGTAGATAACGTCTTTCAGTTTTAGCTGCTGGCTTCTAGAGCTGATTTGTCAATGTGAGGACACTCCTGGCAGCTGAGTGGGACAGGCAGCTTCCATGGCCAGAAGCCTGTAGGGAGATGCTGGGACTTCCAGTGTGTGAGTGCCGTGCCACAGGGGAGAGGTCAGGGGTCATGGAGGGAGCAACTTGAAGGCTCCTGGACACAGTGAGGAGCTCGAAGCTGGTTCCAGTGCTGCCGCTTGTGACCGGGGGACCTTGGGCAAGGTGCCTGTGGGGTGGTGAGGAGTCTGGCTCCTGGTGAAAAGCCTATGTGTCCTTTATCAAGCCTGACTATACGCAATTCCAAGACTTTCCATGGAAAGCTGCCTTCTCTGCACCAGGCCCGGTGACAGCCACATACTGCACACTCCGCAAGGAGTTGCAGTCAAGGCCTCAGACCCCTCCTCCGGCTGTGTTTTTCCTCATCTGTGTGTTCCCAGCCCAGGTGTCCTCATTCCTGGGTGTCCTTGTCCGAGGTCTTGGGTAGGCGGACTTCTCCAGGAGCCTCTGGCAAGGCCTCCGGTGGGGCGGGAGAGGAGGGCAAAGCTTGGAGACGTTTATCCCATCCTGACTCAGCCCCCAGTACTTTTCCTCCGCCGAGTGTTCCTCGTCACACCCTTGCTCACAATCACCGTGACAGAGTCAAGGCTCAGCCCTTTCATGTTCGGCCTCTCACCTGAATCAGCTACTGGGATACCCGACAGCTCCGCTCTCTCTCCAGCTCGCTGAGCTCCTGACGGATGGGTCCCTCCGTCTTTCTCCTGTGAGAAAGGGGAGCTCGCGCCGAGGTAACGCAGAGAAGGTGTCTGACATCTCACGAGTACAAAATGGCAGCTGTCACTGCTTTTCTCTTGCCTTTTCCGAGACTAGCGTAATGCTCTCAAGACCCTGCAAGGGGGGTCCTCGTGGCTGGAGTGGAAGTCAGTGCGGGGGAAAGAGCAGTACCAGGTGAGGGAAAAGGCGCCAAGCCCTGGTGCTTAGGGGAGGAGGAGCTCAGCGGGAGCCATGGCCGATATCAAAACCCACGGCGGAGCCATGTCATCGTACCTATGTTAAAAAGACGACCCTGGCTGCCATGCGGAGAGAGCGTCAGAGCATCAGAGAGGAGACTCTAGTTCGGGGCCCAGGCAAGAGACACAATGGCCTGGCCCAGCGCGTCGGAGAAATGAGTCTGCACCAGAGACACA
>NW_011888924.1:13873-20131 GCF_000151845.1 Pteropus vampyrus
TTAGCCTGTCGCACAGGGCACTGCTCCATCTGTTCCAGCCTCGTCTCCTGCTTCTCCCCACCTACCTTCTTCAAACTCCACCCCCTCACATCCAGCCGCCTCCACTCACACCAAACACCTCTTCCCCATTGAATATCCTGGATTATTACCCATCTCTGTAGCTTGGCACGTGATATGCCCTCTGCCACAACTGTCCTTTCTCTCCTTAACTCCTAGAGAATGCCTCAGGAATCAGCTGGAAAGTCACCTTCTCTGTGAAGTCTCCCCACAACTCACAGGCAGAATTAGTGCCCTCTATTTTGCTCCACTGTTATAACGTGTATCACGATGACTTGCCTGTTGCCTGCCTGGAGGACTCTGCTTTCCTAAAGAGCAGTAATTATATATTATTCACCGCTGCACTCCTCCGCGCCTAGCCCAACGCCTGGTACTCAGCGAGTACTCATTAAACGTCTGGCAAAGAAATGGATGACTGGAAAAAAGCATGGCAGCCAGGCTTTGGAAGACCAAGTATGATTTTGCACTAATGGGACAGCTATTACCAGGGACTAAA
This sequence comes from Pteropus vampyrus, assembly GCF_000151845.1. Classification (NCBI taxonomy): domain Eukaryota; kingdom Metazoa; phylum Chordata; class Mammalia; order Chiroptera; family Pteropodidae; genus Pteropus; species Pteropus vampyrus. Next base: position 14,427 of record NW_011888924.1, read on the forward strand.
GAAGATGCTAAAGAGAGTGTGAGGTGACTCAAAGGTGAACGTGCCTGTGACTCAGGGCGAGCAGGATGTTTGAAAGCTCCGAGAACTAAAAATGAGCGTCAGCAGACTCCCCTGCAATTGGCAGGCATTTTCTTCAGGCAGCCCTGTGTGATTTGTGTAATTGGGGCAGTTCTGCCTACCGTGTAAATCATGGTCTGAAAATGGCCACGTTGCAGCAGCTTGCGGGGAAAGGGGAGGAGGGCTTTGCTTGCAGGCCTTCCCCTGCCGGGCTAGGCAAATCATTTCTCAAGTCTTGTTTTATTTTAATAGGAACATATTGCACACCTCTTGGGTACCTGGCCTTTTTTCTATACTCTCATGAAATATTTTTTAAATATTAGATATTCTCTCTCTACTGAGGAGATTGCAGTTTTACTGAAAAAGCTAATATATGCATAGAATTATTACAAGTCACAACACCATATAAGATCAATATTAGATTGCATAAAATCAGTCGTGAGTAAAGAGTCACTGGGAGGATGGATGGATGGATGGATGGATGGATGGATGGATGGATGGATGATGGATGGTGGATGGTGGATGGTGGATGGATGGATGGATGGTGGGTGGATGGATCGATGGATGGATGGATGGATGGATGATGGATGGATGGATGGATGGATGGATGGATGATGGATGGTGGATGGATGGATGGTGGATGGATGGATGGATGGATGGATGGATGGTGGATGGATGGATGGATGATGGATGGTGGATGGATGGATGGTGGATGGATGGATGGATGGATGGATGGTGGATGGATGGATGGACGGACGGACAGATGGTGGATGGATGGATGGATGATGGATGGATGGATGGATGGATGGATGGATGGATGGATGGACGGATGGACGGATGGATGGATGGATGGATGGATGGATGGATGGTGGATGGACGGATGGACAACTAAGTATTCTCTGGACTCGTCATTGCTTCCAGCTAATCAGATACATGAGAAATTATAATATTTCAATGTGGCAATCTTTCAACACTCCAAGTAACACACTGATTTAGCCCAATTTAAAATACTCCGTATAACTTTAAGGAATGATACCAGCGAGTAAAAATGAGAATTTTGGAAGGTTTCAGGTATTGATATTTTTTGTTCCCCAAATGACACCTTCTTTGCCTACATTAAATGCTAGTCCTGGCAGGAAGTCCCAGCAACTCCTCACCACTTAGGAATGAAAATAAGAGGCAAACAGGAAACCATGTTTATTTTTTACAACAAGTCAGCCAAACTCCCACACCTATGCTATGCATTTCCTCTGTGAGGTGTTATGAAGTGGAGAGAGAAAATGACACTTTCCTCCTCTTTTTCACCCAAGAAGCTATCTTCCTGTCACCCTGCGGGGCACAGAGCACGTGAAAGATTGAAGCAGAGCACAGCTAGGGACAGGTGCAGGAAAAAAAGCTCTATTGTCTACCCAGGATTCCTCAAGAGGGTCTTTTTGAAACAGTTCCTAACAGGAAGCCATGTAGCTACTTATCAATGGCCATGCTGGTAGGGACAAGGTGGCATCTGATGAAAAGCTCTCACGGAACATGACTGAGTCACAGGGTAGACCCAAATGCTGCTGAAAAATTGTTCTGAAGTGACTTGGAAGAAGACATGAGAACCCTTAAAAACCATGAGATATGCTACATGTTCCTAAACCTCACTCACCAGGGCTGGTAACGTTCACCTTCAAAAGATCACCCTGCCCACGAGTCCTTCAGTGAATTTCCTTTATCCCATAGAGACTCCTCGAGAGAAGTTAAAACGTGAGTACCCGTTCTTAGGCTGCTCTTTTAACTTCATTTAAATTACTATCATCATGCCTAGTCTTCCGTAATGATACACCTTAGAAGGCCAGGATGTCTCCGAGGTGCAGGCTCTGAATAAGGATTTTGGTTCGAGAGATATAATTTGGCCGGTCTGCCATGAGGCCTTCACCAGCTCAGCCGGGCCTTGTCCCCACTTGCACTGACCTTCCTTTGCCCCCTTAGGAAGCACTCTGCTTGGTTCTTTGCCATCTTCTTATGGCTTAGGCACCCGACTGTGTCTTTCCTCTTGGATCTGCCTGTCTATTCTTCACGATACAATAGCATTATAGTCAGACACGAACAGGAGGATTGGAGAAATATCCTTATTCATATTTACATGAGTAAAAAAATCATCATGAGAACAAAGTTGCTTTAAAATACAGTTGCTCTCTATCTCATACCCATTAGGATGGCTACTATTTTTTCAAAAAAATAGAAAATAGTAAGTGTTGGCAAGGATGTAGAGAAAGTTCAACCTTCGTGAATCTTTGGTGGGAATGTAAAATGGTGTGGTCATTGGGAAAAACAGCATAGAAGTTTCTCAAAAAAATAAAAATGGAATGACCATATGATATAGTATGTATCCGAAAGACTGAAAGCAGGGTCTTAAAGAGATTTTTGTACACGCATGTTTATGGCAACATTATTCACCATAGCTAAAATGAAGAAGCAGCCCAAGTGTCCATTGGTAAATGAATCGATGAGAAAATGCAGTATATAAACACAATGGAATATTACTTAGCCCTAAAAAGGAAGGAAAATCTGACACATGCTCCAACATGGATGAACCTTTAGGAAATCATGCTAAGTGAAAAAGACCAGTCACAAAATGATAAATACCATGTGATTTCACTTATGTGAGGTAGCTAGAGCAATAAAAATTAGAAAGACAAAAATCAAACAGCAGTTGCCGGGGGCTGTGGGGCGGACGGGATTGGGAGTTAGTGTTTCGTGGGCACAGAGTTTCAGTTTTACACGATGAAGAGACTTATGGAGACAGATGCCGGTGATGGTCACACAACAATGTAAATGTATTTAATACTACTAAACTGTACACTCAAAAATGGTTAATATGGTCAATTTTAGGTTATATGTGTTTTACCATAGTAAAAAGTTTTAATGTCGTTTCCCTGAGTTTTGGCACATATTGAAGAATCTGGATCATTCTGACCTTCTTCTGCATACAAAAGAGCTGAAAACTCTTCTAGAAGTTTCCAAAAAGCAAAGTGCCATTGTATGCAATGTAAGAAGGATCTCGACTTGAAATTATGCTGCATTTCCCTGAGGATACGGATATGAGTAGGCACCCCAAAGAGCCTGCTGGGCATATTTTTTTAATCGCATAAGGTCGATCAAGTAAAAAAGCCTCCTCAATCGTTGGGAGACAAGAGGCCATTTTTGGCATTGCATGGGGATGTCGCTCAGACCAGCTCCTCGTGGACTTAGACCTGAGTCCCAGGAAGAAAGGGGCCATAAGCAAAATGATGGAAATACTACGAGATCGTGGGAGCCAAGACAGCGTCGATCTGGAACCAAGGTGTGGTAACACAAAATTGGAAGAGACAGGGGATCCCCTGTTCGGTAGAAAACACAAGCAACTTCAGACCCCAGAGGCACCAGCCAATTAACCATGCCTGAGGTTGCAGCACTGACGGTCTGAGCCCCTGGAACCCAAAGCTATATTGGAAGCAGGAAGAAGCACGAGCAACTCTGGGCCCGTCGAAGACAGTGCCCTTCATGGAGACGTCAGCAACTTCGATCACAGGCCCCTCCAGCGACAATGCTGTGGCCAAGGCCCTTCTATAGCTCAGCAGGTAGAAAATAACATCAAGGGGGCCTAGAGCAGAAGCAAACGACATGGCAGAGGTTAGGCAAAACACAAAGATTTATTTATGAGCACATATGAGGGCACTCTGAGGACACCCAGGAATAAGGGGTGGGGACATACGAGGGAGTTCTTCGCCCTTCAGCCGTGAGTGAAGCACATCCAAGGTCAAGATCATTTATGACTATAATTCATGTAAACCCATTCTGACCCCTGGGCAGGTTGGCCTGGAGAGAACATGAGTTGCATTAAGATTCGGAAATATATTTGTCATATGAAGAATTCTCACCGAGCTATGTGTATAGGTGGGCATCTGGACATATGGGGTGTGAACTACCTGTCCTAGGATAGTTTCCCTGAGATGGCGGTTTGTGTGTGGAAGGTTTGCCGGTGAGGAGTGAGGGGAGCGGGGTGGGAAGGAGGGGAGAGGGGCTGTGATGCAGTTGCAGTGAGGCCTCAGGGCATCACACGGGGACCTCTGAAGTGGAGCTAGCCCTTCGAGAAGGCTGAGCTGTTGCTCTCCTGCATCAACCAGTCACCGGATGTGGGCTGCCCGGGGCGGGGTTGGGGGGCGAGGGGTGCAGCATGTGCCTTTGAGAAGGGAAACTCTCTTTAGGAGAGGAGAGGGGCTCAACTGTGAGCCACAGAGAACCCTGGAGAAACCTGTAGAAATACACACCTGGTCCTGAAAGGGGAGTCTTAGTGTCGTATTTCAGCATCCTCTACACCCCCTTTCACTTCTCTGGACTGCGGTGCCCACCTAACCCTGACTTGTCCCGGGAAAAAGAACCCAATGACCCAGTTGACTATGGTTGACTTTTTCCAACACCCATCCCTCAAACTCACTTTAACTGAAAGGAAAAATAATGGGGGAGGGAAGGGGATATTAAGCAGAGATCTTAGTTGTTAAGATTAGTTGCCGAGGAAGAAAGGAGTGAGCACCAACAAACCTGAAACACAGTTGGAGCGTGTGCCCTTGGTGCCGCCTCATCTTCCCTTCTTTGTCCCATCCCTCTTCTTCCCCTTGGTCGAGAGGGATGAAATGACCCTTTTCTCCATTTATCATTCTTGATCGAAGTCCTGCGCTTTCCCAGGCACCATGCTCAGGGCCAGAGACACAGAGTGTACAGACAGACGAGTCCCCAGTTTTCACGGAGCTTCTTCTCTAGTTGGGGACAGAAGGAAATACTCACAATATCGTAATGCGGTGTTATGACTCTCACAGCACAGAAAGTTGCGAGGCGGGGGACTCTAACGCCAACATTGGGAAGACTGGAGGCTGTGACTTTTGGGGTGACCCGTGAGAGCTGAGAAGGAGGTAGGCAAAAAATGGGGAAGAGAGTGGGAAGGAGAGAGAGGACTGCTCACAAGCGAAGGGAACAGGGGTGCAAAGCCATCAGCTGGCAGCATGTGTCAGCCCTCTACATGAAAGTAAGTTGGATATTGCGGGCTGTGATATAATAAAACAATATGACAACCGTATATCGTATATCGTGGTTGTCATTGTTTCTGTTGTTGTTGGTTACATTATTCAGACTTCCGTCTAAGCTCCTCCCATACTCCCCCACCCCAGGCTTGCCTTCCAACTGCAAATTTTCTTTTCTCTCAATCAAAATTTCCTTTCCAGGAGTGCTGCAGCCTGTAGCTGGGTGAGGAAGTGGCTGCCAGATTAGAGCGATTTTAACTAAGGAGTAATAAGAGATAGCTCCATCGTTCCTATAAACATTTCTGACTAGAAGATTCTTAATCTTAATGGCCTCTTACTCAGTAGAATTGAGAGGGAGAGATTTGGGTACCTCCATCTCTTGGCTTTCTCTCTTTTTAGAACACCTCCCCAACCCCACCCCATACCTGGTCTGCAGAGGATAATCAATAATCAATATTTACTGAGGACCCACCCCCCTCACCTTCACAAGAAAGATCCTCGAATGGAAAATGTGCACGAAAACATTCTGGGAGTATCACTCTGGAAACAGAGGGCCCCAGCATGTGGTCCTACACCCGGAAAGGCAGGGAGGTGGTGCCAGGTTTGAGA
>NW_011888924.1:21136-26387 GCF_000151845.1 Pteropus vampyrus
GGCCCCTAGATGCTGACCTTGCATCTCAAACCAAAGGAAATGCTGAGGGGAAGACAATGATAAGGCGGGAATTGAACCTTAACTACTGTTTCCTGAGGCCAGATGGGTCTGTCCTCATTTCCACTGTCCTACTAATTGGTAGGTCACTGCTCTTATGGACTCCCTGGCATTCGGGCCTAGTCTGGTCTTGATTTGAGAGAAGGAAATAAGTCACAAATTCTTATGGGTAAAGATAATTGCAAAGGGACATGTTTTTCCTAACCAAAGTCTTTTCCTCCTTGCCACTGGATTCAAGAAGATTCCTCACCATCCTCTGGCACAGTTGTCTCCCCTGAGTGGGTGTCCAGGCCCTTGTTCTCTTTGCTTTTAATGGGGCCATCAGCTAATCTTTAAATTTCTTTCCTTCCACCTTCCGGTAGGTATTTCCTGAGGCTTAAAAGAAAAGTTTCTTTTACAGCAACAAATTGAAATTGTCTGGATAAAGGTCTTTGTACTCATCTATCCGAAGTCTGATTTTTCAATTCATAAGTTGATGAATGAAGTGTTCTATTATTTCTATATGCACTTATGCTGCGACTTGACCCAAGGGTCATGCATGACTCGTAAATTATTTTTGTAGATAATAGTAGCTACTAAAAAAATGTAGAGTGGTGGGGAGGTTTTAGCTATTCTCTCGTAACCATCCTGCCAGGTTATAAGGAAAGAAAATCTCTGACCAAATTCTTCCTATCATATGGACATTTATTCAACAGACACTTATTGGCAAGCAGACACAAAACAGTTCATGTAATTGGGTCTGCAGATTCAAACAAATTCCCAGTTCTTTGTCTTTTAAAAGCTGTGAACACTACCTTTATGAAAAAGGCTTAGTCAAGACAGACACAACAATGTTCCAGAAAGAAATTCAGTTACTCTCAGTTAGATGCGGGCAACCAGATATCTTCCAGAGTCAGAGACCAAACAAGATTATTCCCTGACCCAGCCTCAGGTGTCCACTCTAAGAGTATGGGCTAGATTTTCACACCCCGCTCACAGAAGGTGAGGGGTGTCTCCAAAACATTTTAGCCAACACGCAAAACCTGAACACGTTCCTTTCTCCAATGGGAGCTCATTTCTAACAATCATCACACTAGAGAGCAAGCTATTATTTTCACCAATAGAAGTAATTCTAATACCACCACGTTATCTAGAAATTTCTGTTGTTTTCAGCCATCCGGCCTATAGGAATTCATTACAGAAGACCTAGGAAGCTAAGACCAAATCGAAGAGGAGACCTTTGGTTGTTGGTTGGCTCCGTGGATCTGGAAATCAGAAGATGAGCATGTGAACTACAAGTCAGCAAAAAATAGATGATGACTAAAGGAAAGGGATGAAGTCGCCTGAGTACACAGAGTGAGAAAGAGTGTAGGACAAAGCTCTAAGGAAGACCAGTGTTCCTGGTCAGAGAGAGTGGCCTGCCAGGGACCAGGAGTTTGGAAAAGTAAAGAGAGAGAAGAGAGAGGTATTTTCATGAGCATACCTCTGTTGGATCTCAGGACCTGGCTACACCCGCCCTGTAAAGGTACTGATAACTTCCTACAGGATGATTCTGATCAGCCATTCACTTAATATTCACCTTGGCTGAGCATCTGCAGTCTTAGGCATGGTATCACCCGTCTTTCAACGGGTTAGACTTAGCTCCAGGAAGGGATCTGTTTTGGGAAGCGTGAAAGGCGCAAGTGAGAAATTCGATGAGGATGAAGATAAGAAACTGATGAAATCAGGGTAGGTATGAGACGGGGAAGCTCCAGAGAGCGGACGAACAGAGTGAGATGGGGACCTGAGCGGGACGCGGGGAGGACGACGGAAGGAACCGAGAGTTAAGGATGCAGCAGTGTGCGGGGGCAGGGACGGGGGCAGCGCACGTCGAGACGTGGAAGGTGGGACTGACCCTCGAACGTCGCCGTAGCGCGCTCTTGGCATGTGCAGAATCGTACCACGCCGACATCCACAGCACATGGTCATGACGAGCAAATCAGAGCAAGCCCGAGGCATCCATAATAGTGGAGTTTTTTGTTTGTTTGTTTTTTGGGTTTTTTTCCCCAATGCAGACCTTCAACTCAAGGTGGTGAATGTTGTCCTAGAGTTGTAACTGTTTATGGACTTGCCTGGAGAGGCCCCTAGCTCTGACATCTCTTCGCTTCTTCACAAAATGGAATTCCGTTGAATTGGCTAAATTTAATTCACTGGAATCATTTGTATTAACAAGCTCACACAGACCTGGGAGTTTTGTTTTATTCTATTTCAGCCTGTAAAATGCTAATAAACATGGATCTTTTACAGTCTCCTAGCTACTTTAGAAAAAATTGAAAAGAAAACTTTTGCTGCAAACAATCTCATTGAATTTTGATGATGATCCTAAAACTTTCTTCTGGTACCCAAAAGTAATTACTCTCCATTGGGGCGAAGAAATCTTCGTTTTCTAATTATAGTGCAGATGTTTTATAGAAGCAATTACTCCTAAGCTACCAGTAAAAAATAATCTAAAAAACTGATCTTTGATTTAGGTAACAGCTGTGTGATTCTGCCAACAACAAACCCTTATTAGAAAAAAAAATGAGTCATCATTTATCCAGAACAAATGTATTTCAGAGCAGTTTTTCCCAGTTTCTCAGAATTCAGAGATTCCAGTAATTGAGAGCAAGTGCCAGTCTCCGCTGGTTCTGTAGAAGCAGGTATGGGAGGGGTGTGGGAACAACATACTTTATCGTGGAGAAGGGGAATTTCATGAGCATACCTCTGTTGGATCTCAGGACCTGGCTACACCCGCCCTGTAAAGGTACTGATAACTTCCTACAGGATGATTCTGATCAGCCATTCACTTAATATTCACCTTGGCTGAGCATCTACAATCTTAGGCATGGTATCACCGCCTTGCTCAAAAAACTTCCAATGGTTCCCCCACTGCCTACTAAACTAAGCATCAATGCTTTGCCCAGGAATTGGTGCCCCTCCCTCGATGCTTCTAAAATCCTTTCCCAGCCTCAGTTCCCGCTCTTCCATGCTCCCGCCAAGCTAGACCACTCACCCTTTCTTTTACTAGTGTCGTCAGCTGTCCTGCCTCTCTTCCTTCCTGCCTCAGGTGGCCCTTGCCAGCTAGAGATAGCCCCATTTTATGTAAGGAATGTCTTTCTTAGAATCATATATTTTAGGACCAATTACCCTGCAGCAATGTATAGAAAGTGTGGAGGGTATGTTCTTTGAACACACAAAGCCACAAGCAATTTTGTTCTTGCAGACATGTAATCATCAGTTTTTCCATTTTCCCCATTATTTTGTCCAATCGCAGAACTTTTGTGAACCTAAGCTGTATCCACCATCAGGTACTCTGTTTAGTCATTTCTCTAAATGAGCTCTGATGTTTTGCCGGCGAGCAATCTTTTAAATCACCGTTTTGTTATATCCTAACCACTGCTTGGTCTCCTTCACAGCATTTTACTACATCAAACTTCATTTCAAAGGCATTGATTTTTTTTTTTTTTAGGCACATTTTTCTGGCTTAGCACCAGCCAATAATAACCGTTTAGACACCGCAATAAAGCGAATGTCGCAATAAAGGGAGTCACACACATTTTTTGGTTTCCCAGTGATATGAAAGTTATGCTCAGTCTCTACTGGAGTCTATTAGGTGTGCAATCGCCTCGTGCTTAAAAAGACAATGTACATACCTGAATTAAGAAACATTCTATTGCTAAAAAATGCTAACCCTCATCTGAGCCTTCAGCGAGTCATAATCTTTTTGGCACGGATAACCTTGCTCAGTACCGAGTTGCCATAAATCTTCCTTTTGTAAAAAACACAATATTTGCTAAGCACATTAAGGGAAATGCAATAAAAAGAGGCATGCCTGTAACAGGATTCAGTCTCCCAATTCACTTTCTAGCAGTGTCTTGGCTCTGGAATATGCCCAAGTGTAATGCTCATTGTCCCCAGCTCTCCTGCTGCTGGAGTTGACCACTGATGAGTAAGAGGAAATGAGTCCTTGGGCAGAGATTCCAGGAGAACTCTTTTTAAGGATAGACTGGACTGGCTTGACCTTTAACCCTTCTTTCCTTCCAACTTCTTCCTGCCTAAACTAAAAATGCAGTTTTAGGTACAGCAGCCATCTCTCCACCGGGAAGACAAAAGTCACACGTTTATATGTGGGCATTTGTGTGTCTATCTGTACTGAGACAGAGTGCCTAGGTACATACACACTGGCACTGTGAAAGAGAATCCTTTGTAAATGAACGAATTTGTTGTCGAGTCTGGACTTGAGTTAGCAAAAGTAAAAGTCTTAGAAATCTCTTCTCTTGACAAACAAAGCACCCATTTGTCTTTTCCTTAGCAAGACCCAATTAGGCCTTGATGTAGAGATGGATTCGATCCATCATGTTTGTGCATTGGTATCTCTACGGAACCAGATCAGAATAAACAAACTCCTGGCACTTTCTCAAATTTTGATCTCTGGCATCTATCTCTTAATAATTTCCAGAGAGATGGTAGAATAAGCAGCAATGGTTCATTCTGGGTCAGCTTCCACAGCAACTGACTAATGTGAGCATTGAAAATTTTCTTCTGATAATGTCTTTGGAAGAGAGAAGTGTGGGAGCGTGATGCGTAATCCCCATTTATTCTGAAAGGATGCGAAACTCTCAACAGAGGTGTTTGTGCTCTGGTGCTTTTGGATCTTCCTTTCTTTTTTTGGCTTTGCTGGGGTTTTTTGTTAGGAAGACACCTCCAGCTTGTTTCACTAAAGTTAATGTGTAAGTGGCCTTTGCGGTAACAGGACTCAAGAATTTATTGGTAGCATCTCTTGTTTTGAACCTAGAAATAGCAGCCCTAGAGAATGGCTTGCTGCACTGGCGTTTTGTTCTCACAGCTTGTTGCCCAATTGTCATCTTATTTACAAATCAAGGACAAGCTTGTAAGAAGAGCAAAGGCCTAGTTTTTTAAAAAGTGCGCATTCTAGGGCTAAACCTCAAACCAACAAATCAGAAACTCTAGGGTGGGACCTAGGAACCTATCTGTGATTCCGATGATCTATGACTTCTTCCTACTCCTAAGAGTCCAGGATATTGTGATGTCTCCTGGAAGCAAGCAAGAACCAGGCCTGAAGAAATATGCAAATATATAGTCTGCTGAAACTGGCTAAATTCGGAGCTCCATATAAAACCTAATTGTGCCGGGGAATATGCAAGAGAAAAGCCACCAGTCTTGCCACCATTTGTTG
>NW_011888924.1:28067-33560 GCF_000151845.1 Pteropus vampyrus
CGGGCGAGTTGGTCACTTTCTTTGTAATCATCCACATAAACAAAGGGGTAGATAAATTCACAAAACATTAGTAGGCATCATGAACAGTTTCCCCCCACTGCTGTGCAAGTTAAAATAAAAACAAACCGACAACAATAGTAGGCTTTCTTATCCACACCCCCCACTCTCCACCGGTTGTTGAAATTTTATAAGCCATCAACACAAGCCTGTAGCTGGATAAAATAGCATGCAGAAGAAGTAGACAAATCACTTCCTAGGCCAACAGCTTACCAGGATGCGATGGAGAACATGGTGTGGCTTCTTCTGTGCACTCGAGGCAGGCTTTTTGCAGCCGCCAGCACACGCGGCAGAAAGCTGTGTGATCTGTGGCACTTCTGTCAATACGAGATCCAATTTTGCAAAAGCCCTGTGTCACCAGTATGGAAAGTCCCCAAAGGAGTATTTTTAAATAATGACTTTCACAGCCAAGTTTACACAGATCTCCTTCCTACCCCACCCACCCTCCCCCATAAGTAGCCGAAGCCAGCCTGGAGGGTGGAGTGAAAGAATAAAGAAATTGGCAAAAGTAGAAAAGAAGAAATCATTGTTCCTGGGTTTCTGACAGCTTTCCCGCTCCTGGTTCCTTTCCCTCTTAAGTTATGGGAGACACTCCAGCCGCCTTAAATTCTTCAGTATTTTGCTGAAATTGGCTTGAGAGAGGTTCTCATATTTGCAACAAAAGAAGTCTAAATAATACCAATAAGATGTTACTATTCCTCTTTTTCAATGAGGAAACCGAGGGGCAATGAAGGTCAGTAACTTGGCCAAGGTCAAATGGCTCTTCTCGCAGGTTTATTTGACTCTGAAGCCCATGCTCTTTCCTCTGAGCCAGTGAGGACGGGATATGTCGGAGCTCATGGCAGCCTGAATTCTCAGGGTCTCGTCGATCTCCTTCTTGGTTCTCGTCAAGAAGTTCTCTAAGGAGACAATCTCATTCATTCTGTGCTCCTCTGCTCCCTCAGGATTCATGTGTCTTCCCATTTTGCTAGTCACAGCTAGAACCTTGTTCCCAGCTACAGCCCTGAAGTCTCTCGGCTCTGACAGGTCAATCAGAGAGGAATCTGGGAACAAGGTTCTAGCTGTGACTAGCTTTTGGCTCACCTCTCCGACTCAAGGCCGGAGAGGGCGCCTACTGTCCACCCCTGCAATAAGTATTTGATGGTGCACTTAAAGATTAAAAAGCAAGTGGTACATTTAAGTCCTATCAGCCTGCAAAAGGTCAACACACCCAACCTTCCCACCTTGCCTCACACGCAGCCATTTCTGAATTGGAGGAAGTGGGCCTTGCCTTTGAAGAGAATTAATATATGTGCATCTTCTTCATTTTTGTAAAAAAAAGAGAAGATCGAAGAGCTATCAACCCAAATCCTACCACCCTAGCACTACCAAAGTTAGAAATTTGGTGCATTTCCCCATCCTTTTTCTTATGCATCTGTTGCGTATATAGTTGTTTGGAAGGCATCTATCTAATCTTGTAACATACTTTTTTTTTAATGTAACCTTGTATCATAAGCATTTTTCCTGCTGCTGCATGTTCTTTACAATCATAAATTTAAGGACAGGCAAATTTTAAGGGTATCCCATAATTATGGTGGACATTTGCAAGGGGTCCTTTGCTACCCTGCATTTAGCCTTCTTCTCTCCAAAGGTCAAGAGGCTTATTGTTAAAAGCTGAGCCAAATATTCACTCTTTCCGCTTCTTGGAAGCCAAGATATGGGAGCAGTCTATAGGTTCAGCCATAAAATGCCTCAAGCCTTGTGAGGGAAACGTAAAGAATTAATGAGGCTCAGTATGTGCCCATTCTGACAGAGCTGGAATCTCAGGGAGAGGCATACAGAGCTGAAAGCAAGCAGAGTTAATATAGGTTTTTCACTCTGGATTAAGGTTTACATATGGTTCAACCATTTGCAACTTTATGAGCACCTTTCCTCGGCTATATATAAATCACTCTAAATTTTGCTCAGCTCTAACAATAATAATGACAATTCTGAAATAACCTTATTTTTCATTAAGATTTTCTCCACAATTCCCTAAGAGCAGTGGGTCGTTTTTTTAAATGATCCCCACTGCTATATTTCTATAGCTTCTTTCATCCCATGGTTTATTTCGAAGTATATTTCTTAATATTTTTGTTATCGATTTTTTCTTTTTAAATCAGTTTTATTGAGGTATAATTCCATACAATGAAACACACATTTTAATATACACTTTAGTGGGTCTTGAAAAACATAAACACCTGTGTAACCACCACCACGAATAAGAGATACAACATTCTCTTCACTCCAGAAAGTTCTCCATCTCCACCCCCAACCCCAGGCAAACACTAAACTGCCTTCTGGAGCTATAGATGAGTTTAGTTTTTTCTGCTACAGAATTTCATGCAGATAGAATCGTGTACTATTTACTCTGCCTTCTTTCATGAGTCGTAAAGTTTTTAAGAGAGGGCCATGTTGTTGCACTTTTCTTTTTTATTGCTTTATTGTTTCTTTTTATTGCTGAAGGAAGATCCCACTGAATGGATATATCGTAATTTGTCTATTCATTGTTTGATGAATATCTAGATTATTTCCAGTGTGGTGGTGGTGGCGGTGGTGGTGGTGGTGGTGGTGGTGGTGGTGTTGTTGTTGTTGTTGTTGTTGTTGTTGTCATCGTTGTTGTTGTTACAAATAAAACCGCAGAGCAAAGGTGGAAGGAAGGATAAGGGAATGTGTACGAGGTGAAGGAGAGTCTGCAGATGGGAAGAGGCGCACCCTGGGGACCTCCAAGAGGATCAGCTGGGTGACGTGATAGCAGCCAATCTGAGCTGGAACTCGGAGGTTGGTAGACGTTTGTCATTCTTAAGCTCAGGTTCTTGGATAAAAGGATCTCAGAAAATGGGAGCCGAGGCCCAGCCATCACACTAGCGACAGCAGATCAAGTTTCCTTCTCGCTTTTGAACCCTCCAGTGATAAGACTCAGTTCAGAGCCCTGCGAATTTTATCAGCTGCTGCTCGCGGGCCTGTGAAAACCTGTCTACGGCTTTGCCAACTTGTGAATATCCAGCCTCAATTAATATCAATGAGCTGTGTGTTTAGGGTGAAAATATCCTTTTCCTTTTCCTCGCCAACTCCAAACCGTGTGTCTTGCTTTTTGGATATGAATCCCGTTGTGATTGGACAGGGACAGACTAACATCTTCCCAAAACAAGCATTCGGGAATATTTTACAACCAGCCACGCCACGAGTCTTATATATTAAAACCAGGGTCTTAGGTTCGCTAAATCAACATGCTCAAAATAAAGTATATTAGAGTCATAATTTCTATGGTGAAAGGAAATGATGGTGAATCCGCATCAGAGGCTGTGTCCGCTTTCAGGCCTTAAGCATAATTAAATAAAGGTCTTTGTCCCTCTTGGGTTTTTTTTTCCATCTCCATAAAAAGGATCAAACAAAGAACCTCCTTGAAGATAACGAAAGTGAGGAAATTTTCAGAAAACCACCCCCATTTTGTGATTATTATTATAAGTTAACATTTATTCTGTGCCTGCCAAAGGCCAAGCATTCATTGTACTAAACTCTTAGCGTGCATTGTGGTATCTCCTTCAAACATTTAAACAATCCTACTATATACTCCTGTTATCTCCATTTGAAGAATTGGCGAGATTGAGCCATTTGCCCAAGGTCAACAATAGAGAAAGTGCCAGAGCCAGGAATCAAATGTAGGCTTTCTCACTCCAAAGCCGACATCTTAACCATCACCTTACAGGACACAGTAAAATAAACTTGCCACCAGTATTATCTCAATAATTGAATTACTTACCATTAGTTTATCTCATCTTGCTACACACTTACGTAGGGTGGCCCGTCAGTCCCAGGCACATTTTCCAAACCACGACCCAGCAAAGTTCTCAGGTGTGCTCTGTTCCCCTCCTTCCTTCTCCAGATCCGAACCTCCCTCCTTTCCTGACTCCATAATTCTTTGGAAGAAAAATGAGTGAACCCGAATAACAAAGAATAAATATGAAGAATAGCTTTTAAGAGAATGATAGGATCATTAAAATGGGTACAGTCTGGAAAGAGTCTAAACACCCACAGATCTTCACAAATTGCATCTGGGAATTCGTCTGGGCATTAGATTTTGTAGGAAGGTGATATATTTCTGATCTTAACCTATGTTGTCCCTTTTGGGGGCCTTCTTCCATTTTTAACAGCAAAGCTGTTTTGTGCTTATTGGTTCATGGAATGATGCAAAGAAGGGAGCAAAGGGGAAAAAATAATATTTTCTTGGCTTTAATGTTTTAAAAGCCTAGGATATTAGGAGTCTGAAAAGAACTCTCAACTTAGACAATATATTTCTTGGAAAACATCTTGAATTAGAGGAAGACTGTGTAGGAACCATACAAACATGGACGAGGAAGTCTCTTGGTGACATGCTCCGACCAAACTGGGTGGCAGATGTCCCATGCAATGCCTTTTTAAACAGATTACATTAAAGGGTAGATAAAACTCATGGGATATCTAGTTCCCCATAATTTAAATATAATCCTAGAGCTGGAAGAAACCCCAAATTAACTGAAATTAAATTTTTACCACCCTGGTAAAATGGGGCTTAAAGTAAATGTTAGACTGAATTTCAAAAATATAAGTCGTTTTTCTTGTACGTTTAAACTTCTGGGATGAGATTTACACCTATGACAATTTATGCAATTGAATGCAAACCAGGAGAGCGTTACTGGCAGACTCCTGTCTCAGAGGGAATCTTGAGAAAAGATCGAAAGGAAGAGGTTACAGGCCATAAGTCTGGGAGATTTCTGGAGAGCAAAAGGGACAGACCACACTTCGCTGCCAAGTCAGCTCATATAAAAGGACAATCTGTCTCTTTATAGACATCCCAGAGCAAGGACGTCAAACAATTTCGAAACACTTCTCTTTAGGGGAAGGGCCAAAGTGTTACATAAAGTAAAAAACCAGTTTGCGGCCCAAGGCCTAAGACTAACCCTGAACTGTCTCCAAATATATTAGGAATCCTGTTTTCCTGGGAAGAGAGGGCTGGCTACGCCTCTGTGCCTTGCGGCCTCAATGCCATCGTTTGCTAGTCTCTTTGAGGGGAGCTAGAGATGCTCTCCTTTTAGCCAACAAATGAAGGAGGGGAGAAATCAGTAGACAACACATGTGCTGGCTCTGCTTCTCTCCCATTGCCAAATATCCAGTTTCACTGCCATGAGTTCGTTTGTGTCCAGCTTCGTGAGCTCAGTGGACACCTTGACAGCACAAATGGCAAAAAGGCAAGAGAGGTGCCTCCTGCAGTCGCAGAAGGTGCTTGGTCTTTCTAGTCAAAGAGCGACCCAAGAATCCAGAGGAGCCACATGAACTGGGAGCTGATGGGAAATGCTAGATCTCGGGCCCCACACCAAGGCAGGGCCCAGGGGATTTTTAGGGCAGGAAAAATACTCTGTAAGACAAGAGTATTATATA
>NW_011888924.1:35215-51380 GCF_000151845.1 Pteropus vampyrus
CTTTTAAAACAATGGGACCATCTCAATGTTCATCAATTAGAAATGGTTAAATAAAGTATGGTCCATCGGTGGTATGAGATACCATATGCCAGTTAGACGGAATGAGGTAAGTCTAGCCGCAGAGAGAGAAATCGACCTGAAGAAGCCTCCACCTCAAATTATTGGGTGGAAAAAGGATTCTGCAGAATATATAGGCTCGATCACATTTCTATTAAAACAAACACTCAACAAATATACCTGTTTCCATATGCACACGTTATATATGTAAATGCAAAAGAAAATGGAAGGGAAGATACTCACCAAAGTGATAAACCTGGGTTACCTCTGGAGAGAGGTGGCTGAAGAAGTACATGGGCTTTTTATTTATCTATGTGCTGTGTGTGTGTGTGTGTGTGTGTGTGTGTGTTGCATTTCTCACAAGAACGAGTCATGCGTAACTTGTATAAATAAGACTAGTAAGTAAACAAACATTTATAAAAATAAACCCTGCCTCAACTACCTAACTACTGCCTCGAAGAAAAGATTAGTCACTTTATTTCTAATAAAATTGGAAATCGAAAAGCCTGTGTGCTCCAGTTGGATTAAAGTTTTATCTTTTTAATCAAATTATAGAAAAATGACATACAAGAATGCCAAGTCTTCGAAAAAAAATAACCTACAAACGTGTGAAGTAATAGAAGAAATCGAAAAGTAAAGAGAGATCAACTTTACCACATAAGAATGAGACATGGGTGGGCAACATTTCTAGAGGGTGGTTTGGCAATGGGTACCGAAATGTCAATGGGGGAAAACAGTCAGTGAGCATACCAGCAGTCACGGTCCTAGGAATGTTCATTGCTCCATGCTTTCCAATAGACAAAAATTAAAAAGCACTTAAAAGTCCACAAATCAAGGATTAGATCAGCAAAATATGGCAGGTACATACAAAGGAAGACTTTGCACGCATTCCTAACGCTGGTCTGTCTACAGTGACATAGAAGGAGATTCACAAGACATTATCGTATTAGAGAACAGGTTATAGAAAAACATCAAGATCTTATTTACGTAAATATTTACAGCCACTCTGGCTGTTGGCCAGATGACTCAGTTTCTCATCTATGTACCCCCTGCTTAGAACTGCTTGAGTGTCCCCACGGCATAGTATTTGGTTTTCCACAGGGTGAGGGATCTAAGAAGGTAAGATGGATGCAGCACAGTTTGAATGACCTCGCCGCAGGCGCCATGTTCCACCACTCCTGCAATGTCCTATTGGCCACACCAGTCAGCCCTATTCCCCGTGGAAGGGCATTCCACGAGGGCGTGAGAACCAGGAGGCAGAAATCACTGGAAGCCTCTCGAAGGCCGGCTACCGCGGGTATATATTTTCCTAAGTTCTTGTAAACCTTATAGAGGCAAAATGAGACATAATAAATAATAAATAAAGTAACTATGGCACTGTGCCAGAGTGTTACATGTATTACTGTCTTTTATCTAGGCTAAAACGCCAGCAACTGAAGGACATACCCTTATTTTTTGTACCTCTTTAAAGTAAATAAAATGCTGCCAATGAAATTATGGCAAGATGCTTTCTTATCACTATGAATTTTTGTCCGCTGGCTGAAAAAAGCTGCTTTAGATATATTTACTGATAGTTTATCCTACATCGCTTGGGTGTCCTCGTGGAAAAGAAAATGTAAGAGAAATAAAACGCTCAGAGTCTGAATGTTCTAAATCATTTTTCAAATCAGAGTCGTCAATGTCAATGTTTTTTCCACACAAAAGCATTCTTCCCGCTAAAGACATTCTGCTCTGAGATTTTTCTTTTAAGGCTGACACCTGTTCTGCAGGTTTTGATGTTGCTGCTTTCTCGATCTTGTGACAATGAATCACGACAGCTTCTCCTTGCTCTGAAATTTCTTTCATCTGGTCTGTGGAATTTCACAATTTCTCCTGCCATCAATTGCGTTGCTTGGAATGGGATTAAAAAAAGAAAAAAATCCTCCTACATGTATTTCCGGAAAAATAAGGAAATAAATAACACAGTTTTATCTCCTTATGATTATCTTTGTTAGGTTCCATGAACATACTTGTTCTGTGAGAAAAAAAAGGACTCTCATCATTTCTCTGGTGACGAATACTTACTTCAAAATAGTCAATTTATGTTCCACTTATTCGTCAGTAATTGCAAGATGCATCCCTGATTTCAGACATGTTTAAATATAAATAATATGCACCCAGAATTACCGATATATAGTGTCCTATTTGAACTTCCCAACAGCTCTGTGAAAATGGTTACTGGTTTTATAGACGAGAATGCTGAAATTTAATTAGATGAAACAGCTTGCCCAAGGTCACACAGTCAGAAAGACAGAATAGTAGCGACCTCCATAACCATAGTGCATAATCTCTACATCGTACTGCTTCTCAGGTCCATACAGTCATCCCTGACAACAGCATCATCACCAACATTGTCCCTGTCATCATCATCACCATCCTTGTCACCGTCATCATTATCACAGTCATGTTCATCATTGTCATCATCATCATCGTCACCATCGTAATCATCATCATTAGAGCTAATATTTACTAAGCATGTACTTACTGTGGGCTAACTCTGTACTAATGGCTTTTAGGTAGGTTTTATTATTACCTTATTCTGCAAACATTGTTAGAGAAACTCGAAAGGATTAAGTAACTTGTTCAAAGTTATTCAACTGAGACCTGAAATAAATTCAGGCCACCTGACTATAAAAATCACATTGTTAACTACTAAAAGTTATAAAGAATAGTACACAGCAAACTGTAGGCACCCAACGCTTACACCTATCCCAGTGACTGGTATGCAGAAAACAAACAATTATAATAATGACAATAAAAGCAGCTAATATTTATTGAGCAGTTACTATGTGCCAGGCATTATACTAAATGCTTCATACAGTTTATTTCTTTGGGTCCTCATATTAGCCCTATGAGGGAGGCACTATTTTATTCTCATTTTACAAGTGAAGAAATTGAGAAATGGGGAAATTAAGAAAGTGTCTAAGGTTATACAACCAGTTAATGACTCGGCAATAATTCAAATCCAAGAGGTTGAGTTGAAAAGCCTATGTTCTTAAGTGCTATACAATATTGCTTCTGACAAGAAGCATTGTGAGCAAATTTGGTTTTTTTTGTTGTTGTTGTTGATTTAACTCACAAATATGTCCTGAGCACAGACCGTGTGCCACGCATTGTGCCAAGCGCAGTGGATGCAGTAAAGGAAAAGAGGAAGTTGAGCTTTGCTCATGGAAATTACAATCCGGATAAAACCTCGGTAATAATGAGAACTGGGAAGACCACGTAGAAAGGTGGTTACAGAATATTCACATTTACATCCTACCCTTCCCAAAAGCCTACTAAGAAGATAACGAAATCGTGACGATAACTAACATTTATTGAATGCTCAGCATCAGACATCGATCTGAGCATTTACATGCATTATAACATTTAAATCTTATAATAGCCTGTTTTATAGATGGGGGGAGGCAGTAAAAGAGAAAGGGGGAGGAGAAAGAAAAAAGAGAGAGAGGAAAGAAGGGAGGGAGGGAGGGAGGGAGAGAGAAAGGAAAGGAAATAGAGAATGCAAGATATTTTTGAATGTTAAACAACATCCTCGGAGAAAGATGAGAAGATAACATCTCTATATAACAAGAATTTATTAATCAGGGAGCAAAGACAAATTCTCAAAAAATAAATATAGATAAAAATGTCCATGGATGAACTCGAAGATAAAGTTCATCCTAGTTTCTTTCCCGGAAAGAAAACAAATAGAGATAAGGAAATGAAAACCACTGGGCGGAGGGGAGAGACCTGTGAGAGAAAGGACCAGTCCAGGAGGTTTAACAGTCAACCAACGAGGACGGGAGCTCCAGGCCCAAACAGCCCAGAGGGCAGGAAAAATACATATGCAAGAGGGAAAGGAGCTTCCGGTTTGAAGGAGCATCCCGGGGCTCAGCTCCAGCAGCAGAGGCCTGCATCACGGCGCATCGCCTCAGAACTGTGCGAGTCACGGATCGAGAGTCACAGATGGCCTCCCTGCCAACCCCGACCACCCAAAGCGCGCTGTAAATCTCGTGTGGAGGTGAAGACACCAAACTTTCTAATCTTCACACCTTCAAACCCCTTGATTTTCTACCACATTTCTTTTGCCAGTTCCTGCATAAAGCCAACCATCCGTTCTCTCTGTTCCTGCTGCCAGACTGCCAGATATTGCTGGAGGAAATTCTAAAACCATGCCCATCGGTTCTGCTGCATCTGGGATTCGCAGCCTCAGCCAGACTCCTGCCCACTAAACAACCTTTTTCATCCCACACAGCAGCGGGAAGACAATTGTGTATGTGTGTGTATTCATATACATACTGATCTATAAACAGGCACATACAGATATAGTATGTGTTGTTTATAGCACATATAGGTATGTGTGTTTGTGTGTGTGTGTATATATATATTATAGATAAAACCAGATAGTGATATAAGTGCTCTAAAATGCAAATAATTTCCAGGGAAACTCAGTGATAGTTGACATCTGTTGGACCCTGTGAGAATTCCTAGTTCAAGGCATTTTGCAGTTTTAGCATTAGATCACTACATTCCTTTAGATGACATCAGATTTGAATTTGGGGGTATTTGATGTGATTAAAAAAAAAAAAAAGTTAAGTGCCAACACATGAAAATCAGTGTGGGAAAAGGACGCGAGGGTGACGGCGTCCAATCTCACTCTGAGGTCTGAGAAGTTGTGCGGTGCCCAACAGGCACAGACATCTTCGCAAGTCATCATTTTTAAGAACAAAATTAAAATGTTTTCTATTTATACGTATTCTTTAAAAACAAACAAACAAACAAAAAAACCCTACTAAATTGTTAAGTGTTTTGGACCCAGTTACTTCATAAACACAGAACTGTTAGGTATTTCTTTTGGCCTGGGGTGCTGTGAATGAATTACTAAGACACAAAGGAATCTGTGAACCCAGAAAGCTTGGGACTCTCAGCCTTCTGCTCTCATACCCATTATCATCTGCCCTTAGAGAGCTTGTTACCTCCCGTCACACAGCATTCGTCACAATCTGTTGCAATTACTTGAGTAGGAAAGTATTTTGATCTGCCTGCTGCTAGGATAAATAACACACACACACACACACACACACCCCATTTGTCTCCTTTCATATGCATGGGTGTTTCCTCCATTCGTAGCAGGTGTTTTAAAGAGAAAATCTGAGGACTGAACCAAAAGAAGTAAGGAAGGAAGTGTGAAGGTAAGTGAAACAAAGTCTGGGCCCTGCCCACCCACCCCGCTGGATCCCCCTGGATCCCGCTGGATCCACCTGGAGGGAAGACACTAGAGGGAGAAACCTGCAGAGCTGTCGGGAGACTGGAGACAGAAGAAGAGGCGCTTTGCTAGTGCAGGAAACCATGCGTAACACAGATCACAGACAAAGCCCCGTCCAGAATCGAACCTCTGCAAGTGACCTTGGTGCTTTCAGAAGTACAGGCTTTTCAGACAATGGGAGTACAACAGACACGTGGGAGCTGGAGTCAGAGAATGCAAGCAGAACAGATGCACCGTGGCAGCTGCAGGAAAGAGACTGGTGTCTGAGCCCATTCGTTTGGAGATTCCCCTAATATCTGGAAAATAGTTTAGATGAGGGTTCAGGGCTTGCCACCCACAGATGGGAAGCGTTTGGATCAACCATAAGTTATGAGGGCAAGGACAAAATCTGGCATCTTTATTGCTGTGTCTCCAGCACCTAAGACAGGGATCACCGCATAGTAAGTGCTCATTTATTTATTTAAGTGTTTCTTTGTTTATTTCTAACGCCCTGCTAGAAAAGCACAGGTTGTTCCAACTTATCAAACCCGACATATCCAAAGCCAAACGCATTGTCTTCTCCCCACTTTCCCCTCCTGTGTCTTGCAAGATTCTTTAACTGCCCCCATGTTCTCTGACATCCCATATTCAATCCTTCACTATGGTTTCTTTCTTCGACATTTACCCTGAATACTGCCCTAATACTCCCTCTCACCTCGAGCCTCCCGCTCCATGCAAGCCCGTCCGACACACTTCTTCCTAAAATCCAATTGTTTACTCCTCTGCTCAGAAAATGTCCATGGCTTCTTATTTTCTGTCTAATACAGACCGAGTTCCTTAATAAAGCTTGCAAAAGTCTCTACCTTCTGGCCCCTTTCAACTTCGATTTCTTCCGTTTCCTTCCCCTACCTGCTCTACACACACCTTTGCATCTCTGTAGTTCTATCCGTGTGTTAGGCTATCTTCTCCCTCTTATGCTCAATTGTAAGTTCTTTGAACCCTGGGACATCTCTTATTCATCTTTCTATCCCCTTGTGCTTAATACGATGTGCCTCGTTTTGGGAGGAGTACTTAATACGCAGTCCATGGGAAGGGTAGTCATTTGAGTTAGATTTAGGACTTTCTTCGCCTTCAGTGACTCCACCCCAAGGAGAGAAAAGATGACTTATCTGGTTCATGAGTTTGGCAAAGGATTAAAGTTTGCTCGGCTCAGTACCCTCCAGTCTCCCTGAAGAAACAGCTGACTATCATTAACTATATTCTCACTGAACTCTCATTTCTTCTTGGCCACCCAGAAAGTTTATTGGGCAAGATCATTCCAGCAAGGAAGGCCCCCAGTTTGAGGGAAGGCTGCAGATTTGATCCAGGAGAGTGTAAACAGGCTTATTGGCCATATTAGCTCATGTCCTTCAATACAGTGCTTTATGAGTAAGAAAGGTGGTGATTTTTTTTATCGCCATCTGTCTGATTCTTACGTGCTTTTCAACTTTTGCCAATTAAGTTAGGTTGGGGGGCGGCGGGGTGTTGTATTTTAGGTCATCTTAAAACCTAGCGTCTTGTACAGATGATGTGTCCCCTATATGTGCCCTTGAATTAACTGACTCAAGTTCTATCCTAGGAGACTTATTTTCAGTTTTCTCATCCTGAGTAAGACTGAGCAAACAAAGCCTGACTTTATAAATAGTATAACACTAATGTGACATCTTTCGACTGAGGAAATTGAAACATCCAGGGTTTGAGAAATAGCATTTGTTAGTTCACAAACAGCAGGAGGTTGAGAACAGCCAAAAATGGATTTTCCATGTTAAATTTCTCTACATCTGAAAATTTTCCCTTCTCAGGGAAATTTATGGGTTTCTGGCTTCCCTTCCCTTTGGTCATCAACTTTAATTTCCCGGGAGAATTTTTTTTTAAGTTTCTGGTCTGAACTTGTAAAATCTTCCCAATTCTTAATGGTCCAGCTCTTTTCTTCTCTCTTTAATCCATCACTTCCAACCTATTCCTTCCCTTTATCTACTACTTTTATTCCTCGGTAAATTCTAGAGATGACCAGACATCCTGCTTCTCACAGATCCATTTTGAGCTTTCGTATTTCTTTTGTTATTATCTCTAAATATCTTCGACTTTGGTCTCCCTTCCCTCCAGCCTCCGATTCTTTGCCTCTCTTTCTCTAAAAAGGGAACTTTTCACTTCTACCCTCCCTAGCACCTGGGAAACTCACTTTCCTCCTTTCCTTTTACATCCTTTCTATTTCTTTTTCTCCACTGACTCCTTCCCACCTACCTTTAAAATTACCCATACCTCCCTGTTTGCTCGACTCAGCACCCTCCCCTGCGAAGGACCTCTCACTTTCCACTTCATTCGTTGTCCATCTCCAGCTGCCTTCCAGTCTCACTTGCCTTCCATTGAGTATCAAAAATCTGAAAACATCATTACACATGTTCCACCTGTATTTCCACATGATTGGGTTGCTCCATAGTGCCATGACCTTCTGCTTCCAACTCAGCCATTCAATTGAAAGAATTGCTCTTCAAGTTCAACAATTTCTTCATTGTCATGTTCTTCCGTCTGTATTCGGTCCTCATGTTTCTTGACTTCTTTGCTATGGTTGACACTGTTGATCACTTTCTTACCCCTCTTTTTACGTTAAGGGTCCTACTGCCCAACACCACCAGCTTACTTATCCATCTTTTCCCTGTATGAGCTTCATGTGCAATGATTCAGTCCTGGGTCTTGATGAACTCTGTGGCAAGCATTGATGGCTGCCGTTCTCGCTTTCTGTCTCACTAAGAGAAAAAGATGCTCAACCCAGTTATGGCAAACTGTTCTCATTTGACAGTGATTGGGGCAGAGGTGGACATGTGGCCCATTTAGGATTAGTAATAAGGGAAGACCTCCAAAGGGTTCAGGGAACTATTTTACTTCCTATAAAAAAGGCACGTAAGGAGAAAAACATTTCTTCCTGCCCTTCCCTTCTTTGTCGGAAAGTGTTCACATTAGATCACGAAGCATTGAGCTGCGTCATCTTGCCACCATGAGGGAAGGTCAAGAGAAGAACACAGAAGCTGACGCTGTCCCCTGACATCAGCGAACTGCCAAGCCAACGCTGCCACTACACATATGCTCGAATAACGACAGGTCTAGATTTCAGGAAGCAACTATTGGCTCTGTTTCTATTATGTGCAGCCAAATACATTGAAGGATTCTTCCAAAACTCTTTCTATCTCATCCACCTATTCTCAAGGAACATATTGTGAGGTCTCTGCTGACCTCACCAGAATCCTTATCTCCAGGTGTCTTTTCCACCCCTTGACTCCCCAAGTTCTAGATGTTTCCACTCAGATTTCATATCATCGGCTTAATGCAACATGTTCAAATCCAAACTCATCATTTTCTCCCTAACATCAGCTTCCTAAAGATTAAGAATTCCTTCAAACTTTGTTAGAATATGAGTTCCAACCTTGCTAGAGCTTCCAGGTGCGGGGCATTGTGCAGACAAGTAAGAGAGAATTTAAAATTTAAAACTTAAGGAGGCTTCTCTCTGTCTGGATGTGCTGGATGTTTCGCAATGGCGTGTGGGTATAAAACAGCATGGATGAGACACAACAGGAAGTGGTCAAAGATAAAGCCGAAATGAGAGCAGTCATCGGATTATGAGAGATGCCTTTCTAGAGTTTCACCTTTATGATGTGCATTATGTAAGAGTTCAAGTTGTGGAACCATGTCATCGGATTTACATTTTGCAAAAGGAGCTTCAGCAGCAGCAGCATGAAGAAGGGATCAGAAGGTGCAAGACTGAGATGAATAAAGCATGTAAAAATCCTCTAGCCAGAAAATAATGAGATCCTAAACCATGATTCTGGCAGTGGCAATGGGGAAGAAAGGGCACATTCGAAAAATAATTAGGAAAACATTCACCGGACTATAAAACAGATTGACTATGGAAAGTGAGAGAAAAAGAAGTATATGAAATGAGAGATTTTGCTTGGCCAAGTAGTTGGTGGAATAATGAATTGTATAGAAGGAAATATAATCATTACTGTGGGTCTATACGATGGAGTTCAGTTTAGCACATGTGCAAACCGAGTAGCCTTTGGGACATGCAGGCAGAAATGTCTGGTAGACAGGGAAATATGTCTCTAAAACTCAGAAGAAAGATACAATTTGGAAACAGATCTGGAAATGTAAAATGTACTATGGATATAGATACTCAACAGCCATTCCAGTCCTCTTCTTACATACTTTCTCTCCTGCAAAGGTTAAATGTTTATTTAAAAATCTACATTTCCCAGCTTCCTTTGCACCTAGGTGTGGCTGCATGGCTATGCTGTGACCAAAGAAGTCGTGTGGGACTTCTAGGAAAACCACTGAAACTTGGATGACTCAAATGGGAGTAGGTTCTGTCTGCTCTTCCACTCTGCCACTTTTCTCCTGCTAAGATCAAGGAGGTGAGAGCTGGAGCTCCAACAGCTGTTTTAGCCATGATGTGACCATGACTATGAAAGCCATACACTAGGATTTTAGCGTAGAATGATAAAAGGATCCTGGGTTTCTGGTGAACATGGAGCCACCGTATTAGCTCTGGACTGAGAACATCCCAATTCCTTTTATATTTAAGCCATTGTTATTTGGGTTTTATGTTCTATGCCCCCAAAGGTAATCTTAACTGACACGTCAAGTTATTATCAACTTATAGGTAATCCCTACCATAGAAGACAATAAGAGACCACATTAGAGCCTTCAGAAAAAGTCTTTCAGAGTCTGCAGAATCGGGGAGAGAACTAAGCAGAGATTTCTGGGGAACCTCAGTGCAAAAGACAGAGCTTTTGAGACTTGAAAGGAAGAGTCAGAAAAGTGAAAGAATGTATTACACCTAGAGATGTGCCACTCAGATCCCCCTTCAAGAAAGGACTCACTCACGGGATCATTGGTTGACATTCTCCAGCTTTTAGCTCCATCATGGTCTGTCTCAGCTTTTAAGGCCATTAATTGAGTAAGGCAATGGTAGCCAAGATCATTTCTTCTTAGCACAGCCCTCCCTGCTAAGGACTGAGCAAAGCTTGGTACGAAATTTCCACCCCACAGGACTCCTCTAACGGGAGCTCTTTGTTCCAGGGCTGTCCACTGGGATGGCAGAGATGATCAGATCTGCGCTGTAGTCAGATGGCCCCCTCTGCTCAGCAAATCATTTTCACCGCTGACTCCATCTCGGCATCTGCTCCCCGGACAACTCAAATGGTACAGAGGATATTAAGAGTTCACATGAGTTAACACATAGTATTTGATTTGGTTAAATAAGCATTTCAGAAACATTAAAGTAAAGGGGTAGAAGGTTAGTGCTTCCTCAACTAAAACTACCAACTACAAGTATTCTTACTCAAAGCAATTTACTTTCCAAATAATGGGTTCTGTCTTCTTTTATTTTTATTTCCGTTAAGCCAGAATATGAAGATATTTCATCAACAATCCCTCCAAAATGTCATCCATTTCTATTGTCTTGCTTTCTCCTTAAGTTTTATCTTGCAATCAAATATTATGTAGGAAAAGTAAACAAGACTGAATAAATCACGAGTAAAGTATTTCATTCAAGCCCCTTTGTGTATGTCATTACTGATTATTTTCCAGATTCAGCTATATAATAGCATAAACCACAATCATTCAACACATAACTCCATATGGGAAAAGCTCTGAATAATAAGATGAACTTATAAGGCAAATACCAAATCTGTTCCCAGAACATAACGGCTGGTAGAATTAGTTGAAAAGATTCTTGTTTCTGAGAATCTAACCATTTATTTCACAAAGACAGAGGTTCATTTTCTCTTACTTCCTTTTACGTCAATGATTTAGCCCAAATTAATCTTCCAAGAAAAGCACATATAGCTGTAACTATGCTGTCATTTCCTTCTTATAAGAAAAACAACAAAGCAGACAGAAATCTGCTTTCCCCAATGCTAGAGAGCCAATATTTTTGGTATACTATTGCAACTTTCGGGTGTTTTCTTTGAGGGGTCAGCAAACTACCACCCATGGACTTAATCTGGCCCACTACCTGTTTTGTAAATAAAGTTTTATTGGAACGCAGCCATGCTGTTAGTTTTTGTATTGTCTGTGGCTGCTGTCCATACAATGGCAGAGTCAAGTCACTGCAACAGAGACCATCTGGCCTACAAAGTCTAATATACTTACTGTCTGGCCCTTGGAAAAAATTTGCCAGCTCCTGTACTAGTTTAAAAAGTATGGTATGTTTTTACATTTCTATTTATTCATTCATTATTATTCATTCACAACATTTTAACTGACATCTTAACATGTTAACATCACTGTTAAAAAGTGTCAATCTGAAATCAGTAATGATTTTTAAAGGTCAGAATGCATGTTCTCTTGTTCTTTTGATTAATAGGTGGTTATTATTTTTTAATAAGTCTAAATAAAATAAAAAAATTATCTCCTATCCAGAAGACAGAATCTTGAGTACAGCACTTGATACTCACCCATGTTTTAGGCTAACTTTAAATGTCAAGTTTTAGAACAACAGCAACGAAAAAGATTAGTCCTCAGAAGAGACTGGAAACAAAACATCTACAGTTTTAAGAGAAATAAAACGGTGATGACGCGCTAACTCCCATGTCTTCCTTCCTTTCCTCTTGGAAAGATTGCCTCTCAAAATAAAAGAAGACGACAGCATTTCAAACGGCCTTTCATCCTCAGCTCTTTTGATGTCACAGAGCTTCCTATTTTAATGGAACAACATCTTCCTAGGAATTCATCGATGAGGACGAGAAGAAAAGGAAGGAGCAAGAGGTCTGCACTGAAAGACAACAGTGCAGGCAGATTCCACACTTGGTCCACGGCCCTAGATGGGAAGGCTGCAAGTTGGTTCAAATTGGATGCCCGGAAGGCTAAGCGTGGGTTTCCGTTACCAGCTTTCTGCCGGGGGACCCTGGAGGTTGGCCCTAGAATGTAAATGAACATAGATCTCGTGTAATGAACTGTCTCCTCCTCCTGAGTTTTATTTTCTCCTGTTTCCTTGTCTAAATAGGTACAGTTATCTGGGGGGTTTGTCAACTAAAGGGTTCAACTATACTTTAGAATGACTAAATCAGCACTTCTTAATGTAGTCCTTCATTTTTCATAGTCAAGTACTTTTTTACTTTCTTTTTATTTCAAAAGTAATATAAATATCTTTGCATAAAAATCACAAACATACCGGGAAGCAAAAAAAGCAAGGGGAAAAAAACAAAATTCAGATCATCTGTAACTCGTACCATGCAAGGAAGCCCCTGTAAAATGTTGCTATATATTTATTCATACATGTAGTGGGCTGAATGGGGCTCACCCATCCCCTCGAGATATATCTAATGTAATTACGTTAAGAAACTCAAAATGAAATCATCCTGGATTATCTGTTGCACCCTAAATCCAATGGCGAGAGTTCTTAGAAGGAGAAGAAAAACCCACAGACAGAGAGGAAGGCCATGCAATATGGAGGCAGGCAGAGTTTGGAGTGATGCCGCCGGAAGCCAAGGATAGCCTGGAGCCTCCAGAAAGTGCAAGAGGCAAAAAGAAGGATTTTCCCCCTAGACCCTCCAGAGGGAGTGTGGCCCTTGAGTTCAGATTTCCGGTGTTCAGATTTGTGAAAGAATACATTTCTGTTGTTTTAAGCTACCAAGTGTGCGGCAATTTGTTACAGCAGTCCTAAGAAGCTAATACAATACATTTGTTCAGTAAAAATTCATTGAACAACTATGAGCCAGATATAATACCAAGGCGTTGATGAATAAGACACCAAACCATTCAAAGATTTTTTTCTCTGTATCCACAGAAATACATGTATAAATATATTTTAATGAGTCATAACATAAAAGTTATTAACACACTTTTTTTTACCTAATAATATAAACATCTTACCATGGTAATAAATAAACATGGCTTCGTCTTACAGATGACCACTATTTTGCTAAAACAGTTCTTTGTTTCTGAACGCTGAGCTTGTTGTCGTTTTCTTTTCCCTATACCGCAAGAACCATTGTTTAGCTAAATCTTATACACGCATTTAATTATCTCCTTAGATTTTTTTTTTAAATGGGATTCCGAAGTCAAAGTCTGTGCCAGTTATCAATTTATCGTCTCGGTTCCAAAACCACCCTTCTTTCCCCTGCTTTGGAAAACGGGAGCAGGACCCTGTAAACAAGAATCCTCTGCCAGTGGGCACCACAGATTTTGTCAATAGAGGGCGCTGGAGGAACTCTGCGAGTCAGGAGTGGGAAGAAGGCACCTCCCTCATGGGTCCCATGCTCCATTTTTTTATGCAGCGTGAGAGCCCAGCCATCCTCATAGTCCAGCTCCAACGGCCCTTCACCCCCCAGTTTGTAGCTGTTTTCATCGTAGCTCTGACCTGGCCTCGGACATGCATCCTTGCCAAGGGCGCATCTACAGATCAACATAGTCTGCTATGTGGAAAGTTTCTTCACCGCCAATGGCGGGGTTTTCCAATGGTGGACACATAGTCTTCAAAGGGATGAGTCTCAACCTTGGGTTGGGGATGGGGGAGCCCTCGTCGTCCCTAATTCCGTCATTGCCCACGTTTCCTCATCCTATATGTCATAGCTCCTTTTCTGTACATGCTATTTCTGAATCTTTTAGATGTGTCCTACCATTTTTACTAGTTAACCATTCTTTTTGATTAAATTTGTCTTGTTCAGATAACTGTTGCGTTTTCAGTCTCCTGATTGACCCTGATGGATTGATGGATATAAAGTCTAAATGCATTTACATTACCAAATTAACTTTCAGAACGGTTGCTCTAATTTAAAATTCCTTCCTAAGCCCTCACCAATTCTGGATATTTTTATTCATTTGCAGCAGTGAGGAAAAAAATGATAAGAAAGAAATTATCCCTCGTCAATTGTTTTCATTTGCATTTCTTGAATTACTGCTAGGGTAGAGGGAAAACTATTTGAGTATGCAATGTATTAAAAGGTGTTGTATCAAACAACGGTGGTTACCTCTGGGGAAGGAAATGAGATGGACAGGGAGAAGGAATGGAGACTTCCACTTTCTACTCTAAAATCTTGTATAGTATCCAAATATTATACAAAGAGAAAGTGTTCGTTTGTTCTTTACATACTTGAATAGACGCGCATCATGAAAATAAGGTGCTCTGAGCCCTCTCTGACTACACACGACTGCTGCTGCTCAGAGCTGTTGCCTGTAGCAGAGCTGAGCCATCAGCTTTGGAAACGGCTGATGGAGACCTGTAACCATGGGCACCAGTCCCGACCACTGACCCTTCTCTCTGAGGCTATATCTCGAGCACCAAAAGCATATAAGGACTTGACAACTGTGCCTGGTCACGGCAGCAATAGTTCCTGTATTTTCAGGGATAAGAGAATCATGATTTTTTTCATGCTCTTCCTGTTTGTAAGAGCATGTATAAAACCATGAGTTAGACTCCAAGTTCAGATTGTTATTTCATAAAATCTGGTCACTGTATCTCTTGGGAACTGAAAGAGAGCGTGAAGACCGTAAGGGTTCATTTGCCTTTACCTATCGGGTGAACACAGTTGGAGTGTGACACGTGGGACCTAGTCTAACCCAGAGAGAAGAAGACAAGACTAATACAACACAGAGATGGGCTATAGCCTTGTGTTTCCAAAATGATTTATCATCTTTGACACCTTTCATCTTTGCTTCCAAGTTAAAAAACGAAAACAGCATGAAGAGAGTTAAGATCATTGTAGTTACTACGACTGATAAGTTTGTAATTCTTTGCCTGACAGGGCTAAAATATTATAGTATTGTATTACAAATATTTGAAATCCTCCTTTAAGGAAGGAAGGATTCGTTAATTACCTACACAGCTAATAGACCTCTGTTGGGCTGAACTATATAGGAAATGGCAGCCAGCAGGACAAATCGCCCTGCATAGGAAAGGGTTGGGGAGGGGTGGACTAGAAACAGAAGGAGCATGGTGGGGTGGAGGCGTCGGGGTGGGAGATAGAGTCGAGGGAAGGGGAAAAGTGAGATCATAAAGCACGGACTTGGTGAAGAAAGATGTCTTCGTGGTGTTTAGAAGGTATAGAGTCATCATCTACCTCACAAATTTAATTCTCACTTCTCTCCTCCCTCAAAAGTTATTGAGTCAAGAGCTACCTTAATTTTCAAAGCTTTGGGGAGTCGTTTCTATTTATTTTAGCTGTGTTGATGTTCTGAGACTGAACTTTGAGCCAGGCCAAAATATTCGTGTAATATTTGTTTAATGTCTGTCTTACCCACTAGCAGTGAATTCATATAATGGATTAGGAGTTGCCAGACAACAGTTAAAATACTTTAAGGCGTGACTTCTAAAGACCCCAAAAATCCCAACTTCCCACCTACATAAAAAGACTTGCGCTTAAGGTAGCAAAAACTGAACCAGAGGAAACACATCTGTTTATATACAGCTCACGTAACGTGTGTAAAGGTGCTGCTTCGAAGAATTACATGATCTTAGAGCAACGTTTATGGGTTTCTTCCGATTCAAAATATAAATATAGCTAATTTAAGTCACGATTATTCTTATGCATATTCTTTGCCCTCTATCACGTATCTCCTTTTAAAAGAAATGGTGCACATTTCCTAACTGTTGACTTTTACTAACCTGCTTAACCTTAATTCAAAGCTCAACACTTTAGTTCAACTGTCTCTTAAGAAGATAAAATAACTCAAGCTATAAGGCCACGAGGTAAAAAAAGTCAAGTTTTTAATGAACTATTGTAAGTATACAGTACAGTATAGACAATAGTATGACCAACTTCCATATACTTACGACCCAACTTTGTCAAATTTTAACATTTTGTA
>NW_011888924.1:52930-57187 GCF_000151845.1 Pteropus vampyrus
GTTGCCCTGACACACATCCATACAGTGACAAAAGCCCCGAGGGACGTGGATGCCTGCAGTTAACACAGTTACTTTACGACGTGTCTCTTACCTATCATTCTTTCCATAAGTCCAGTAAGATTTCTAAGGTTTAGATACTCTAACTAACTATAAATTAATTAACATTTATCTGGGGCTAGATTTTTATTTGAAATACTCTTTTAAAACCACTCCCCCCATACATGAGCACACAGAGACCCACCTACACAAACACCATGTATTCTACAGGAATTTGTTCATCCTTAGCTGTATGCCTTGCTATTATGAGGTCCTGTGAAAGCAGAAAAAGGAAGGAGAAAATATGTTGGGCTTATTCTCATGGAGTTACAGTCTCGTGTGAAAATCCAACCACACAAACGAGAAACAATTCGTCTTGTTTTAAGCAACATGTGAACATATGCGAGATAAAAATAGAGTATAACCTTCACAGACTGAGGAACTCTTATGTTTAAATGTTGACTCTGTTTTTTTTATGATTTAATTCCTGGAAGTAGAAAGCTTGATATTTAGCTAGACTGAAAGGGAACACAAGTGCCCTTTGCATTTGCTTTTCTGAAAGCACAGAGTGGCACAGATCCCCTAATCTGCTCAGTGTACCGCCTGGCACTTTTCCTTAATTGTCCTATAGGTATAGACAGATTTTGTTACTCTGAAAATCAGAAAAGATGCTGGAAGACAGGAGCCACGTTTTATATTTTTTCTGTGTTTCCTACAGGATCCAAAACTATGTTATTTTACTGTAAGCAGTAGTTAACCTACTGTGTACAAAGCCCTGCCTAAGAGGCTGTGGCTACAGAGGGGGCCTTAGATCCCTGCCCTCAATGATTTCCCTTTATCGACTCAGCTAAAATTTCTTGAGCATTCCCCCAAGCAACAGTTCCTGTCCTCAGAACTCCGTGTCCGTAGATAAGTAACGCTTTCCCTCTATGTTTAAGAGGTCATGCTCTAGCGAGGAAGGATGACATGTGGACTGTATTAGATTGTGAGGGCTGCTGTAACAAAGTACCACAAACTAAGTGGCTTAAACCAGGAGTCCCCAACTCCCGGGCTGCAGACCGGTACTGGTCCATGACCTGTTAGAACCAGGCCGCACAGCAGGAGGTTAGCAGGCAAGCAAGCGAAGCTTCATCTGTATTTGCAACCGCTCCCCAGCACTAGCATCACGACCTCAGCTCCACCTCAGGTCATCTGGCATTAGATTCTCACAGGAGTGCTGGTCCCTGGTGCCAAAAAGGCTGGGGACCACTGGCTTAAACAACAGAAATGTACTGTCTCACAGTTCTCAAGGCCAGAAGTGTAAGATCAAGATGTCGGCAGGGCTGTCTCTTCTGAGAGTTATGAGAGACAATCTGTCACATGTCTCTTACCTAGCTTCTGATGGTTTGCTGGCAATCTTGGGGTTCCTTAGCTTATAGAAGCATTACCCTGGTTTCTGCCTTCATCTTCACATGGAGTTCTCCCTGTGTGCGTGTGTTTGTGTCCACATTTCCCCTTTTTGTAAGGGCACCAGTCATATTTGATTGAGGGCCCTCTCTATTCCAATATGACCCCATCTTAACTAATTACAACTGCAAATATCCTATTTTCAGATAAGATCACATTCTGAGGTACTAACAGTTAGGATTTCAACAAATAAATTTTAGAGAGACATAAATCAACCCATAACACATACAGGCAACTAGACACAACATGGGCAATGCTTTAATAGAAGTACATGCAAAGAGCTATGGGAGTGAATGAGAGCACACAGCACTGAGCTTAAAGGGCTTACGGCTTAATGAGGACAAATGTCAGCCCTGAGAACATCATGGTTGTATCTGCATGCTACAAAGCGAACTCTGGCAAAAGCTTTGATGATATCGAAACACAGGGTGGGCACCGAAATGGAGCCATCCTGGAAGCAGAGAGACCAGTTAGGAGCTTATTTGCAAGAGTCCAAGAAAGAAATGATGAGACCGTGGGTACATTCAGGGGCGGTAGAGATGGAAAGGGGGTATAGATTTGCAAGAGAGGTTTGAAACAGGACGATGAGTCCTAGTACACAGCAGTTGGGGATAACACGGGTGTAGGGTGAGGGGATGTAGATGAGGCTGGCAGGGAAGCCATGGACCACGAAGTAGAGAGTCAGAGCAGAAGCAGATAAGACAAACCTTAACGACAGTGGCATCTGACGGGCCAATCCTGCCTCTCGCACTCCAACCTCATGCCTGACTTCCACACGCAGTTTTGCCCTTGACCTTTATGGGGTAGGGAAAATGTATTTAGATAATCTCCAATCAAGTTAGGAATACTAACCCCTGAATCGAGGCCAGACAAAAGAGTCTACTCAGTGAGCATGATCCCAGGAATGGGGGAGAACTGAAGTCACAAGACTTGTGATGGCTTCGTGCCCATGTCCTTTGCCAGCCCGGAAAAGTGCAAGCCAGTTCGCCACGTAGTTGTTGCAGATGTAGCACCGTTCAATGGCTGACTTCTTCATCCACTGGCCATGGCGTGTCAGAGCTGCAAAGCTTCTCAGACATTGCAAACCAGTCAAACTTTAATTCCAGCTAAAAAGAAGGAGGTGGTTCAAGAAACCCTAAAAATGGCCACCACCACACCTAGCCGAGTGGAGCAGCTGGCAATAGTATCGTCTTGGGTTTTCTCACTTGGACCACGATGTTCTCCTAAAAATAGTCCCTCTCTGGTACCTTTCTTTTCCATACTTCTCTATTTCTGTCCCACTCATGAACAGTCTCTAACCCACCCCAGTGTACTACGGAAACCAAAAAATGATCCTATTTCTAGCAATCACATATTTCTCCCTGTGCTGGGGGCTGTTCTAAGCAAGGTATACACTTTAACTCATTCAAGAACCCTATGGAATAGGTTCTACGATTATCTTCGCTCACAGATGAGGGGGTGCCAAAGGCGGCGACTATCTCCCACTGAACCACAGGTGGGAAGAACCCTGTGTGGTCCGCACCCACGAGTCAAAGTACGCGTCAGGGTTCTTGACTGCAGCAAGGGAAGGAGGTGGTTAAGGAGTGGGAGTAACATCCACCGGAAGCTTTGCTGCCTGGGCAGGCAGCTTGGGCAAAGATGCATTTTCCTGAAGGTTCAGGAGAAAGGGCGCCTCCCAGTCAGACTTGCTCTGCACTGTCTGTCATACGAGGTCATTAAATAGAGGAGCCAGGAGTTCAGGGCTGGGCTCCCCGCGCTTCTCCCTCCCTCGTCCCCAAAAGGGAAAACGAGGTGGGAAGTATAAATTACCTCACAGGACATCAGGAGAAGGCCTAACGTGTGTCCTCCAGTGATTCATCTGGGCGGACTACTTTCACACTAAGCTAAAAGCAAAAGTTCAGTGTGGGGTCACCAGGGAGCCTCTCCCTCCTTGAGTGCAAGAAAAATCTCCTCTTTGTGAAAGCGCAGAACAGTTGGAATCAAACTCCACGCAAACAGGAAATCGCCAAGATTCTAGGTAAAACCGGTGCCTTATTTTTAAAGGTCAAACTTTTTCGTTCACTGTTTCCCGAGCGCCTATTAAGTGCCGGGCACGTGACACGTAGTCGTTATGGATCTAGCATGTTCTCTGTGGGAAGAAACCAAGAAAGAAAGAGCGCGCGCGCGCGCACACGCGCGCGCGCACACACACACACACACATGCACACACATATGCACACGCACACACATCTGGTCAATCTACAGGAGAAAGGCTTTCAGGGAGCTAGCTGTCTTTTCTCTGAAAAGCAAAAATGAAAATAAAAGGTTACACACACACACACACGCACGCGCGCGCGCACATGCACACCCCTCTGTCCCCCAAAGTGTCTGGACTGAACTCTGGGCAGGGAAAGTGGGAGGCGTGAGACGAGGGGGGATGGGCGCGCGAAGTGGTTGGGTGACAAGGTAAAAGGGCAGAGCCGGCCCGGGGATCGGAGTTTGGCTGGCCAGCTGCGCCAGACGCAGGTGCCAGCGGAGCGTGGGCGGGGGTGCGGGCGCCCGCCCAGGCGGGGGAGGCCGGCGCTACCTCTGCCTCTCCGAGTCAGGCGCGCAGACCAGCTCGCCGGGAGGAGCCGGGGCCACCCGTGTCCCCGGCCGCCCGCAGAAGGAGCCGCGGGAACGGTCGCAGCAGCGGCCCAGCGACAGCATCCTCTGGAGAGACGCCCCAGGCTGCGCGGCCGCCTTGCGCCTCCCAGAGCCTAGTGCAGCCGCCCGCGTCCTGCGCTTCTGCCCGCC
>NW_011888924.1:57917-59682 GCF_000151845.1 Pteropus vampyrus
ACCGCGCCCGCCAGGCGGGAGAGCGCGCCCCCCCCCCACTCTCCGGCCCCCGCCCTGCGCTGCGGCGGCTTCGCCCCGCGATCAAGCCCTGGCCCTGGGGTCCGAGTGTGGGCCCCACCCAGACCCCACCAGCTGTCGCGGACCTCAGAGTTCAGCCTGAGTAGATGTCAGTGCAAGAAAAAGTTTCTGTGAAACAGCTCAGCTAAGAAACGCTACTCCCCCCCCACCCCCCGCCACCCCCAAAGCTTCTTCTAGTTCACTCCTTAGCCCAGCTTCTGTCCCCTGGGCCATTTCCGCCCTCTCTCTCCTTGTCCTGATGTGGAAAGCCGCTGCTGGACTTCGGTTTTCCGGAATGAGGTTTTCAAACAGCAATTCCAGAGCCGGTTCGAATTCAGCGCGTACCTCTGCCCCTGGGGCAGACGTCGGAGCATTCCCCAAAGCAAGGCTGCTCCCTGAAAACCCGGGTCTTTCCCTTGCCTTATTCCTCTGCCGCTCAGAGATCAGGGGAGGTCAGCTGAAGCGGAAAGTAAACTGTCAGTTCCCTGAGAAGGTCGCCACTCCTCTGTATTTAAAACGTACCTTGTCCCTCTCTGGTGAGTGTTAACCTTAAGGCAACGTTATTATTATCCTGCCGATTTGGTTGACTTCAATCTGAGGCTTGATGCTTTCACAGAGGAGATAAAAATCTACCTGGGAGTTTTTTAAACCCTAAGCAAAATGTAGAGGGAAAAAAAACACAAAACACATTTAGGCTAAAACTAAGAAGGATGGTTTTGTAAGAGGGCTGGGGTGTTGGCGAAGATGGAACAGTCAGTGTTGAGATCCACAGCTAATGGTAGAAAGCTGTCATATGAGTTAGGACTCTGTTTTGAAATGCAGACTTGTCTAAATAGCACTTTCAACCAGAGTTCAGTTTTCTGAATACAAGAGATTGCAAAATGAGGTGTCATGGGAGTGGTTTTCTAATCTCCCGGGAGGACGGGGAAACCATCATTCTCTACAGAAACTCAGTGCTAGCCTAATTTAACTGCTTGCTCGTGACTCTGGAGTGCTGAGACCGACGACGGGGAGGTGGGGAGCGGGGAGGGGAGAAACCTTCGGAAAGAAAAAAGAGAAGTTGAGAGTTATTGGCTGAAATCACTGGTGAATTTCAATTGCAACTCGATGGCTGATGACTTTGCATTAGAAAGAAAGCAGTTCTCGGTTCCATCGCTAATTGTGTGCAGTAAAAAGGCAGTATGCAGTTGCTTCCCAGACACTGTCATTTTTAATATTACCTTTATTTCATCAATAACATGGGAATCTGGATCAGTGAACTAAGAGATTTTGCTCTTAGAAAATTGTCTACACGTCCATTGCAGGTTTAAGAATGAGGGATGGTGGGCAAGGTCACTTGCTTTTGTAAATGTACATCAGCATTCACTTCGTCACATTGCTGTGCCTTAAACTGCCCTACGTTGCTTTGGTTCTGAAAGATCTTCCAGGAGAATATTTGAGCAGAAAAACAAAAAGCTTTCTCACCAGTCTGTGTGCTACCATCGATTTTAAGCTTGGTTTCTGCACCATTGTGTGTCACAAAGACACATTTACTGGCCAGAAAAAGTCTTGATCATTTAACAGAAGATCAGTGGAGATTGGTGACCTTGCTATATTGAGGGAAGGGAGCAATTTTCTGTGGTTGGTTGAATGTGACGGTTGTGATATTTAGTCATCATTTCCTTCTAATACTTGAGATCATAAGTGAGATTTGTGGGTCGCTAAGGCC
>NW_011888924.1:59732-82374 GCF_000151845.1 Pteropus vampyrus
TCCCAGACACTGTCATTTTTAATATTACCTTTATTTCATCAATAACATGGGAATCTGGATCAGTGAACTAAGAGATTTTGCTCTTAGAAAATTGTCTACACGTCCATTGCAGGTTTAAGAATGAGGGATGGTGGGCAAGGTCACTTGCTTTTGTAAATGTACATCAGCATTCACTTCGTCACATTGCTGTGCCTTAAACTGCCCTACGTTGCTTTGGTTCTGAAAGATCTTCCAGGAGAATATTTGAGCAGAAAAACAAAAAGCTTTCTCACCAGTCTGTGTGCTACCATCGATTTTAAGCTTGGTTTCTGCACCATTGTGTGTCACAAAGACACATTTACTGGCCAGAAAAAGTCTTGATCATTTAACAGAAGATCAGTGGAGATTGGTGACCTTGCTATATTGAGGGAAGGGAGCAATTTTCTGTGGTTGGTTGAATGTGACGGTTGTGATATTTAGTCATCATTTCCTTCTAATACTTGAGATCATAAGTGAGATTTGTGGGTCGCTAAGGCCAGCTGCAGGAGGGTCCAGCTGAAACTGGACCTCAGAGACAGAGAACACCCTACCTGCACCCAAACTGTATTGTAAACGTCAATGCGATATTGGTATGCATACACGTTGTTATGAATGTCGGGGTAACAAATGGAACATGGAGGACTCTAACCAATGTGAATCCGAATCATGCTCAGCCCTCTATTGTGAGAGATAGTCACTGGTTACCTTAAGGGAGAGAGTGCCCTGGCAAACAGGAGGACATGTCGAAGCATCAGTGACACCCACGTGCCTGCTGCCACGTGCAGGGCCAGCGAAGGCTCCAGATCTTGGCGCAGACAGATAATTAGAATGGACAGCAAAAGAAGGAACGGCGAATGGCCTCGCTAATTGTTTATCTCTTGCACAAACAAACCCTCCTTGTTTGTAGCCACAACCCAGGCAACATTTAAAAACCAAGGATTTATAGACATATGTGGTTGAGACCATGCCAATAATTAATTGCCTGACATTAACTGCGATCCAAAACAATCGTTATCAGCAAACCATCTGCCAGACCAGGAGAGGTGCAGGTAATAAAATAAGCCAAATCAGCGTTATTCTCCACTTGCCCAGAAGAGACCATTAGTCTGAGGGAGTGATTTATTTTTACCATCCCTCTAATAAGTAATGGCATGAAGCCGGAAATTATCTTTCTATAACTTGAGCTCAGTACCAACAGGGGATAGGTAAGGCCCTGACGTTCCGTTTTTGATTTCACACCGTGGAAGATGGAGCTTATATGCTGTTTTGAATGTTTCACGTTCTCAATCAATATTTGTTCATTGGATGTCAGTGTTTAGTTAAAAGGCACGAGATGTGTCTGTCGTGTTTAGGGTGTTCTGTCGCGTGCTATCTGACACTCAGGCTTTCTGCAAACCCCCTCAACTGCTCTTCTTCCCTCCCTTCCTCTGTTTTCCCCATTTCCCCCTCAAAATGTAACTACATGTGGCACGATCCAGGTTAAAAACGTCATCAGGGACAGTGTTTCTGTCAGGTGGTCCGCCACGGATGCCAGCGAGCGAGCCAGCACCAGGCTTCCGCAGGCAGGATGACACGTTTGGCACTTGTCTCGAATAGTGAAGAGGACAGGACACGGGGAGCAAGGGAAATGTAGTCTTCACTGTTTCAGGCCAAGAACCGACAGGCCAGACGAAGCCTTTTCCTTTCGAAGTCATGCTGGGAGGCGGGGCTTCCCTAGAGCACAGGTAAATAACTGTTCATGTCATCGCCATCCTTGCATCTTAGACATCAAGTAGGATTTCTTCCTGCCCACAAGCCGCCCAAGCCAGACAACATCTGTCCTTTGACATGTCAAAACTGGTCAGCTTGGCCTGGCTGTTTACCCACATACCTTTGGTTGCTTCCTAGGCATCCCTCTGGTCTTGACAAGCAAGGTCAAACCGGGTCAGACCTCCCTGCTGGAGAAACTCCAGCGGCTACAACACAAATGAGAGTTTTCTCCTCTCTGCTTTTCTTTCTTGACGTCTTTCTCAGGTATCAGCAAGGGTATATTTTCCTGCAGCCGTAGAT
Organism: Pteropus vampyrus; assembly: GCF_000151845.1. NCBI lineage: Eukaryota > Metazoa > Chordata > Mammalia > Chiroptera > Pteropodidae > Pteropus > Pteropus vampyrus. The sequence goes on from NW_011888924.1 coordinate 61,800, forward strand.
CCAGCATTCCTCAGAAGCGTGTGAGCGTGTGTGTTTTCACACCGTCGGAAGTGCCCATCTTTCCCTCTCCTCCTCCCTCCTTGCTGTCACTGAAAGACAGTCCAGCCCTGAGTCTCTCTTTGAAAATCACAGTGAAGAGACCAGGCAGCTTTTCAAAAATGACAGTTGTTCAAGGGGAATAAATTGGCCCACGTTTTTCTGGGGGGAGCTTTGAGAAGATCCAGAAGCTGAGACAGATGTAAGAGGAGAGAGAGAGGAAGAGTCAGGAGGTAGGAAAAAGAACTCGGCTGGAAATGAGAACTCTCTAGTCTAGAGGAGTTTTTGAAAGAAAACCTTCTCTCCACCATGGCATCTGTGGAATAGAAATACAATCTCTTTATTCTCATCCCCTATCCTTCCCTCACTCCTACTTTTTAAATCTCTTTTCTGCTTATCTCATGCTGGCCCCAGACTGTTTGGAACATAAATTCATAGGGAGCAGGCAGTTCAACCCACACAGCGGAGGAAAGCCCAGGATCTTACTCATGGGTGGTGGCCATTTGCCTTTCTCCGAAGTCACCAGGCCCATTGTCTGATTCTCCTGCCAGTGATGCCAGGCCAGGCTAAGAAAGGAAATGGCCTTCTCGGGGTCGAGATGGACTTCCACGGCAACCTGTGTGTGGTTAGCGGAGGGTGTGCAAATCCTGACTTTCATTTCTCATTTCTCCCAAGCAGAGCTTTGCTCGGCCGGTTTGAGAAAAGCTATTATTTTGGGTGGTTTCTGCATCCCTGGACTCGTAGCTAGAGGAAACCTCTCCACTCTTCTGCAAATCAGAAGCTCTGAGCAGATGGCGTCCAAGAGAGCTAATCCAGAGGCCGTTTTCGGGCCCCTTTACCCTCATTCCAAAGCCCTGTTCTCATGGCCGGCACCACAGAAAAATCGGGGAGTGTATCGGTGCTGTGCATCCAAGGAGGATAGGCACTTCCTGTTTCCAAAAACATCGAAATGAAACCCCTCGGCCGAGAAGTGGAGGATGTTTTTCAGCCTGACACTTTCCTTCCACCCCGACCAAGTTCTCATCAATCCGGGAACTCAACTGGTTAATTCTTTATATGCAGATCTCCCAAAACATGCCATACATGTCCCAAGTACTTTACCTGAAGTTGCTAACTGAGGCTTCACAACTTCTCCGGAAGTAGGCGCACATGGTAGACGATTCCCGGACGGCCCTTGAGAGTCCCAGCTCTGGCATATACACACCTTCTCCTGAGTATTCAATCAAACACTGACCTAGGTACCGCCATAAAGGGCAGTTGACCTTGGGATAGGGAGATTGTCCAGGTGTGCTTGACCTAGTTACACGAACCCTTTAAAAGCAGAGTGTTTTCTCCAACTGATTGAAGAAAGTCAAAGATTCAAAGTACCGTAAGGATTTGCTGACTTGAAGATGGAGGGGGCCTCGTGGCAAGGGAGGTGAGTGACTTTTAGGAGCTAAGATTGGTCCCCAGCTGGCAGCCAGCAAGGAAACAAGGCCCTCAGTCCTACAACCACAAGGAAATGAATCCTGTCAACGAGAACGAGCTTGGGAGCCAATTTTTTTCTTGCCTCCTGACAACAACTCGCCCTAGTCGACAGCTTCACTTCAGCCTTCAGCCCTGCACAGCGGGCACATTGGGCTAGATTTCTGACCTACGACTCTGTGAGCTAATAAATGGGTGTCGTTTTAAGCCACTAGATTTGTGGTAATTTGTTACACGGCAATCAAACACAAATACAGACTGCTGTTTACTTCACTTTATAGAGGGAACTGGAGACAGGAAGGTTATATAACTTGCCTTCTGAAGTTGGGCAGCAAGCAAACCACAGGCAAGCTTTGTACCCAGAGGGTCTGGCTCCAGAATCCATGCTCCAACCAGCAGCTACACCACCCTGCCTCCTTTGATGTCCATGGGTCCTCGCTTTTCCTACTAACTCCACCCACGCTGGTCCCTCCCTGACGAGATGTACCCTCTCCATATAATACCATGTTACCTTTTATGACTGCACTGTCCAGCTTCTTGGCAGCTGTCTGGGGCCTCATGTTAGAATGAATAGCCACTTGCTCCTGGCATGAAAAGCCCCCAGCTTGCACATGGTCACACTAACACATCTGTTTCGTGGTTTCCCATAGGAGAGAGCCAGAGTAAATATCTATGGAACAAGTAATTGGGAACAGACGACATCAGGACTTGGGGGCTGTTAGTCAATGGCCCATTATCTCCTATGAAGAAAGCCTTGGAAAAAAACGATCCCAAGTATAAAATCACCACACCTATAACTTATCTGCTCCTCCCTATAAAAGTCTAAGGCTAACCCACCCTCTGGAGACATTCTGAAATTTGGATCGGCGGTGTTCTCCCTATTATAGTAGCCTAAATAAAATCGATCTCAAAAAAAAAAAAAAAAATTTCCCTGAAGGAAAGTCGAGAAGGTGTCGTTTGCCAAAAAGAGGGAATTTCCTCAGTTTCCTGTGCTTTCTGAGAAAGAGCAGCCAAGACATCTTGCATTAAAGAAAAGTGAGAAACGCAGAGATCCTGACTTAGCCAAAGGGATCCCTGCTCGACCAGTGGGCAGGTGTCAATCTGTGTCTTTCTTGTGATTATTCATTAAGCTGGAGGCCGCTGAGAGTCTGTGGATTCTGCTGAAGTAGGCTGGCAGACGGCTGAGAGCCAAGTGGGGTTCCCATCCTAAAGAGCTGCAGCATTAGTGGAGCAGACGTTACTGGGCATAAGAGCATCTATGTACCTGTTATTATAGGCAGGCACACACATATAAGCCTAATGGAAACCATAATATGGGGAGGGGAAGGGTAGGAAAGCTTAGTTCTTTATGTGGTCTGTCACTTGGCAGGATGTCCTAGGGTTGAAATGTGAAATCAGGACAGAACTTAGAGTGCCTTGGAGACTTTCAATGCCTGGAGCCTGACCTTGGAGGCCCCGAGCACTGGAGACAGCCAACATAATTTGGCCTGAGCGAGAGGCAAAGTTAAGGGCCTATTTTATTGGATTCACTAGTAACAAACCAGATAAATTTGGAAAGCCACAGGAAATAGAAAATAGTGGAGAACTATGGGCCCTAAGAAGCCAAGAACCTGTAATAAAATTCAGCAAAATATGGAGAGTCAAAGAGAAACTTAAGGAGTGTTGGCACAGGGGCACATAGACCGAGACTATTAAAAAGAACAAGGTGGCCTGGGAAGAGATGGGATTTTAGGAAACTTGGGAGAAGTTGATGAGTTCGAAAAGAGGGCTGCTGAGAAGAATGTCAGAGCTGTTCAGCCTGGGAAATCAAGTGCAGCTTCCATAGCAAACATGCCTTCTGCTCTCAAACCTGGGTCCAGCTGTGTAGGTCATGAGTGAATATTGTTGGTGACGCTAACGAAAATGGATTCTACATAGAGGGACAAGTGGTCTCTCCTGGCCAATTCAGGTGACCCACAGGGTCTCAGTTTCATCAATTCACATGGGATTTTTATATTTCTGACTCATTTTCTTTCGTGGCTATAGAAAAGGTGTATCTATCTGCACTCACAGCTCAGCGCGTGTTTTTCACTCTGAATTAAGAATGACCAACCGGTAGCTGCTTATTTGTACATTCTGTGCTCCTCTGAAAATTCAGAGGTACTAGAGAAAATCGGACTGACCAACTGCGAATTCCATCAGCAAATCAAGCCTCTTATTATCCATCATTTCATTGCAGGGTTTTTTAAACCGGGGTCAAGCGATGAGGGCTATAGCTCCCTTAAAGTTTATGCAGAATTTGAATTCTGTGCATGTTTATTTTCCTAGGAAATAGTTCATTATTTTTGCAAAGTATTGCCCACATTCATCAGGATCCTCTGTTTTCGAGTGACACAAACCCAAACTAACGCAAGCAGGAAAAGGAAATGTAGAGACTCAAGAAACCGAAACGCAGTAAGAGCAGCTGTCTCTGCTCTCCCTCTCCTCAGTTCATCTGCCTGTCTTAACCCTCTCCTGCGGTTTCAAATCCCGAAAGCCCTGGGACCACTGCTGTTAAAAAACCCTTCTCCGAGTTCCAAAAAAGAAAGGTCCTGGGCAAAAACACTGATTGGCCAGGTCCGGGAACACAGCCAGGCGTAGAGGGCTGTGATTGGTCCAGCTTTGACATAGGTGGCCACGCCTCCACCAATCACTGACACGAGGGAGGCGGAGTCACTGGCGTTTACATGAGCCTTTTTAAAAACAAATTCATTCATAACACATTCCTACCATGCGCAGATTATGTTATACCGACCATTAAAATCCTCCCAAGAAAATAAGAATCTTTATTTATTTGGGCTTTCTCTTAAATCAACCTTACTCTCTTAATGGGAGCCTAAAGAAGAAATTGATTTGGACCCAGCTTATTTATCTTCTCACATCTCTTTCTCTGGAAAATAAGATTTCACTTGGAGCCAAGATTCCTGTATTTTAATCCTGAGGAAAGCACTTACCTTCTTCAAGACTGCGTTTCTCCTTTTAAAATTAAGAGGGCGAGTCCGTGGTCCCTGAAGCCTTCTGAAGCTCCGTTTTCCAAGCTTTCCTCACCTTCAACCGGGATTTCTTCTTCAAAGTCTGTCACAGTGAAAATATGGGACATTTTCCAAATATGCTTCATGGACTGCTAAGGTTCTGGAAGGCTTTTTGTGAGTTCTGCAAGTGATTGGTTAAATTTTCATCTTGAAAAAAAATTCACCTTAAGGTCGTTTTGATGTAATATGAGAAAAAGCACACTCAATTGTGTGATACACAATGTGGCACTCTGAGCCTGCCACCAGTAACTCGTGTGCACAGATGGCTTCTCCTCCTGTCTTTGTTTAATTGGGGAATATCCTGAGATTGCAAGGTGAACGGTTAAAAACCGTTTTCCCTTCCAACTACTTATGTATGTCTCTCAGGACGTTTTATTCTCTGCTACCATATTTTTCTGAATAATATGCAGAAATTAATCCTGTCTTCCGTTACCTTGACTTAGAAGGCTTGAATTCATAATCGTATTATCCTTCTTGTTCTTATCGATTAGCTTTTTAAAATAATTTTACGTATTTGACCATGTAAATCAGATTTATAGCAATCAATTCCAAATTTTATCTATTTTATGTATTGGGGATTCTGTGTAAAATTTCTTTTGAAAAGAAAGTTCTACTTCTAGGGAAAAAAAACTCCACTGATCTGGAATATAAGGAAAGAGTAAACTTCTTTTCTTCCTTCCGATGTGCCCAAAACCCAAGCCTCCTTCACCCTTTGCACCCTGCTGTCCATCCCCAGGGCTTTACCAATGCTTCTGGCCGCTTGAGCACAAGAAAACCTCTTTGGGACCCTGTGTACTGTTTACTTTTGCTGCTTAACAAATCCCTTCAAAACCTAGGGAGATTCCAGTGTCCTGGCCACTTGGTACTGTTCTCCCGAGCCCAGGCTCAAGGAAAGTCCCTTATGTTGGTGAGCTGTCGGGTAGTAGGCAGGTGGTTCTCAGTGGCAACGGCCCTTCCTATATGTCAATGAGAAAGAAATTCGATTTGACCCGTCACAGATCTAGTGAAGCTGCTATGGACCGAATTGTGTTCCCACAAAATTCATACATTGAAGTTCTAACCCACAGTACACCTTAGAATGTGACTATATTTGGCGATAGGTCCTTGAGGTAATTAAGAGAAGTAATTAAGGTTAAATGAGGTCAAAAAGGTGGAGCCCATATCCAATAGGACGGTGTCTTTATAAGAAGCGGGAGAGACATCAGGGATGTGTGTGCCGTGGGTGGGCAGAGTGAGAAAGTAGCCATCTGTGGGACAAGGAGAGAGGCTCCAAACCTGCCGACACCTTGATCTTGTACTTGCGGCCTCCAGAACTGTGAGAAGTATATTTCTGTTGTTTAAGCCATCCAGCCTGTGGTATTTTGTTACGACAGCCTGAGCAGACTAATACAGAGGCTAACTCAGCTGCAGGAGCAGTGAATAATCTGCTGGACTAGGCCTGGCTCGATCTCACGCCCTGAAAGCCATCTCCGAAATTGTCTCCCTCCTCCCAGAGTGCTCCTTCAAGCTTCAAGAGTCCCCTTGGCCTCCCTCATCAAGGCCCCTCAGCTTCCCTAACTCCCAGACAAGATGGCCTCAGTCCCCTCCTAGGGCCACGTATGTAGCTCTTTGTTTATTCTTTTTAATCTATCTGTTTATGATGGACTTTAAACACCCCCTTCTTCTAATGACCATTTTTTTAGGTCAAAAGGTAAAAAATGGCTCTTTGTCTCTCTTTGCATTCCTCCTATAATAGTCCGAATCCTCCCCGAGGCCACAGATGCCCTCATGGAATGGGCCTAGAACACACCACCATCTCTCAAGGGGTTTAAAGTTTCTTCTGTAAATTTTTAAATGCTGCCTTTCATGTTAACCAACATGATATTTGGAACAAGAATGAAGATTTGTTTTTCCTTATCCGGGGTACGAAGAGCCCATATTTTATAAGTGAATTTCCAAAGACCCTTACCCATCCACTTATCTATAGGGCATCTGTGATAACAGTTAAAATTATTAACACCACAAATATGCAGAGTTCTTTCTACTTCCTGAAGCTCTTTGAAACAGTCATTAATTAGTTTATTACTGAAAAGGATTGGTCTTTACGGCCAGGAAGAGGTTGACCTGTATATCCCCGTGGAAAGACATCCAGTCAAACCACATTTTATATAAAGCAGCATCGCCCCAGGCTGGATTCTATCTAAGACTCCTGGTGAAAACACTCAGCAGGAACCACAAGTGCCACCTGGGACTGAGACCTTCAGAGGCCAGACCTCTCAGAGAGCGCTATCAACATGAACAAAACTCCCTCAGGACAAGTCAAAGGCATCAGAGCAACATAGGGAAAAGTCGGTGCTCTGCGTTTCTTATAGTTGTAATAATTGTGTTATCGTAACAGTGAAAAAACGAGATAGTAGTATAACTTGCTATCAGAAAATCAAATATACCATCAAAGGTGGGTTTTATGCCACAGACTTTTTGGCGTCGGTAACCTGGACCCCTTGGCAGAGAACCCTTTACGAGCTGCACGGCAGTAGTAAGTAGGTCAAAGGGAGAATAAGGCTACACAAGGCCGATGGAGTCTAGAGTGAAGAATTCAGAACACTTGTGTAAAAACCCGCTCAGCTGAGAGTTAGCCCTGCTGGGGGGCGGGGGGGGGTGGGGAGCCACCAGTCAACGCCTGTAGGGTAAAAACCAGCCAGTGGCCCAGGAAGAGCCCAGTAATCCTGGCACTTCCGCACACTCCTCCCCCACTCTCCTCCCACACCTCTTAGGGCCCTGCGTGTGTGAGGACCAGCATGCTCCACCTGGGAAGAATTCCCCATTGATGGCTCTTAGTGCATTCCTCAGCATAAGCCAGCACTGCGTCCCAGGGCAAGCCCATAAAATCGGTGCACACAGGCCCCGCACTGCCCAGTCCTGCCTGCTGGCCTGTCTTCCCTAAGGAGAGGATTTAAAGCATCAAGATTCCAGAGGAATGGGCGGTGGGCACACCCTGTGGGCATCCTCCACCAGCCTGGCCTTTCAAGCAGAGCTTCTGATTCACGCCGAGTGGCAGTGCATTTAGAATAAAACTCCAGGCAGCACCTGGAGCGCAGCTTCTCAGGGCTGTCATTCAGCTCGGAGACATGGACTTGGCAATTAGCTGAACTTGGAGGGAGGAACAAAAGGCTCTTTGTGAAGGTTGAGGAGTCAGGCGGGAGAGGTAAGTGAACTCAAAGCCATTGACCTCTGTCCACAAGGAAGCCAAAGGTCTGAGGGCGGCTGGTTCTCCTCAGACAGTCCTCTTGGATCTGCTGTGACGGGTGAGCCCAAGGCCAATCAATAAGTCACAGCCGTATGCCGTAGCATGTGGCCACAAAATGTTTGGCTGGAAAAATGTTAAAATAGATTATAATAGAATGGCCACCTTAGGTATTTTAACCCCATCGGTAAGGCAAGCATCAGATGCCTAATTGGAGCAGTGTAACTTACCAGCGGCCCCTCTGGGCTAAAGTCATTGCAAAATGTCCATCCCAGGTAACTGTATGAGGTAGCACTCTGCTCTGCTATTGGCTGTAAATCCATTCAGAGGTAGGGGACATCAGCCAAAAACCATGAGCCTGGATGCAGAGCAATTGATCTGCAGCCCTTCTTTCTGGCAGTGAGAGAGCTAGCGGTCTGTTTAGGCCGCTTGCAATTTGTGATGTTAAAACCATCTTATCTGCATACAAAAAAAATGCTGCTGCTTCACTCTCCTGGCAGGGGATGCTGTGCCCAACCCACAAATATCATTTCCCCTAAGGTCTAAATTAACAAGCGAATGGGCGGGGATGGTCGGACCCCATTGGAGATGACCAGCTGGCTCCTTCTTATCCTTTGGGTCTCAGAGAGGTCTGTCCTGTCCCCCCAACCTAAAGAGGTCCCAGACCCTCTTGTCCCAACACCTGCTTTATTTTCATCGGGGTTGTCACACAACTCAACTCCTCCTCGTTTATCTGCTCGGCATATAACCTCGCTAGACTGTACGCTTTTTAAGGATTGTATTGAATTTAATGGATCTGTCCACGTCTTAATCCCCAGAATCTGTCATCATTATCTTATTTAGGAAAAAAAAAAAAAAAAGTCTTTGTAGATATAATTAAGAATCTTGAGAGAAGGAAATCATCCTGGATTTATGGCCCTGAGTCCTCTGACAGGTGTCCTTATTAGAGAAAAGCAGGGCGAGATTAGACACAGACAATAAGAGGAGGGGACAACATGGCCAGGAAGGCAGTGACCAGAGCAATGTGGTCACAAACCAAGGAACACCCACAACCACCAGAAACTGGAAGAAACAAAGAATGGATTCTGTCCTGGAGCCCCCCGAAGGAGCACAGCCCTGCTGACACCTCGATTTCAAACTCTTGGACTGCAGAACTCTGAGACAGATTTCTGTCAAGCCACCAAGTGGGTGGCTATTTGTTACAGCAGCCGCGGGAAGCAGATGCAAGGATGGAGCTTCGCTTGCTGCTTTGGCGGTGTACGGAGCAGGTGCTGAATAAGTTTGATAGATGAAAGAGGCTTTGTTCCCAGCAGTCCTGGGTGTCAATCCACACAGACCCTGGGATGCCTGAGGCTCATTTCTTCCAGCCTCGGTCTCCTGGTATGGAAAGTGGGCCATAGTACCAACCCCAAGGGGTGTTGGGAGAGCAGAGCGAGGGTGTGTGTGTGACATGCTAAGCAGACTGCCTGATTCGGACAGCACCGAGTCACCAAGGTGAAAGAGCGCTAGTCGGTTATTCTTATGTTCCCAATAGGTTATTTGATGCCATCAATATCCAGCCTTATCTATCGATGTTTGATGCTCAGGTTGATGATAATGAAGAAACAGCTTTTGTGGGCTCCCGTTGCCAGGGAGAAGTGCCAGTGCTTCCGGCCCAGCCGCTGCCCTGACTGTCTTAGCCTCATCTGGTGTTTGCAGAGAGAGAAAATACATTTACTGATCTCGCCACTGTCACTTGGATGTCAGATACCTAGTGCTTGCAGACGCGGACGGGGGCCGGGGGGAGGAGGCACAGACTGGGTCCGTCTGCAGTTAGTCTGCCTTGTTTCAGAGATTACACACACGCACCCCAACACGCACACACACTTCTGAGTGAAAACTGGTCAGCCAGTGCTCCTTAATTCCTGACTTGAAATGACAGAAACTTTGCAGATTCCAGGAATGACTCCTTTTCTCTCCTTTCTTCTCTTTTCTTTTCACAAAACATTTATTAAATCAGGTAAATCAGCTGATCTCTGCTCTTGCAGGCCTTTCTCTCCAAAGCCCACTTCGCACAACCCCGTAAGAGGTACTGTGATGGTCCCCATCTTCAGATGAGGGGAGAGGCTCAGACTGAAACAGGATTTCAAAGGCGGAAACAAATCTGAGATGAGATTTGAGTGCGGGAGGTTGGGAGGGCAGTGCTTTTGGGGTGTCACTTCTTGCACCCAAGTCCAGAGGTAAATGTGGCAGAACTGCTCTCAGCTCTCTGTTATGCAAGTAAAGATTGCCAGGGTCCGTCTGGGGGGCAAGTTGGCAGTAAGCATTAAAAGCTTCACAAGTAGCCCAACTCATCCATCTTTATGCACCACAGAGCTGCTTTTTTTTTTACAGTAAAAATTTTTGCTGTTATAATCGGGGAAATCATTATTGGTAAAAGCTCTCATCTGCGTTCGGATTTCAAACTTGGGTTTAATCACAGTGCTGCCACTTGCTGGCAGTGTGATCTCGCAGGAGTCCTTCGTGCTGTCCTTAATGTGGTTCCCATTATCTCTAAAGTGGAGGGGGAACAATAATGCTGACCTTATCAGGAGCTTCTGTGACGACTCTGAGTTAAAACCGCGAACTGTGCCTGGCACTGTGTCAGTGCTATGGAAGGGTGAGCTACTGTCCTTATTATCATTCAGACATACAGACCCGTTCTGTGTCACCGGCTCCTCTTGAATCTGAATTTGGCCCCTGAAGACATGGATCCCATACTTGGGATGGTCCCCAGTATGCCTCCTCTCGTTCGGGTTCACGCCAGCTCAGAAGCCCCACGTCACTCTCTGGCTGACTCTTACTCAACTGCTGAGCCAGAACGGTGACTCTGTGAGGTCAGGATGGGGTTGGGGACCCAGTTAGCTTGGAGTAAAAACAAGTGGTCTATTGAGACATAGCATAAAACCAGTTCCAAGAAGAGGAAGTGATTGTATTTCAACCAGAAGGGAAATGAGTGTGTCGGGAAACCAGCCCATTTGGCAAAAATATCACTAAACCTTGATACGGCCATTGCTTTCTCAACAGCAGACACATAAGCAGGCTCAGTGCTCCGGTCCCACCATCACCCTGGGCTCTGGAGAGGAGCTAACTAACTAACTAACTAACTAACTAACTAACTATCACCATCAACAGGCTAACTAAGCCGGTGGTAAGGCATCTGCAGCCTCTGGGGAAGAGCAGAAAAGGCTCAGGTTGGAAACCCTGGCTGTTGGTTCCTCCTTTCCATGTAGCAGGTTGTCACTTCCACTTTGTGGGCCTTGATTTCATCTGGATTGGAAGGACGATCTAGTCACAGGGCTCGAAGGGACTAGAATCAGATCATCCATGGAGAGAACCCCCAGAATACATTCGTAATAAGCTCTACACAAATGCAAGTTATTAGTAGCATTAATTAAAAAGATTCTGCATTAAATAAGTACCAGGAGGCTGTGGCAGAGACACTGAAATCCACGTGTTCCCCTTCATGTCCCATCCCCTAGGTGGGGCCACGTGACTAGTTCCGGTCAGTGGCATGTGAACTGAAGTAACCTCTATCACTTCCTGGCCAAAGCATTTAAGAGCCGGTACTTAACCAGCTCCTTCCTTTTCTCTCCCTGACGACTGTGAAGGCCACTCGCTGGGACCTTGGTGTGTCCATCAAGTCGAGTCCCCCAGTCACTCAGCAGAACCCCTGTTGACCTTCATTAGACAGATAGCATGAGTAAGAAAGAAACCTCGGTTGTCTTAAGCCACTGAGATTTCAGGATTAAATGTTATTCTAGCAGGAACAGATTTCACTCCACAAACTCAAGTGTGAAAGAATCGTAACGTTGATTTTTAAAGTTAAATCGAATGGGACTTAGCCCCTTTTCTGTTAAGCTGGAGATTCAATGTTACTCTTCACTGGAGCTCCTTTCTCCAAGTCCCCGAGTGTCAAGGGAATGTCCTCCGGGTCTTAGGTAGCAGAACACTTGAGGAGGACCCTCTAGTTCAGGGGTCCCCAACCAGGCCACACAGTAGGAGGTGAGCAGCCGGTGAGCACGATACTTCATCTGTGTCTGCAGCCGCTCCCCAGCGCCAGCATCACCGCCTCAGCTCCGCCTCAGATCATCAGGCATTAGATTCTCATAGGAGCACCGGTCCCCAGTCCCAGAAAGATTAGGGACTGCTGCCTAGTCCATCACCTGGTCTCATGCAAGTAGGTGGCAATTGTTGTTTCTGTGCCAACCTTGAGCTCAGGATTCTTGGCCAAGGTGGGTTTCTGGTGCCTGCAAGGTACCTTCCTAGGCACGGCACGTCCCACCATCTCGGCTCACCTCTAGGAAACAGGCCAGACGCACGACCCCAAACCAACTTTCCTTTCCTAATCTTGGAGAATCTGCATGCTTCCCCCAAAGTGTGTGCTCCTGTACGCATTTCCCACTCTCTGCCAATCCCCCGTCTGGCACGTTCCTTTACTGAGTTTACGCTTTCCAGAAATAAAAATAAATAAATAAATAAAGCTAGAAAGGGAGAGGGGTAACCCGTCTCAACAGCCGCTCGTTCCTGGATCACGAACACCCTCCAGAGACGAAGAAACGCAAACGCCCAGGCCCTTCTCAGAACAGGGGCGTGTAAAATTCCGCAAGCACAAAAATCACATTAATATCTCAATAAATTATCCTACCACATGGGTGACTGCTCAGGCTGAGGAGGAAAACGGGCCAAGATCGGCAATTATTCAGTTCGTAAACCAGATGGAAAAATAATACCATGCAAATTAGCAGTAATTCCCGGGACAAGGACTCGAAAGAATTTAATCTGTGGGTGAACCACCAGGAAATCTGCCTTCAAACTGAAAATATGTGTCCCCAGCCTGACCTTCTATGGCAACCCCTACACTCGGGTCCTTCTCTCCTGCAAAATCCCATCCATGCCTTTGTGACAGGCAGTAAGGCAAAGTTCAAACATCACCACTAGGAGTGACTCTAACATATAGATACAGCTGCATTGCCACCTGTCTGTCACCTACCCCTAAAAATCGAGCTTTGGTCCCTGAGCTAACCAAAACAGCTACTCCTTCAGGGCTGAAAGACAGACACTAGAGAGCACATTCTATCTGGGGAAGTAAAACGAGGAAATGAGCAATTGGGGACCTCACTTTGGGGTCTGCCAGATCGCCGCAGCCTGGCTCACTAATATTGCCCCACAGCTGCTAGGGACTTGTTTTTTGGCCTCAAGGGCACAGAGATAAATGGATGAGGAGGCACATGAACAGAAGAAGATGACGTGGTGGTCATGCTCTTTGAGCCTGTGGGATAGAGCAGTGGGGAGGCGTCCATCAGTGTGTGCTGCTGCCTATTTACGATGAGCCACAGGATTCTGATAGTGGAGAGCTGATCATTCCACATAATTCTGTAGTGAACACATGCAAACAACAGAAACTCAGTGCTTGGTCTCAGAAATAAAGTCCATTCGAATGGTGAACAGAAAAACAAACAAACAAACAAACATTTCCAAAAGCCCACGTCCTCTCCGGCCTCAGTCACATCCACTCAATGCTATTGTTCTGACATTCTCGGGTACCAGCTAGGAGAATCAAGAAGGTTCCAGCTAGGAGAATCAAGAAGGTTCATTAGATGAAATAATGTGCCTAAAACTGACGCGCTAGGTATTCAGTAGGTATTTCCGGATTGGGAATTACACAATTCCTGTCAGAGGCAAGTTTACCATGAAGCTGATAAAGCTTCAGCTCCCAGTCCCTCATTCCCCCTGTGGGTGCAGGGAGCTATAGGGTGGGGAAGGAAGTTAGCTGCAGGGGGTGGGGGCAAGGGGAGGGACAGGAGCGGGTTGCAATCAAGAGCTATTTCTCGAGGTCAGTATGAAATCTCAAGAAAGAGATCTAAATCTTTAAGGCAATAGTAATTTATTGACATCTTTTCTCATTCTTAATAATCACTCTCATGTTTAATTTTGCATTCATAATTGTGTACTCTTTTTCTTAAAAATGGTCCCGCAAGTTGTATAAGCACCAGGATCCTTTCTGGTCACAGGAGAAATAGGACACTACGAAGGAGGATTCTTCCAAACTCATCACCACTATGATAAAAGCGACTCTGAGAAGTGTTCTTTCTAAGACTAATGTCAAGAAAGAGAATATAGGGGGGAAAAAAAGAAATATTGAAACAGACATATGGATCAAACAGATGCACAGATTCAATTCAAAAGCCACGTCCCATAGAAGTTCACTATAATGCTTTTTTAAATTTTCTTTATAAGAAAGTGCTTTTGGAAATTCACAAAACGAGTAAGACCAAACGTACTAGCTCCATTCTACCAGAGGGGATTCTAGCGCAATTCCCTCGTTCAAGAGATTTCATTCCCCCAAGTTCCGACCCTCATGTTTCAGAGTCTGACGGAGCCTTTGCAGCAGGAAACTTGTCCAGGCATCTCAGAGTTGGTGATTTACGGAGCGTTTACTGTGTGCGTAGAACCTCGCCCGATGCTGAGGAGGGTGCAAAACAAATCCAAGGCAGGTCCTCGCCCTCGGGAAACTTAGCAAAGAAAACACGTGAATCTGAAATATTTTGCCGTTGCTCTGTTTCTCTTTTGATGCTATGTATGACACAGTGGCCACTAAAATGAGTTTCCAACAGAGAGACTTTTGCTCAAGCGTGCGATAGACCCATTCTTACCTCCCTCCTGAGGGCAGATGGCGAGGGTTCCATGAGTCTCCACCCATCACCCCTCCCAAGCCAGGTGATGAGCGGCAGGAAGCCCCATCACACCGCTAAACCTGGAGCATGCCTCCTAGAATTGCTCAGGAAAGAATGGCTCCAGAAAATGAGCAGGCGTTCAAGCAATTAGAAAATAATTAGTGGACTATCCCTCGAATTCCTCCCCAGGGGACCTCAGCGTGAGCTTTTAAAACAGAGAGAGTGTCATTTCTCATAACGGCTTCATCATCAGTGAATGTAGCCAAGTATAAATTCTGCAACACACAAATAACTAGGCTCGAGGGGGCTTGGCCTCATTGCTTTTGGAAGGGAACCTGTGTCGGCTGCCAATGGGAGACTAGTTATTTCATCGGAAAGGACGGAAATTATTTCCGAAGATCAGTTCAGGCCATCGTGACTCAGGAGAACTGGGAAACTTAAGAAGTAACACAGTTAGAAGACAGGAAGGATGGCAAGTGGGATTTCCGGAGATTTTAACATTATAGCCAACATATCATGCCCAAAGAGCATGCAGATCAGCTTCTCTTGAGTAAGCTTGTGATTCCTATTAACTGTTATTCCAGAAAAATGCTGAGGGTGGTTCCGACAGAGCTGTGCATCTTCTGCAGATCAGATAAGCAGCACATTCATTCCGCAAACATTTAGTAAGCGCCTGTTACCCGGCAGGTGCCAAGGACCCAGAGTCAAACGGAACAAGTCTTTACGTTTGTAGTACTTGGGGTGGATAAACACAAGCAAATGTGGAATTAAGTGTAACATGGTGCGATGGAACACAGAGGGAACACCAGGACACGGCCCTGTCTGAGGGCCGGGGCAGCCCTCCGAGGAAGTGAGGCTTGAGCTCCTGGGCAGGGGAGAAGGATTGA
This sequence comes from Pteropus vampyrus, assembly GCF_000151845.1. Classification (NCBI taxonomy): domain Eukaryota; kingdom Metazoa; phylum Chordata; class Mammalia; order Chiroptera; family Pteropodidae; genus Pteropus; species Pteropus vampyrus. The sequence continues at coordinate 77,155 of NW_011888924.1, forward strand.
AGAGGGGGTGGAAGAGAGCCCCGGACGGAGTAAAGAGCGTGTTCCGAGCCTCTGGGGCAGGGTGAGTCTCCACCTCTGGCCAGAGTGGAGGGCGTGGGTGGAGATCAGTACAGCCCAATGGAACGTCCCACGATGATGGACATGTTCTGTGATGTGCACTGTCCCAAAGGGTGTCCACTGGTCACGTGTGGTTACTGAATAATTTGAATTTAAATAGCCACCTGTGGCTGATAGATATCACTTAGCTAGTACAGGGCTTGTAAGGGTGGTAAAGAAGATGATTGAACAATAGAGACACCGGATGTACCTGGGCCGACAGGGTTAGATTTGCATTTTGAAAACTAATTATTTTGGTCGCAGTTAGGAGAACCGATGAAAGAGGGTCAGAATAGAAATATCCACTTAGGTGACTATTGAAAAAGTCCAGGTGGCTCAGACTAGGAAGATGGTGGCAGAGCTGAGAGAGGTGGACAGATTTAAGAGCTATTTAGGAGGTAACAGCTACGTGATTTGGCGACAGAGTAGACATTGTGGGGAGGGAGAGAGAAATTCCCAGGATCACACCTGGGATTCTGGCCTGCCCGGCCAGATGGATAATGGCATATATCAACACCGCTGGTTCCCTTGCCAGCTCTGCACCTGTCCTCCAACTTCTGTATGCTTTCTTGCTACTAGCTAACACACTGCCCTCACCCTTAGGAAGAGCCATAGGGGTCTAAGAGTTTACTCTTCAGATGAGGTAGAAAAGTGGCCCCCAGGAGATGTGCATATCAGATCTCTGGAACTGTGAAAGTGACGTTTGGAAAAAGAGTCTTTGCAGGTGCGATCCAGTGAAGGATCTCGAGATGGGGAAATAGACCTGGACTATCCAGGTGGGCCTTAAATGCTGCCACAAGTGTCCTTATAAAAGAGAGACTCAGACAGACAGAAGACAAAGACGCCCTGTGACCACAGAGGCAGAGATTGGCGTGATGCAGCCAAATGCCTAGGAACACCTGGAGCCACCAAATGCTGGAAGAAACAAGGAATGGAATCTCCCCTAGAGCCTTCAGAGGGACAGAGGACATAAGGCCTACAAAGGCTAAAATGTTTGCTCTCTTGTCCTTTGTAGAAATCAAAGCAGCTGCATGCATGGGTCTACAGCTCAGAAGGCTGGAGATATAAATTAGTGAGTCCCCTGGATACAGGTGATCATTGGAGCTATGGGTGTGGATGCAATCACGTCAGAAGCCAGGCTAGAGGGAGAAAGCCTTGAGGAATTCTGGGATTTCACGATGGATCCAGGAAGGCCGAAGAGGTGACGGGGACCACGCAGCCAAAGATGTAAGAGAAAAACCAAGAGAGCTCCTTAAAATTCCAAAGACCAGAAAAACATCTTCCGTGCTGCCCATTCATTTCTGTGTCTGAGGACACTGCACATTTTCATTTTCTTCTGGAGAATAGCATTTAACACTCTCCGTCCCAAGACATGTGCTTGCTCCAGGACTTTCACAATGATTTTGCATTAAATTAATCGAAAGCTAGTTTGTCCCAATTTCACTCAAAACATAGAGAGCTACCCTTTAGTCCTATGCCCAGCCTTGGTTCTGAGTGATCCAGCGACTTTGAAACTCACAGGCAGACATCCAGTCCACACCCTCTCTGACTCTCGTGTGTCCTGCCTCACTCCCGTGGAATCCCCTCATAGATAGAAAGTTTTCTTTGTAGACAACCTGGAGTGAAATAATCTGAGAAAGACCAGATTCGTCTTGAATTATAAACCATCGAATCCCTGAAATAGTCTGTAGGCCATCGATAGCAAAAATCTACTCAGGCCGTAGGACATGTTGATGCTGGTTGAGCGCTTCCAAGTTCTTCCCGTAATAAAGTGAGTGCCTTCTGCGTGCAAGAGGCTATGTCGGGTTTTGTCAGGGATGCAGAGATGGACAAGACACTGCCGCATTCGGTCTGTGAGAAGGAACAAGACCTGTTTCTAGATCCCCATCACTCAGCATACAGCAAGAGCAATAGAAATGGGCGTTGTACTAATATTTGTGGGGTGAGAGAAAAAGATCACATCCGGGTGTGGAATTGGAAAAGCTTCAAAGAGGAAGTTCCACAGGAGGATTTCAGCAGGTGAACACGTGGAAGGAGGCAATCCATGGAAAGAAACAGCAGGAGGCGGGCGTCTGGGAGCATCACTCCCAGAGCTTAGGTAGCAGGGTGATGGGTGGCGGGGAAAGGCTAAAAGAGTGGAGGAGACCATGGTGGGGGTGCTGGGCTAGGAGTCTGGAGGATTTTGCAGGAGGGAGATGCTTGGAGCTGTGCTTCACAGTTAGTTTGGCAAGTGATCGGGGCCCGGAGTGAATTGGGGAAGGTTATGAGTATCGGTTTAGAGGCTATTCCTGTCTCCAGGGCGGGGGGTTGTAGCGGGGGGTTCAGTTGGCATAGGCAGCAGGAAGAAAGGGAAAATTCCCAAGGTTGTGGAGGCGGAACTACAGGATTTAGAAATGATTCGGAGGGGGAAGCAGTCAGGGGTGTTCGTGCTCCGCAGCCGGGTAACCTCAGGAACGAACGTCTCGCTCCATAGTTTTGGAGAAAACTAGAGGCCTCCACTTCCACCTTCTTACACTGTCTGGCTTCTCCACTTAGCGGCCAGCAGAGAGTATTCCTGTGTGTGTACTTGCATGGTTCGGGGTCCACGTTATTCCCAAAGGGCCTGACCCGAACCCCCAGGGAACCCGTAAATATAATGGAGGCATCCGTGCCCTGAAGCGGGGGGAAGGGGGTCAGTCCTATTCCTTCTACTTCCTCCGGACAGGAAAGATTAGGCCCTGAGGAGGTTTTTTGGGCCGGAAGCCATGGGGTCAGGAGCCTGCCCAAGCCTCTGAGAACCTTCCAGATCTTCCCTGAACCCTCCGAATTGCTGGCGGCACCTGACTAATTAACACTGGACCCCAGCGGCTCTGCCCTCAGATCCCAGAAGGGACTGGGACATGGTTTGTCACCCTCCACATGCTCTCAGCTCACCAAGAGCAGCTGAGGTGCCCAGTTCCAGGCTCCCCCGCCCTCCCCGTGGCAGCAGCCGCCCCTCCTAGGGCCCAAGGCCAGACCTGCCTGAACATTCAAAGACAGAAAACAGGGTCTCTCTCTAATGCCTCGAAGATAATTTCGTCAGTGCTGAGTTTGCATGTGGAGAGACCACAGGCAAGCTGGAGCGGATTCCTAGGTCTCTTGGATGGTCCTGGATCTTGCAGACGTGACGAGGCATGCCAACGCTGGTGTCTAATGCCACAGTACGACATAGATGTCTTTCCCTGGCTTATGGCATGTTCCGAGGGGTTTTGCTCTAGCATGCAAAGCTGGTTGTTTCTAGTTACCCAAACAACTGTGTTTTTGAAAACTTATCCTCTTTGTAGGAGTTCTCTAGGTGAAGACTGCTTTCACAATGGACCGAAGACTTAGAAGCATCCTAAGAAAAATATTAGGGTTATCTAGAAAGCGAACAGACTAAGCAATAACTAATTTAGTCTGGAAATGAAACAAGGGTTTAATTAGATACTGAGTGATAATGAAGATCATTGAAAAGGGCAACTATCATGTTGATTCACATAGAAAATGGGATTAGGGAAATGGTTTTGTTTGTTTATGGAAAAAAAAAGTCCCTAGTAATTGTGGACATAGGGAACAAATTTCAGAGTCCTTATTGGAACCCAGGGGTCAGATGACCAGGTTTCGTACCCCCATGTGTGTGCGGGCTGCATAGAGTGGGAGCTGACACTACCTCCCCAAACCAGTGCAAGCGTGTGGCATATCAGGAGAGAAAGGTGAGAATGATACATGAGACTCTTCCTCCTCCCCACCCTCTACCCTGGTTGGGACACTAGCTTTGGCAAGGGCAGAATTGCAAACCAGAAAGCCATGTGTCCCCACCTAACAGTACATGTAGACACTTAAAGAGCAATGTGTCCTCATCCGGAAGCAACACCCAGTTTACCACATTTGTTTGTTTGTTTATTTGGATGCTATATCGCCTACTGCTGCCCTAGCTGGAATCCATCAGCTGTCAGCTCCACTTAAGAAAACTCCACCCCTCCCCACCCCCTCTCCTCAGACCCAAATCAACCAGAATCATTGTTTCTCTTCTAACTTCCTTCTGTGCCGCCGTAGTTCAGGGTAACTGGCTTAGCTCAGGACTTTGCAATCTTTCCACCAGACTCCCCAGAGAGTTCTGCAGTCACATAGCTGTAACCTCAAAGTAGCCTTGGGAACTAGAGTCTGACCTATTTTTTTCAAATAAAAGTAAACATTAATAAAGTTTTTAAAAAGTTGGCAGGAAGCCTATAGACCTGGTCAACAATTTGCCCTTTCTCTTGATTTTCGTGAAGCACTGGGTCTGAAGCAGTTGAAGATGTGTCACTTTAAATAACTCCATCAGGAGCTCGTAGCTTCCCCCACCCCAAGCTGGAAGGCTGCAGAGGCCTTGCTCCCTTGGGAAGGATGCCCCAGCCGTCTTCCTCTCTGCTGCTCGAGACCAGTCTTAAAATAATAGTGTCCCTTGCTTTGCCTTGTCTCTGTGCATATGCTGTGTGGGGGGGGAGGGGTGTCTTCACATCACGCTACATTGTCCCAGGTCACATCTGCATTTGCTTCACCAGCAAAAGGCACAGAACACAGACTGGCTGCTATTTTGTTGTTGTTTTTCCAGCTTTACTGAAGTATAATTGACAAAAAACTTTGCATATGTAGGGTGTACAGCTTCCTATTTTGATATACGTCTACTCTGTGAAATAACCACCACGATCATGCTAACTGACATATCCATCACCAGTTACCACTCGCGCGTGTGCGTACGGTGAGAACTCTTAAGATCAGCCACCCTTCCGGCAGATCGTGAGACTATAATCGCATTGCTGTGTATGAGATCTCTAGAACACACTCATCTTGCATGAGGAAACCCTGTACCCGCCGACCAGCATCCCAACCCCCGACCCCAGGGCCTGGCACCCACCATTCTGCTCTCCGCTTCTGCGAGTTTGACTAATTTAGATTCCACGTGTAAACGAGATCATACTTCTCAGGTTCCTAAACAATTGGGGAAATGACTATCATGAATGTAAAAGATCATGATCGACTCCTTCTTTGTTTCCATGACTTTCCATGACTCCAATTTGGGAGTTACTTGTACAGGTAGAGAAAGTAGAGACAGGTGTCTCACAGATGACTCTTGGTTTGTCAATA
>NW_011888924.1:83934-89402 GCF_000151845.1 Pteropus vampyrus
AGACCTGAACAAAGAAAATGTATTGGCGCAAAAAATGAAAACTCCAAAATCAGAACGAATTACTATACGATTAAATGTTCACAAAAAATAAGTTAACATTGACTCTGTTATATTACTAGATCATTCATCACAGAATTCAGAATGACAGAGGAAACTTCCAAAAATTAGAACAAAAAGAATTGAAGGCGGGGTGGACTTAAATATGTTTGATATGATATGAGGTAAAAATCTCCCAAAGTAGGGGTGCATGGTAGGTAACAAGAAGGGCAGGACCAACCGTTCCTTCACACCGGTTTATAAAAGCACGCCTCTTCCTCAAGACTGCTGACTTTCACCCAGGACAGGAAGCCTCAAAGCAGGACAGCCATGTCATTCAGCTTTATTCACACAACGCGAGGTGAGTGACAGCTCGGTTCCGCTGGGCCGGAACTGATGACCCAGGTTGGTATTCAGCACTTCCCAAACTCTTCCACTAGGGGCAGCGCGGGATAAAAACACCCTCTACCCCTGAGGGCCTGGACTCGGAGGCATAGCCTCAGGTGACCAAGTGACATTCTCTTTGAAAATTAGGATTTCGTCTTAAAAAACGATTGTGTATTTTGATTTCTTCCCCATAATATGTCTATATTTAATATAAAAGTAATTTTAAAAACTACCAATAATAAAATTTGACACTCCAAGAAGATGGGCCCTGTTTATTTGGTTATTCACTCCATCACAGACCTCAGAGGTATGGCATCACAGTTTGAGAAATACGGGTGTATAGGAACACCCAAACCCTGACCCCATAGTTCCTCCTTCACCCCGCGATCAGAAGGACCCCATCTTTTTATTCAAGCATCCATCTATTCAACCTTGCTCACTAATCCTCAGATATGTCTGTCCCTTGCCTGCCTCTCATAGTGCTCATATTGTCCCCAATCCGGGAGCACCCTCCACGGCTCCCCTCCAATCCAAACACCACCCACTCGAATCCAGCTAAAGTCCACCTTCTTCCGCTGCATCTTCCTCGCACCGACGCGTCATATAATCCATATTTTCCTTCTCCAGAATGTCAAGATGTTTTAGTCCGAGTCATGTGTCTAGCAGTGGACTTACAACTGCCTTAAATTGCGCTCTGATAATTTCGCAGACACCCTTGTCTCCCAGACTAGACTCTACGCCTTTAAACGGCAGTGACGTTGCTCTTTAATTTTTCCCTTGTCCCCTGGCAGAAAAGGCTCCTGAGCGGAACATACAGTAAATGGCCAGTTGATTCTTCTTCGGGTTGATCGATCTAACTCAGCTTCTGCCTCTACTTAAGGATCCTCACCCTCCATTCATCTCGTTCTCACCGATTACCTTCTCTACCCTCTCTCCTGACTCCTTAGGTCAAAAATATTGGGAAACATGATACAGACTTTTTCATGGGAAAGTGCACGAAGTGGCTCAGGATCGCCCCCTGAGATTCCAGCTTATATGAGGTCCCTAATTTTACTCTTAACCGTCTGCCCTTCTCCCTCGCAGGATTTGTTATGGTTTCTATTAGGTATTTGTGGATTGCGTGTGGCGTGTTAACTGTTTGCCTGTTTCACTCACTGGATTGTAAGCTCTCGGAGGGCGAACCGCGTGGCTGCTTTGCCTCCCAGGGGATGCTAAGCACAGGACTAAGCCTGGTACACGTTAGATGTGCAGTGCTCTTGCTGAGTGCGTGAAGGAATGGATGTGGAGTCCCGACAAGGCATTTCGGCAGGTCTTTGCATTCTTGTTTCTCCAATTAAAAAAAAAAAAAAAATCTCTTTCAGACGACACAAGATATACAAAGAGCAGCTGAACCTCACTTCCCCGGACACCCCCCTGCAGCTCCGACTCGAGGCCAGCTGGGTCCAGTTCCACCTGGGCATCAACCGTCACGGACTGTACCCCCGGTCCAGTCCTGTCGTCAGCCAGCTGCTCCACGACATGAGGCACTTTCCCACCATCAGTGCCGGTGAGGCTCCCGGGATCAGACAGGATGGGCTCACTGGCTCCCGGGCAGGCTGGGTAAACCACCTCCGGTGGGGCTGCAGGGCAGACTATCAAGAGGTTGACTCTGACTCCTGATAGGAGAAAAACAGGGAAGAAACCGTAGACCTTGACCTTTTCCCTTTGAGAAAGATATTACAACCATAACGTGATCACAACCCATAAAGGAGGCATAAGGAGGTGTTCCGTCCACCTCATGGCCATCACTTAGCCGGTGCTTCTTTTCACCCTGGCAACTCTCTCTTGTACAGTGATCTTATGACATGAATGTAATCATTGCCACTTTACCGATGGGAAAACTGAGACACGGAGAGGCTAAGCCGCCCGGCAAGGACCCTGCCACAGGGCTGGGATTCAAACACAGGCCTGCTGCCTGCAGGTCTGTGCTGTCAAGCACTGTGACAGTCTAAGTGACACAGCAGGAGCAAAACCAGCATCAGTTTCCTGACCCAATGCTGCTGGGATGGGGCAGGCTGGGGGACCACAGCCAGCTGCAGCTCCAGGAGGTCTCCTAATGAACGATCAAGGGCCCAAGCTGCCTTGCAGTCTCCCCTCTGGTGTCTGAACCTGTTACAGGCCCCCGTGGGGCTGGCCCTCCCGGAAGCACTGAGTGTTCTCACCCTCCTTCTCCCCCCTGCAGATTACAGCCAGGACGAGAAGGCCTTGCTCGGGGCGTGCGACTGCACCCAGAGTAAGTGACCGGGCCCTGCACTCCTCGGTCACAGCTTTGTGAACCCCAGGACCTGGCAGCAACGCAAAGGGCCCACCGGCCACTCCATGGGGGTCCTGGTTGAGAGTCCAAAGGGCGTGACTCTCTCTGCCAAATCTCTGAGAACCCATCACGTCTCCCCTCCCCGGCACACACACAGAGAGAAGGCCCTTCCGAGGGGCTCTCATGTGGGACCAGCATCATCACATCATCAAGATGTTTGTGAGAAACGCAGACGCTCAATTCCCCCTCTGATCTTCTGAATCAGAGTCTGGATTTTAACAGAATCCTCAAGTGATTGGAGTACATTTCCAGATTTAAGAAGCAATTATACGGGACAGCTATACAATTGCTTCTTAAATCTGAAAATGTACTCCAATCAGTAACACGTTAGAGTCACCTCAGGAGCTTTAAAACGTGCTGAGGCGTGACCTCTGCCCCAGCAGGGTTTGACTTGATGACCTAGGATGAGGCCCGGACATGAGCATTGAAAAAACGCTCCCAATGATTCTAGTGCAGCCAAAGGAGAGAGCCACTGGGGTCAATGATTAATAGGATAAGAAAAGACAGGTGTGAGATACAGCACAGTCCTCTCAAGGTGCCATGAACTGGGTACAGTTCGGCCTGGACACTGCACAGCCCTCAGCGTAGCCAGGTCAGGCCTGGACACCGAAGTCCCCAGGCCAGTCACCGCCGGCCATGAGTAGTCTCATCCATTTACCTCGATATACCGAATACACATCGGAAATTTCTAAGTGCGACGTAACATGTTAAACATTTGAAAGACAGGTTTGTAGGGCCCGGAGGTCCCCTTTCCTTTAACAGCTGCCATTTGCCATTTTATACAACGGGGAGGTGAGTGAGATGTTGTCCCTCGCCTCACAGGGCTCACAGCAGAGCAGGGACGATGTGGCCAGTGAGGTGCCCAGGACACGACACGTCTGGAGGCCGTACTCACTGCCACAGTCACTTGAGTGCATCTTAGGTGCCTTGCTCACCCAGCCCTGTCCCAGCCCTGTCCCAGCCCAGGTGTACAGTCTTAAATAGGGAGAGATAAAGACAAACTAGTCTAATAATGCAAGATAACAGAGGGCAGAATCAGAACCTTTAAGGGGGCCGCCGAAATGCGAAGAGAAAGAGGTCAGTTCTTAGGGGAACATTCTTTGGGGTTTTCAGTGAGTGCTTATCTGCGAAAACCTGTCTTGTTGGCCTTTGTCCCATAACAGCAGAAAAGATGTCTTGAGCTCATGGATGCACTTTCCATGGCCTGGCACGATGGAACCTACGCTGCAGGCTTTGAAAAGCGAATCTTAGTCTTGAGGGTCTTATTAAGCAAGAGAAAAAGAGAGGGCATCAGCTGGGTTTATTGAATAAGCAGAGGGTCTCAGCCCTGGGGCTCATCCCAGAAGCATGGTTAACTCACCCTTCTCCCTCTCACAGTTGTGAAACCCAGCGGGGTCCACCTCAAGCTGGTTCTCAGGTTCTCGGACTTCGGGAAGGCCATGTTCAAACCCATGAGGTAAGTGATCGCCTTCTTCACCTTTACGCCAGCTGTGGCAGCCCTGGGGGTGTTTTAACCCCAAATTAGTAAAACTGGTCTAAAACGTTCAAGCCAATCATTTGTAGACGCTCTTTTGGGCAATCTGCCCAAAGATTTAACTGTTTGAGGATAATAACAAACATAGTAAGAGCTAGTCCTTATCAGGTCTTTGCTACACACGTAACATGCCCACGTCTTTGAATCGTCAGCAACGTTACGAGCCAGGTACTGTTAAAATGTCCACTTTGCAGATGATAACACTGAGGTGTGGAGAGGCCAGCTCGCCCCAGCCTTCCAGCTGCAGGCCGTGGAGCCAGGATTCCAACAACTGAACACCAGGGCCACCGTCAAATTCATGCCATTATAGAGTTTTAAATTATTGTTATGATTAGTCATGCACATTCAATGTCTACTCGTAAGAAAGCCCTGGGTAAAGAGGGGAAGGGAGGGTGCTCATGGAGAAACGGGAGATGTTCGAGAGAAGCATCATGGTAATGACGATCTGCAGACTCACCACACATCATCAGATCCGTCGATTGCGTTCTCTGAGCAAAATTCTCACGCGGCACATTAGGATGTCTCTCATTTTTAAAAAGTGGAAGCTAATATAGCGTGAACGAGCTCCATTTTCGCTTTGGAGAGGAAAAACTACTCACGCTGGCTGTTGTGTTTGCAGGAAAGCACACGAAGTACCAGCTTTTAAAACCTCTCCTCTGCTTTGTCAATTACGAAGTACAAAGATTGTACAAATCAACCAGTTTCCTTCCTGATAGAATGCGAAAGTTTCTAGCATTAAGTCACAAAAGCCATTCTCTCTCTTCTTGTGCTGGAACACAAAGTTTAATCTGTACTTTTATAAAATTTAGTTCAAGGTGAAACATGGCATCATTTTAAAATGTACCTCTTGAAAAAAACACGCATTTTTTTCTATAGGTAACTTAAAGTCAACTTGCCCCTTATTATAAGGGAACGTAGAAGTTGATCTTTGGGTAATATCAATCATGACCACAATGAAAGGCTGTATTTTGAATGTAATACATACAACATACACCATGAGAAAGCGCTTTGAGAAGCACCGATGTAAAGTTAAAATGACTTTCAAATTTAAAATCACTTGGCTGTCACATGCCATACAAAAATGAGGCAAGGATGTTTTAGGAAATTCTAAAGGGCGTCAGAGAGATTAGATGTTCTATGGCCGGAATGCAGGAATTA
>NW_011888924.1:90207-109648 GCF_000151845.1 Pteropus vampyrus
CTGTCGCCTCCCGTCTGTTTACATCTGTAGAAGATCCGCATTTCTTCCTTCTCAACTACTGTTTTGGGTTTTTTTGTTTTTTTTTTTTTTTTAAAGAATTAGCCACTGTCACCAAAGCTTCGTAAGAAGGAGACTTGGTGTTCGGGGGGCCTGTAAGACAATGTCTTGCAAGAAGCGTGGCTCCTCTTACTGGGCAAGTCTTCTAGCCGAGGGAGCCACGGGCCATCCTGGGTTCAAAGCATAAAAGCCGTTCCCCGTCCCGCTCCCCGTCATGCTCATCAGCCGTCTCAGGCTCCCAGCCGAAGGCTGAATCCAGGAAATGATTCCTCCCTTCTCTCCAGACAGCAGCGAGACGAGGAGACGCCCGAGGACTTCTTCTATTTCATTGACTTTCAGAGACACAACGCTGAGATCGCAGCTTTCCATCTGGACAGGTAGGGGCTGGCCCCAGAGGTGGTGCTGACTGCAAGGGCCGACCAGTCCAGAGAGGGGGCGCTGGCCAGTGCCTCAGGCGGGAGCTCCCCGGAATGGTGACAGTCTCCCTTCTGGCTCTTTTTCTGCACGAACCTCAGTGATGCCTTCGAACCCCACCTGTCCCACCCCACCCCATGGACTGAAACACGCAAAGGCTTTTAAAGTAATGAAAAGAATAACTCAGAAAGAAAACTCACCCTGCCAGGCTGCTCACACTGCCACCTTGGGCACGACGTGGCCCTTCGCTCTAGTTCTCAGATCTGACTCTTGGGAGACTGTGCCCACTCCCACTTATCCGAGGTTCTGATATAAAAGGTGAAAGCTCCTAAACTGGCAAGCTCCCCCTGTTTGCCCAGTCATGGCCACTCAAGGTGTGGTCTGTGGACCTGGCAGCCTGGACGCCACCCAGGAGCTTTCCAGAAATGCAGAATCTCAGCCTTACCCTGCGCTCACCGACTCAGACCTGCTTTTGAACAAGGTCCCAGGTGACTCATATGCACGTCGAAGTATGAGACGCTCTGACCTAGAGCACAGCTCGGAGGGTGGAAGGTTTGCCCAGGAGGCTTGATGGAATCGGGTTCCTTTGCCACCACTTTCGGTGCAGGGTTGCCCCGGGCGCTGCCAGCTCAGCACTGCAGAGTCCCCCACAGCTGGGTATGCTCAGAGATGCCCGTCCATCTCTATAGGGTAACCATCTAAGTCCCAGACCCCCGCCTCCGCCTCGGATCTAAACGGGGCTCCCTCTCCTTCAGGATTCTAGACTTCCGACGAGTGCCACCAACGGCAGGGAGGCTAATCAATGTCACCAAGGAAATCCTAGAAGTCACCAAGAATGAAATCCTGCAGAGCGTGTTCTTTGTCTCTCCAGGTAGAGTACTGGACAAAGCAATATTCTGGCTCCAAGAGCACAGTAGTGGCCTGTCCCCCTGCCAGTGGCACTATTCATTACTGGGATGGGTGTATGCTGCCATCAGACACTCCCGCCTGGTCGACCTGAACGTCACACAAGATGAATTGGGAATGGAAAAAGGTCACACAGAAAACGCTAACTAGCCTGGGTGGGCAATTACCTATAATGCCAGCCTCCCTGGGATCTGGTATTGTCCATTCAAACAAAGAACACTGTAATCGTGCAGCTAGGATACGCTGAGGCTGGGTCTCACGCTTTCTCTGCTCCGAGACATTTGGGAATTAGAGTCGGGATGCTCAGTTTAATAGCATCCGTGAGCCCCTCCATCCGGAAAAGGCAATGTTTTCTTCTTCTTCCTTTCCCCATGCTGAGCGCAGGGTTTCTCTTCCTTCCTAGTGGATTTATGGGGGCAGGAAGTCGGTCTGCCCCCAAAGCCCTTTCTCCATTCCTCCTCTCTCTTCCTTCATCCTCCAGCCAGCAACGTGTGCTTCTTTGCCAAGTGCCCGTACATGTGCAAGACCGAGTACGCCGTCTGCGGCAACCCTCACCTGCTGGAGGGCTCCCTCTCCGCCTTCCTGCCGTCCCTCAACCTGGCCCCCAGGCTGTCCGTGCCCAACCCCTGGATCCGCTCCTACACGCTGGCAGGAAAAGAAGAGTGAGTTGGTTCCCGGCCACAACGCCCTGGCCACGGTCCGCGGTCCAGCCCGAGACTGGCCACAGCCCTGTACCGAGGACTTGTGGCTGGCCAGGCTTTTGGACCCCAAAAGCTGCCTCGACCCTCCTTTGCCTCATCTCCTGTTGATCCTGGGACCAGCTGGCCTGTCTGTTCTCTCCCTTTAGTTCATTTATTTGGTTATAAAGAGCCTGCTATGTGCCCAACACTAAGTACTAAGGGATACAGAAATGAAAGACACAGCTCCCCTGCCCACCCCCAAGACTGTCCAGTGGTCTAGCTGGGCAGTCAGAGAAGTAGCCAGGTTATGAAAACAGTGCACCTCCTGCTGTGACACAGAGAAGCACACGAGCACGCAGGAGGGCCACCTGGTTCCCGAGTAAGCCCCTGAAGCCAAGGACCCCATCGTTGCATCACCAGGGCTTCGCACATTCCCTGGTGCACAGTAGGTACTCAGTTCACGTTAGTGGACTGACTGAGTAGGTTCACAGTCCAGCCGCGCCAGTCGTGGTAGGAAGATAAATAACCCGGGAAAATCTGGAGGACATCACAGATCCTAAGGGCCACCGGATGAAAGGGGAAATGGGGACATTCCAGGCAGAGGGGGATGTGAGCGAGAGAGGACAGAGAATGGCTTGCAGGGCGACTACGAATGGCTCAGAAGAACCGCAGGGCCCAAGAGGCTGGTGAGGAGCTGCAGAGGAAGCAGGTGAGGGACACGTGTCTCGCCTTCCGCTGCTGGCCCGTCGCCTCCCCTCTGGCATGTGACGTGCCAGCCATCAGCAGAGTGGATGCTCAGGAAGCGTGTGGTAAAAGGAGCCAGAACCTTCTCGGCATGTGGAATCTACAGCCTCCTTGTGCCTTTGCCCAGGGTCCTGAATGTACCCAGCCACCACCTGCATGCCAAGGAGCTGCCACCGGCTCCGGGCAAAACTAAGGAGGCAGGGATTTTTGGGGAGTGAGGGTAGGGGCCAGGTACGAGGAAGGCCCCCAAATACCTTGCCATCTTGGCTTCTCCAGCCCCAGGACTTCTTCCCCACAGGTGGGAGGTCAACCCACTCTACTGCGACACTGTGAGGCGGATCTACCCGTACAGCAGCAGCAGCCGGCTGCTCAACGTCATCGATATGGCCATCTTCGACTTCCTCATTGGTGGGTCCCCATGCTCAGAGCCCCTGGTGGGAGGGGCTGTGCCGCTGGGCTGGGACTCTCCATGACCTCAGCCACCAGTTATAGCTAGGGCCATGAGGACCGAATGACCCCGCACTGCCCACAGCCTCAGGGAGCGGCGGCAGTCCCAGAGGGCAGAAGTCAACATGTGCCCCTCCTGGGAGGGGACACCACTCAGTAAGCAGGCCCCCAGGCCTGAGCGGGCCTCGGGTTTGAAGTTATTGGTTCCCTTGACCACGTAAGGGGAAACCAGAGAGGAAAGGGGAAAAGTACACCATGGGGAGCAAGGGGAAGGTCTTGGGAAGGGGCTGGTCACCCACCTTCTAGTCCCTTGGGGACCCAGGAAGGCTAAGGAGATTGTTATGAAGGTGGCTAACACATGCTGAGGTCTCAAGTCCTACAGCGTCCACCCCAGCTCACTCCCCCACCATTTGGGAAGCGAACCTGTGTCTGCTCACCCCGACGGACCACGGCTGGGAGCTCGGGCGCAGGCCAGCACCCAGGCCGGGGGCCAGCGGCGTGGTGAAAGCCTTAGATTTGGACACGGTCCATAGTAGAGACTGCTACCTAGCTTCCTTTTCCTTCGCTAATAACTAGCTTCCCTAACAACCCCGGGGACACAATAGCTTGTGGCCCTGGGTTCAGAATCGTGTCTGAACTAAGAGGGAACACAGAGGTCAGGAACACCTGCCACCTGGCCTGTGGGCCCCAGCTCCAAGGTCTCCCCTCCTCTACAGGAAACATGGACCGTCACCATTATGAGATGTTCACCAAATTTGGCGATGATGGGTTCTTTATTCACCTCGACAACGCCAGAGGGTGAGTATCCCAGCGCCTCCCAGCCCAGCCGTACCCCGGGGGAAAAGCAGCAGCCCGAGGGTGAGGGGTGCGCGGTCACACTCCGTCTCCTTGCCCTACGTGTTTCTCTCTCTCTCGATCTTCGCTAAGGAACACCGATTCTCCCTAAGAGCATTGGTAAAATCGTTTTCCGTGTTTTACTCACGGGTTCACTCCTGGAGGCAGAGCGCATGGCTCACGGCCTGGGTCTGACCCTCTGTAGGTGGTGAATACGTGAATGAATGATTGCTTGGTTTCAATACCTTTGGACCCAGGCTTTTGTGACCTGATTGAGGAAGAGGGGCTGGAGAGGCAGCTGCCATGATCCCTGGCATTTTACCCTAAGCTGTCCTTCAAAAAAAGGCCAAGGTCCTTCAAAAAAATAAATGAGAGGAAAAACGGTAGGGAGGCAGCACCCACGAAAGCCCGTTCCTCCTCCCAGGTTTGGACGGCACTCCCACGACGAAATCTCCACCCTCTCGCCGCTGTCCCAGTGCTGCAGGTAAGCTTTTGGCTCAAGGGTCAGGTCACAGCTGTGACGCTCCGCCCTGCTCGCACGCAAGCTCTGAAGGCCTTACTCAGTTTTCACTGAGTAAGACATGGGTGGGTACAATGACAGGAATTACCAACAAGAGAATTTTCCCCAACAACTCGGATTGTTTCATCTTTCAGCATGGGATGAATTAGGATCTATTTTTTTAAAATCTTTCGATCGCTTACTTTAATCTTTAGCCCACTCAGAAAATCATCACCCACTTTCACAGAGCCTGTCTTTGATATGACTAATCACACTTCTGCTTCACCCAGCACTCGTATAAGCTCATAAATATTACTGCTTGGTGACCATCTAAATGAAATCCTGATTAAACTCCCATAAGCCCATATCAGCTTGAAAGGAAGTACTGAGAACTTTGGCCACCATTAATCTAGAGCATTTCCATCCCACTTTGTACCTCTCTGGTGTCTCAGCCAGGCTTATGAAATCATCCGGCTGCTCAGCTGCAATATCCAGAGCCAATTAGAAATACGTGCTTCACACCCAGCAAAGCCACCTCATTCACTTTCAGCTGGAAAACTCAAAACAGGGTCCGAATTTTCTCTATCCACCTCTTAGGTTAATTTAAACCTGCTTCCCCTGCTTGCCTCCCTTACTCTCCTTTAGGAAGTAGTTGTTTAGGACAGAAGTTGGAAAATTAGGCCGCTGACACATCTGAGTCTGAGTCAGTTTTCTGCATAAAAAGTAATCAAAATCCGAAAGTCAAGATTGGTCGGGCCCCAATGTCATCCCTCTAATTTGAAAATCTGACACAGAGAAGTATTATTAAGTTGACGAGAAACAACTTGGAAGCCGGCAGTTCCTAGGGCTTTTGAGGGCAAACGTCATCATTTCACCTATCGAAAAACTTCTAGCTTTATCTCCCCTCGAAATCATTATCGCTCCTGTTTCGATTCCTTTAGCAATGTCAGATGTATACGGTTCAGCATCGTTATGTGGCATTACAATTGTTACAGTGTAAACAGCTCAGCAGGTCTTTGACCAAAAGGCAATTGAAAAAGGACTGCAAAATATGGGGTCATCTTTTATTCATTCCCTTTTTTACCTGGTTTCCATGAAAATGTGCTTAAGACTGAAGGACAGGACCTCAGAACATCAGCTACAACAGCTCCCTGTGGGTAAAGTTCAGGTCAAGCTATTTTCTTCACCTTTACTTATTTGGTCTCTGTAAAATTTTCCTTCCAGGATAAAGAAGAAAACACTTCTGCACCTGCAGCTGCTGGCCCAGCCGGACTACAGACTCAGTGATACGATGCGGGAGTCGCTGCTGGAGGACCCGCTGGCCCCCGTCCTCACGGAGCCTCACCTCCTTGCTCTGGATCGGAGACTCCAGATCATCCTGCAGACTGTGGCGGGGTGCATAGAGGCCCACGGAGAGCAGAGTGTCGTAGCCGATGGCCCTGCAGAACAGTCAGCCCTGGACTCTGGCCAGGCTAACCTGACGAGCTAGGGGCTGGACGGGTCAAATTTCAGAAACTACACCTGGAGTGAGCAGTGGACTCTTGATTGTGGACCATTGCTTCCTCACGTGCCCCTGTCGATTCTGCAGGTCCTAGGGCAGGAGCCCAGAGGGGCAGGCAGGGCACTAGGATGACTGTGAAAGGGCAGAAGTGGGACCCACCTGACTTTCTTCCTCGGTGCGCTGCTTCTCCAGGGAGCCTTGGCTCCCTCTTGCCCAGAAAGCACTGCTTCATCCAGGCCACAGACCATCTCCTGAGCCCACTGGGAAACCGCCAGACAGGTCAGGCTTGAAAGGCTTGGAGAGCCTTGTTCCCAGAGAGTATTAACTGTTACAAATAAAAGGACATCAAGTGGACACCTAACTGGCCTCCAGATCCTTATTTCATCTACAAGGATAATTCCCAATCCAGATAAAACATCTGGCCTATTGCAGGCAAAAAAATCTAATACCTCTCAAAGTGGGTCAAAGTAGACTTCACACTTTGATATTCCAGTCGCTGTGGCCCAGTCTGAAGACAATAATCACTACTGACCAGTCCTAAAGTCATTTCAAAAAAAAACGTCATTTCAAAAGGTAAAAATAACAAGGATTTTCTGAGAATATCAGAAAAGGGATGTTTCAATCTGAGTATTTAAATATCAACTGAAATAACGTAAAGTATGTCAAAATCAGCATCCAGTGTCAGGAGAGCTTTTAATAAAGAGAAAACAAGGGTGGCCTTGAAGGTGGGACAGGGGACAGAAACCAGCCCAGCAGGGACGTGAGCCTGGACTCAGGCCGACGACGGTCCTTCCCCATGAGAGCCAGCAGCTGCCCCTCCCCTGCCCCCAAGGGGAGCAGGGAGCCATCTTGAGAGGCCTGGCCCCCTTCCCCTCAGCTGCTTGCCCAAAGGGACAACGTCCAGTTGACTTTCCGAGCCTCCCTCCAAAGTGGGTGCAGAGCAGGTCCATCTCCTCAGCCTTCTCCCTGCTGGCTTGCTGACCTCTGAAACTCCTTAATGGGACGCTGTTTCTCATCCCATAATTCATGACTGAAAACACAAATGACAGGAAAGTATTCGTACTACAGAGTGATTCGTCAGTCAACAAGGAAAAAATCCTGATTATCAGATGAACTTTTTCTGATAAAGACCAGAGGCTCATATACGAAGTGTGACGGGGATAGAAAGAAGTCACTAAAGAGGGTACGAGGTCAGGAACTAGAGATGTCATCCAAGACTTCTGCGATGTGTCCAAAGACAGCCCCAACAGGACAAATAACGAGGGTACTTCTGACCCGCCCTGGTACCCACATCACGGGCGCACTTCCCCTGAACCGTGTCCATGACTACCATCCCCCAGGCTCACACACTCACGTGTGAGGAGCCACACACGTGTCCAGTCCTCCTCAACAGACAGATTCCCCTACCTCCTGTGTACACCGAGATTAACAAAAATCAAACAACTCAACCTATTCCAAAGCATTCCTTCCACTGTAATACAGATGCCCAACAGTATCTTTGAAGTTATCTTTGCTTTAAAAAACAAAAAAAAATCAACTCTTAAATAGAGGAAACTCCATCGCAGAGTCTCGTCACCGCGGTGACTCTGCTGCGGCTCAGCATCTCCCACTTCACGAACTGCTTCTCCTACTTGGATCCAGTATTTTCCTTTGTAGTAGGGACTAGGTAATTACACAAAGACAGACAAATATTCAAGCAAGGATATTCAAAGAATAGTGCAGTGGTCTGGGACTTCCAAGCCAGAGCCTCAGGAGCGCAAGCTGTGGCACCGTCTCCAACTGAGCCTTCTCTGTGACAACGGACTGGTTTGCAAGCGGCCTACGATACTTCAGAAACTGAGGAATAGAATTGAGTTTGACCACAATACGCGGAGTACCTAGATACCTAATTATTCACTTATCTTAAGCATTCCATTATTGTTAACCAAGTCAAGACTATCATTTGTCAAAAATAGCAGAAAAGAAGATTATTCTTAGAATGTTCAAGTTCTAACATGTTTACTTTGGACCACTGTCCAACTTGCCGTGACGCAGTCTCCTGTCCCCATGTAAGAACCGTTCCTGTTACTACCAGCAAACAAAGAAGGAAAGGGCCCTACGGCATGGGGCTTGGTGGGGAAGGGGGTTTGAAGGAACTCACTGGAGCCTTCCCGAAAGTCAGGACATCTGAGTTTGAAGACTGTAAAAATGAATCTTCTTATTCGTGGTAGTTTTACGGTCTATAAAGTCATCACAGATATTAAATAAATATTGAATCATCTGCTCCTAGAGGAAATACAAGGTGTAGGTTCCTGTGAGCCTCTGGTTACATTCTGTCAACCAACCAATACATAACCTTGTCTTAATGTGTTAAGGTGTGTTACAGACACCTTGTTTAATATATACTGATGATTCATTAACACTGAACTCGTGGCCAACAACTGTAACTCATTCCTGAAAGTTGATTTAATACACTTATTCTCTCCATAACGCACATCACACCCTCCTGCCCTTAGGAACACTGGCCAGCACCGCAGCACTACACTCGGAGGCCGTTTTAAACAGTGAAATCGCCAAGAGCACACACAAAAATGCAAGAAAGTGGCACCAAGCAGACCACGATTACAGTATGAGAGCCAAAACAAAAGGAAGAGTGTCGCGTTATTCGACCTCAAATAAGGTTGAATTCGGAAGACTCAAACTCTTCACCATTCCACTCCTATCTGGGAATGACTGTGAAAAGGCTGTGAGTATTGACTCTGAGGTTACAAAAAATTTTAGCAAGTAGGCAACTTCACAAAATTCATAAGTACAGTGTCCCTGAACAATTAGAATCGACTGCAACTTATTTTGAAACTAACAAAGATGATCGAAAAGCTATCCATCTAGTGGTGACTTTTAAAATCACAAAGTTCTTTAAGCTAAATTGGCAGAACTTTCACAAAATGAAAATACTATAGTCATCAGTGGTTTTGTTAATCATAACAGAATACAGTCAAGACAGGATGAAGCCATAGCTCTGAACTTACGCCAATAAACAAATTCTAACTTTATATGTACACAACAATACTGATTTCTATGAAAAAGTTCCATAGGGTAAGAAGAGAGAGAATTAAGGCCCCCCTTTTAAATTCTCCCATCTACAGCCTTTACCGATAGCTATTACGATAGCTACCTTGGGGGAATGTATTAAATGGTGACCTAGCCATTGCTTCTCACGGGTGTTTTACTCATCTAGAAATACACTGCCAGGACCTCATAAAAATACAAAAGGGGTTCAGCTATTAATTCATGATCGGAGATAACAGTATTAAGAAAACTGACATTACGCTACTTCAATTTTGAAATGTCAATATTTAAGTTATTAAAAAACAAAAAGCGATTCTACATGAGCTAATGTTTTAAAAGAAGGATTTAACTATAACCAGTACAATCAACCTAGGAAAATTTTTCTTTAGTTGCATTCCTGTTTTAACTCTAAAGGTTCCTATCTCTAGTGAGTTGAGGAGAGGAATGACTAAATCTGGACAAGGTCCATGTGTTACAAAGCAGTAAAACTTAAAGAATGTTCTAGAACACAATGTATCCCTGAGAACTTCACTGGATGTAAAGAAATTATACCAATATACTAATGAGTCCAACTTAATCATCTCACTCCCCAGGAATCTGAGGACTAGATGTCAGAAATAACTTTATACATGCAAAATAAATAACTATACCTAAATATGTGAATATATTAAATTTAAAACGGAGGATGCTGATCCAGAAATAATGTTTCCCCATTAAGTCTGGGGAAGCCAGAGAACCAGTCTGCCTTCAATAAAAAGGAAACATTCAGCTTTTGATTTAATCTTTTCCTTCCATAACTTGGTAAACAGATCTGCTATATCTCAATTACCCTTTAAGCAAGGTTTGCACATTCATTCTTTGACAAACTGATCTGGAAGCCACTGAAAACAAACTCATGACTCTTTTTAAAACACTAATCCCGTAATTCACTTTCGATTTTCATTCTTGCCCACAAGATTAGGAGATTCTGGGGCAGGCGGGGAGAAGAGAAGGAAAGGAGAAAGGGAAGAAAAACTGATTCATTTAAGAATTTAAATTATTTAATCTTTTTTTTATTACTTGACCTACCATTAAGACAGTCTATAACAAAAAGAATATATTAGCACACACAGTATAATCACACTAGTAACCAGGAAACAATACAAAATGGTCCTTTGGCCATCTATACTTTCTAGAGCAGACCTCAGAAAATCACTTACCAAGCCCAGAAATTACGACTTCTAAAGCCCCGATTAACTAAGACGAATTATGCCAATCATGATTTCTCACATATACTCAGAATGCACAATGATAAAGCGCTGCAGCTCAGCATCTCCCACTTCACGAACTGCTTCTCCTACTTGGATCCAGTATTTTCCTTTGTAGTAGGGACTGGGTAATTACACAAAGACAGACAAATATTCAAGCAAGGATATTCAAAGAATAGTGCAGTGGTCTGGGACTTCCAAGCCAGAGCCTCAGGAGCGCAAGCTGTGGCACCGTCTCCAACTGAGCCTTCTCTGTGACAACGGACTGGTTGCAAGCGGCCTACGATACTTCAGAAACTGAGGAATAGAATTGAGTTTGACCACAATACGCGGAGTACCTAGATACCTAATTATTCACTTATCTTAAGCATTCCATTATTGTTAACCAAGTCAAGACTATCATTTGTCAAAAATAGCAGAAAAGAAGATTATTCTTAGAATGTTCAAGTTCTAACAAGTTTACTTTGGACCACTGTCCAACTTGCCGTGACGCAGTCTCCTGTCCCCATGTAAGAACCGTTCCTGTTACTACCAGCAAACAAAGAAGGAAAGGGCCCT
This sequence comes from Pteropus vampyrus, assembly GCF_000151845.1. Taxonomy (NCBI): domain Eukaryota; kingdom Metazoa; phylum Chordata; class Mammalia; order Chiroptera; family Pteropodidae; genus Pteropus; species Pteropus vampyrus. The sequence goes on from NW_011888924.1 coordinate 101,143, forward strand.
ACGGCATGGGGCTTGGTGGGGAAGGGGGTTTGAAGGAACTCACTGGAGCCTTCCCGAAAGTCAGGACATCTGAGTTTGAAGACTGTAAAAATGAATCTTCTTATTCGTGGTAGTTTTACGGTCTATAAAGTCATCACAGATATTAAATAAATATTGAATCATCTGCTCCTAGAGGAAATACAAGGTGTAGGTTCCTGTGAGCCTCTGGTTACATTCTGTCAACCAACCAATACATAACCTTGTCTTAATGTGTTAAGGTGTGTTACAGACACCTTGTTTAATATATACTGATGATTCATTAACACTGAACTCGTGGCCAACAACTGTAACTCATTCCTGAAAGTTGATTTAATACACTTATTCTCTCCATAATGCACATCACACCCTCCTGCCCTTAGGAACAATGGCCAGCACCGCAGCACTACACTCGGAGGCCGTTTTAAACAGTGAAATCGCCAAGAGCACACACAAAAATGCAAGAAAGTGGCACCAAGCAGACCACGATTACAGTATGAGAGCCAAAACAAAAGGAAGAGTGTCGCGTTATTCGACCTCAAATAAGGTTGAATTCGGAAGACTCAAACTCTTCACCATTCCACTCCTATCTGGGAATGACTGTGAAAAGGCTGTGAGTATTGACTCTGAGGTTACAAAAAATTTTAGCAAGTAGGCAACTTCACAAAATTCATAAGTACAGTGTCCCTGAACAATTAGAATCGACTGCAACTTATTTTGAAACTAACAAAGATGATCGAAAAGCTATCCATCTAGTGGTGACTTTTAAAATCACAAAGTTCTTTAAGCTAAATTGGCAGAACTTTCACAAAATGAAAATACTATAGTCATCAGTGGTTTTGTTAATCATAACAGAATACAGTCAAGACAGGATGAAGCCATAGCTCTGAACTTACGCCAATAAACAAATTCTAACTTTATATGTACACAACAATACTGATTTCTATGAAAAAGTTCCATAGGGTAAGAAGAGAGAGAATTAAGGCCCCCCTTTTAAATTCTCCCATCTACAGCCTTTACCGATAGCTATTACGATAGCTACCTTGGGGGAATGTATTAAATGGTGACCTAGCCATTGCTTCTCACGGGTGTTTTACTCATCTAGAAATACACTGCCAGGACCTCATAAAAATACAAAAGGGGTTCAGCTATTAATTCATGATCGGAGATAACAGTATTAAGAAAACTGACATTACGCTACTTCAATTTTGAAATGTCAATATTTAAGTTATTAAAAAACAAAAAGCGATTCTACATGAGCTAATGTTTTAAAAGAAGGATTTAACTATAACCAGTACAATCAACCTAGGAAAATTTTTCTTTAGTTGCATTCCTGTTTTAACTCTAAAGGTTCCTATCTCTAGTGAGTTGAGGAGAGGAATGACTAAATCTGGACAAGGTCCATGTGTTACAAAGCAGTAAAACTTAAAGAATGTTCTAGAACACAATGTATCCCTGAGAACTTCACTGGATGTAAAGAAATTATACCAATATACTAATGAGTCCAACTTAATCATCTCACTCCCCAGGAATCTGAGGACTAGATGTCAGAAATAACTTTATACATGCAAAATAAATAACTATACCTAAATATGTGAATATATTAAATTTAAAACGGAGGATGCTGATCCAGAAATAATGTTTCCCCATTAAGTCTGGGGAAGCCAGAGAACCAGTCTGCCTTCAATAAAAAGGAAACATTCAGCTTTTGATTTAATCTTTTCCTTCCATAACTTGGTAAACAGATCTGCTATATCTCAATTACCCTTTAAGCAAGGTTTGCACATTCATTCTTTGACAAACTGATCTGGAAGCCACTGAAAACAAACTCATGACTCTTTTTAAAACACTAATCCCGTAATTCACTTTCGATTTTCATTCTTGCCCACAAGATTAGGAGATTCTGGGGCAGGCGGGGAGAAGAGAAGGAAAGGAGAAAGGGAAGAAAAACTGATTCATTTAAGAATTTAAATTATTTAATCTTTTTTTTATTACTTGACCTACCATTAAGACAGTCTATAACAAAAAGAATATATTAGCACACACAGTATAATCACACTAGTAACCAGGAAACAATACAAAATGGTCCTTTGGCCATCTATACTTTCTAGAGCAGACCTCAGAAAATCACTTACCAAGCCCAGAAATGACGACTTCTAAAGCCCCGATTAACTAAGACGAATTATGCCAATCATGATTTCTCACATATACTCAGAATGCACAATGATAAAGCTTCAAATGTGGTAATTTTTAAATTCAGACTTAAAATTTCTTAGATTAGAAACTACAAAAGGGAGTAAACAGCAAGCCAAATGACTTAAGAGCAAAACTCATTTAGAAAGCATCATATGTATCTAAGTATACATGAACATGATCATATACATACATGAAACTGCATATTTATGGCATTCTAAATAATTCACTGAAGTACAGTTTTGGCATTTAAACAAAGATCAAATCAAGCTTTACACTAATAAGAACATAAATTTTATTTTTAATTTTTTAAATATAAAAAAGGTAGCTAAACATAAAGTATAGATCAGAAAACCCTCATTTAATATAGATTTTGGAAAATAAAAAATTTGTAATAAGGTGGCTTTCTAACCCGCACTAAAATGTAAATAAAACCTCTTTCCCAGATTTATACCCCAAACTTAGTAACAACCTACGAACTGTTCAAACCTATGAAAAAAAATCTACCATGACCAATTTAAATTACCTGTGAAAGGGTAGGAGAGGGGATTATTAATCGAGCCAGTGGCATACAGATGGAAAAATGCTTGCAGTCACTCCCAAATACAACCCTACAATATATATAAATCACAATGAAAATAAAAGTGCCTACATTATGGAACTGTGAGATTTTGTTTTAAAAAATAACAATAAAAATAAACTGCTGGGTATCACTGGTGCACATGGAATAATGTAACATAAGGTTGACAAGGCTGGAAAATACTGAAATACAGTTAAGACTCAAAACACAAGTTTACTTAAAAAAAAAAAAAGTCTGCCAAAGAAATAAATGCTAAATAGGAAAGCAGAACTTTTCAGCAGGATGGCCTTTTAAACCGATTTGAAGCAACACAGACACCTTATTTCACTCAACCCACCATAAATTCTCATTGATGTAAAAAGGAGAGGAAAAGGTCAAGCCAAAGTAAAAAAACTTCTTCGCAAATCTCTTGTCCCAATGAACTCAGTGGTGAAAAGTTCCCTACACCGAACTTTGTCCACCCGGCAGTTCTCTTTTGCAACATCACCTGCACACTGGGTGTTTCATTTGTTCCAACTATTCTATCTGCTCCCAGCTAATCCAACCTCCTGCAATCAGCATTTAGTGGATGAGCACAGGAGATTTTCCTAGAGGCAACCGAAAGAGGTACATTAACCAAAAGCTCTAAGTTAAGAAATGAGGGTGTAGACCTCAAATTCTTATTCTTAATTCAGCATCTGATGGTCAATATTTGGCACTAGTTGGATAAATAAAGATCTAATCAGAACTTGTGAGCTGAGGCAGATATAGTTAAATCATAACCCAATATTTGCAGCCTATGATTTAGTTTCAAACCAAAAGGCAGGTACAGATAGCCGCACCTATACATATTTCAAAATCAGAGGAAACGAGAAACAATACCAGACAAACAGCTCGACAAACAAAAATTCTGGTTAAAAAAAAAAACAAAACGGAACAGATCATATCTACCTGCTAATTAGCAAAAACGGGCATTTTTCCGCCCTTAATCTAGTTTAAATAAAGGCAGATATCTAAGATTTTTCTATATCCATTTTTCCTAATCCTTAGAGTTTAATGAGAAATCATTTATTCCATAAAGAAATACATATATGGCCACAGTCTAAAATATGCTTATAACCGGAAAATTATGTCACTTAAAAAAAAAAAATCTTGCACTGTGACGTCATTACTCTATGGTAATTCCTTTGGTGCAGGGGTCTGCCCTCACCAAGAAGCATGGCACGTACTGCCCAGGATGAATGCTAACACTGCACAAAGAGAAGCAGTAACAGCGAAGTCTCTGTAGAACTCTTTTCTATTTATTTAACTGTGTATGAGCATTCGGTTAATGCTCCAAATTAAAAACAGTGCAATAAAAGCAACTTGTAATATAAACAGACAAGAAGCTGCGATGCCAGTGGCCACGTGGCGCTGCAAATAGGGAAAATAAAGCTGTCTGCCAGGGTGAAGCACGGACTGGGGACAGGAGAGAAGGGAGGCACAGGAGGCAGATCTCAGACAGACAGCGACACGAAACTGTTGTACTGCTGGATGTTTCGTTTGAGGATGTCTGAGCACGGGCCGAGAACACGTTCAAATCTAGGTCGGTCCAGCTTAACGCACTTCAAAGGGCCACGGGCAACCACCGTGGCGGCACGGGGACGATTCATCAGCAGTGCTATTTCACCTGGGGGAGGAGAACAAGAAGGGTGAGCGGGCGCTCACTGCCAGGGGAAACTGTCATAGAGGCGCACTTCTCAGAAAGAGAAAAAACAAAAAACAAATACGAACTTCTCTTTATGACCTACTGTAGGCCACACCACATCTGTACTTAAAAAAGCTGACAGATGAGACGATAATTTAATCATTAACCAAGTGAAGGTCAAAAGCTCACACTACTGAGGCAAAACAGATCGCAATGAAAATATAACATTCAGAAGAAATGACAAATTATGAAAGACGATATATTACACTGAAAGGTGACTTAAACTATGTACTCACTGTGAGGAAAGCTACATACCAAAATAATCAGAAGGCCCCAATCTTCCCACTTCAACAAACTCTTCATTTTCTGACCTACGCTGTAGCACAGCAGCTGACCCCTATAATAAAATCAACAAAAAGCAAAACAAATACTTTCAAATCCAGGGTGGCATTTTAAATATACTATGCAATCTACCCAGCAGCCCCTGCTAGGGAGGGAGGGGGCCCTTCTCATCAAAGCTCAGGTACTTGACAGGTTCAGATTCGAGTCAGCAAACTGCAACATGAGGGCGGGGAGGGGGGGGAACAGCAAATCCAAGCCCAGTAGCTGTTTTTACAGGTAGATTTTATACGAACACACTGATTCACGTATATAGTGTCTACGCTGCTTTTACACTAAGACAACAGAGTCGAGTCTTCAAGACAGAAACCCCAGGGCTCACGAAGTCTAATTACTGACCATGTGGCCCTCTACAGAGTCCATCGACCCCAGGATTAAATAAAAGCCATTAGCATCTACTGAGCCACATCCATAGAAAATCTGTTTTGAATTTACTTGGCAGTCAAGAGTACCTGCTATACATTTCCATGGACTGTGAAGATATAAAACATAGCGACTTTCAGAATTTAAATACCTGCCTTTGATCCTTAGTTGCCAAATTGCCAAGCACATAATTTCAACAGAGATGGTACAAAATCATCATAGTTTGTTATGCTAAATGGCTCCCTTGGCTTACATGAGGAGGGTTAACTGGGTAAGTCAGAGTCTATTACTTTATAAATAACTTTTCCAGAATTCTGACTCAAACTCAAATAGCACTTCAATGTAAAAGATAATTTTTAAATAAGATGTCAGACAGTCTTTAATTCTACAGGTGTAAATCAGAGCTAACCAACCCGTTTTCTCTCATACCGTGTACAGCTTCATAAAACAGCAAATGCAGAGTTCTTTACCTCTAAAATAATGAAGAACTCGTCCCCTGGTTCTCCCTGCACCACGATCTTCTGCCCATCTTCAAACTGAACCGGTTCTAACGCATCAGCTACCGTGAGACGTTCCCACTTGTCCAGAGATTCTGAAAAGCAAGAATCAAAAGCATTTCTCTTATTTGCTATTGTTAAAAATTTCTAAACAAAGGTATAAAAAGAATCAACCTAATAGCCACACCCATGCAACACGGTAGTAGTGTCTCAGATCAAAAATGGCACCTGTCTTCAATCACCTCTAGTCTCAGCAAGGTCCTATGACCTGCAGATAACCTTAGATCCTTATTTCAGCAGCCCAGAGGCCAGATTAGTTTATACCAAGCATCCAATGGTAAAGGAATAAAAAAATACAATCATCAAGTATTCCTAAAGACTGCCATCAATGCTTATCAAATGTACAATTACAGGAGCCAAAGTAATAAGTGTCACCATCCATATTATTCCAGAGGTTCACAGAAGTAATTTATCTATTTAAATCCTCAGCTGATTTACGAAACCAACAAGAACTAGAAAATAACTTTTGTTCCCAAAGGCCAAACATCCAAGACACTATTTAGAGAAAGGACAAGTAAGAGAGAAAAAAATCAATTCACGGTACTAAAACAATGGCAGAAGACATTTTACCTGATAAAAACCGCCATTTCCCCTCTCAATGAAGAACGGGTTGTAACAATACAAAAATATCACCAAAATTTCAAAAACTCTTCTAGTCTTTTTTTTAGAGAAAGCCAGTAAATGACACCTAGCCTTTCTACAGAGGAAATGCATTCTTGAAAATACCCACTTTCCTTAACCAATAAACTCCACTGATGAAGCAACAAAAATAGAAGTCACACAAGTAATAACGGTTAATGTCCACAGTCAGGAGGAGGACACTTTTAGCCTTCCCCCCTCTCCGGGAGACATGAGTAGTACATAATTCCAGAAAGCTTTTCCCAAGTCCAATCATTTCTAATTAAGAGGTTTGTGATATACTCGCAAACTAAACACACTTTAATGTTATTTCTTCGTCAAACTCTTAACTCTGCATTCCCTGCAAAATTGATACAGTAATTTTTATGAAATACAAAACGTTCTGCTTGTGTTAATTATTTAACACTTAAATGATTCTCCATGCAATCTTCCAAAACTCACCTAAAATAGACACTTTACTAAGAAACTCCTCATACATCTTCCGCTTTCTCAGAGTGCTTCCCTATAAATAAAAGAAACAAACGTCATATGTCAAAAATGTGTAATTATCACATACTGCTATGGAATAATAAATATTAAGTTTCAAGTAAATTAAAAAGAGTGTGAAATCACAGCTTGCTGCTGCCTCTTGATACACGATTACTTTTCTTCATGTTGAAGATGGTGAGGCCTTCTGTTTAGCTCAATAAAGAGCTCTTAGCAACTTGCTCCTAAAAGGAACACCAGACACATGGCCAAAGGTAGTGCCTTGTACCACCCCTCAGTGAAATACCAACAGAGCAAATGATCGGTTCTCCAAAAAAACCAACCAAGTAATATATGTGCCAACAGCTGAATATATTTCCTTCCCCACAACTCTAATCCTCCACAGAAGTAGGGAAATAAACTGCTACCACTTATAGCCCACCCACCCCTCAAAACAGTGCCACAGCCCCAAACTTAACCAAGTTATCTGCAAAATCTATTAAATACATCTGGGGGAACGAGGGGGAAAGGAATACACAGTCCCCTATAATAAACATCCCTTACACACTAAACTGCTTTGGCAATTTATATATTCACATACTTACAAATATATCTCCATTCCCCAAACACCGAAATTTTCAAAGTACATCCAACTGCATAGTGTCAAACAGCCAGATAGGCAGTGCACAAATTTCGAAAACCATTCGAGATGACTAATGCCATCAGCTGGAACTTAAACATCCAAAGCTACTCCATAAATTTGTCATGAAGTTCTCAAAAAGTCTGACTGTATCAGCAGAATGTTCCAATGATTTTATTATTTTATTTACTCCTTTAGTGAAATGGACATGACCTCTGCATTACTGATAACCCACTTCCAATTTAGGGAAGCTGATCACTTCTGAATGGCCTTAAATAACTTCAAGCCCCTAGAAGCTGCACCTAGCAGACTCTCTGTGAAGTATAAAGATTAGGTGAGTGAAGACGTGCCTAACAGCCAACGGAACGAGTTCCAAACAGGAACTGGCCATTCTATATGCACACTTGTTTCCCATGTTATCTCTGGCCAAACTTTCATTCTAAAAGATCGCTGTCTCAAATGGTATAATAATCCTAAACTGGGCTAATGCACAAACATTCAATCATTAAAAGGAACATTCTCATTTTAGGTTGCTGATATTCAATTTCTCAATTTAAACACTACATAGATGGGAATTCTAAATCACACTCCAAAACCATGGTGTCTTACCATAAGGATTCTCCTGTAGCTGTCTCGGTCAATACCCCATAATTTCACATTTGTCTTAGCTTTGACAGTGGCCGCTCTGGGTGTTCCATAAATCAAAGCAAGTTCTCCAAAGCTTCCTCCTTCCCCAACACTGGTTGCCCATTCACTGTTGACATAGACCTAAAATGCAATTGATGAAGAATTATTTTTCTACGTACACAAACACCTAAGTATTAAAAACCTGCAAACCTTTTTCAGGAGTCAGACAGAATCCTGAACTTTGTTCTGAAATAAAATATGTTTTCCGTGCATAGCAGAGCAAAATAGTTGACTTCTGAAAATGAGTTTCTGTAATTTACCTAGTTTATCTAATAAAAAAAGGTACTCTGTCGGGATGATCA
>NW_011888924.1:110463-112935 GCF_000151845.1 Pteropus vampyrus
AACAAAAATGCAGAAATTTCCTTTAACAGTTACTATAAACAAAACTTGCCAGATGCTAGGGAAATATTAGTCCCTTAGGGAAAGTGTGCCTTTTAGCTCAGACACCTTTAACTTAAAAAAAGAAATAGAAAAATCCAGTAGTATAAAAGAAGGAAAATGGCAGGCTGAAAGAGGAAAACAAACTTCAGTCTCATCTCCTCTCAGAATAACACTGCATGCCATAAAAGCAGCAGCCCTTACCTTGCTGAATAACAGTCTCTCCAGCAATGAAGGAAACTGGAAACATGGCATCAAAAATATCACTGCAAGAGATAGAAGGCCTAATGTTACGTTTCATGTGCCTCTTCTATGGATTTCAAACATTAACCTTAAAATGAAAGCTCCCACATTTTCAGCCACTATTGTCATGAGGTGAACAATGAGCCTTAAAACGCACAACAATGATGAGATGAGTTTGGGACCACAGCAGTCTTGGAAAATAGTCAAAGAATCTGTACCTACCTTCTCTCATTATCATCAAGATGTGAAAAAAGCACATTCTTTTCAATGGCCTTGGCCAAAGCTGCCATCGTCTTATAATCTTTTGGTATAACCTAGAAAAAAAGAGAAGGTCAAATGACGATTCCATAAACCAAAGACATTTCAAGCTTGCAATCTGCATTTCAATTAAATGTCAAGCCACATCATGGTATTTAAACGAGACTGCTTTGAGTAAAAGATTTTCAACATACCACACTTGTACTAACTTTGATCCACAAAGTACTCAACAAATATTGACTAATTAATCCCCTTTCCTATAGCCAGACCTGTATTTAAAGGCTGGTTTTGGTTACCAATCAACAACAAATAAACAAACCAAAAATACCTTGACCAAGGTCATTATTCTAAGGCAAAATAAAACATTTTATGACAATTAGCTATTTTTTAAACTGTGATCATGTACTATTAGTTTCATAAGCCTCTTGCCAGGACAATTCTCTTCCCCCTTCAGGCTAAAGCATAGCTTGAAATGACAGGAGGGTTCTAAGGAAGAGCTGATTAGGATGAATTAGCTTATAGGATAAAAGGTTAAAAGCCACAACATGAAATACTGGATGTCAAAAAACTGACGCTGTGGTTCAAGAGAAAAAGGAGCACTACCTGCTTCTACTGCAAAACAACAACATGGAAAAGAAAAGTCCCCAAATGCAATTATCCACTGTTTTATACTCACTATGTTATTTCCTCTGATGGCATGTTATTATAGAAACCTGTCCCCCAGCACCAAAAAACTACACAGGATGGAGTTATGATCCATCCTGTTTGTTGCTTTACTGCTCAAAACAACGCATGCATGCATCAAAAGACACCAGGACTACCACATGGGTCCTGAAAACATTGCCCCAATGTTTAGATATCAAAACTACCTTCCTAACATACGATGCAGCATCCTCCTCCGTGTAGACTTCAGCGCTGATAGCGCCCCGCCGCCTCCGGCCTTTAACCACTGGGTTGGGAGGAGGAGGAGAGATTTCATCCTCCCTCGAATCTCCACGGGTGCTCACTTTCTGCAGATTCTGAATCTGTTTTGCCTCCTCCTGGAAAAAATAAAAGTATAGGTTTATAAAATGAGAACTTTCTCATATCAAAGATGATATTCTCACAATCCAATGATAAATGATAGTCCAACCATCTCAATCACTTCAAATCTCTTCTTCTATTACCAACATGAAAGTTAAGGGGAAAAGCCAATTCTAAATGGAAAAAAAATGCAAGAGTTTGAAAAGAAATACTCTGAAAGGACTATACTGTCTCTCAGATGATGAGATACTATACTCATTAATGAACGAAAGCCATTAGTACAAAGACACAAAACATGCAAGTAAAAAATTAGATACTCATTAAAATAGCATATTGACAACAATGATTTATAATATACACAACGGTAATATAAACTGCAAAACAAAATCTTGGAGAATGAGAGTTTTTGTATGCTGCTGTAGATAGCATGAGTCCCCTACACCCTAAAAGAACGCTATCTGGGAATAACCACTCAGGCACAGCAAAGTGATTCATGAACATCTAGATTACTGGGTTATTTCATTAATTCAATAAGCATTCTCTTGATCTACATGTCAAGTCTACATTAGGCAAAGGAAATATAAAAACCAATAGGAGATCGTGCTGAGCCCATGGAATTCATTTCTAGCTGGAGTCTTAGACGGAAACAAATACGGAAACAAATAATGAAGTGATGTGACAAGAACCAAGAATGTAAATAAGATCAGATGTGACAATACTTCTCCCAGTAGAGCTAGAAGTATTCTTTACTATCAGCGCTTACACTTGAAGTTAAACAAAAAAAAAGTTTATTTTAAAACTTCTTGTTAAATTCATTCATATAAAAACTCGGATGAACTATTTAACATTTTCATTTTTCAAATCTAGGGACTTAAAAAAGAAATTCCTCTTAGGTCTGCAGTAAAGAATGAC